>NC_048595.1:142212568-142527568 GCF_003668045.3 Cricetulus griseus | reverse complement strand
AGTGATCTGTGCTGATTTTTATTCCAGCAATTGTACCACAGATTAGCTCATCAGAATTCAGGGCCACAATCACCAGAGAAAATAGTGGAAAAGAGTTAAAAGATGATAAATGGAAAGGGAACGATACTGTTAGATGTGGAGTGGACACACACTTCCATTCAAACTACCTTGCATCAAATTATGATCATGGGTCAAATTCACAAGTCTGCAGAGAACCAGAAGAGCTGAGGGGTAGACATCAGAAGACAGCCAAGGTTTCTATCATATGAACAAGAAGGATGTCTGTGTGAGACTTTTTTTACAGTGGTGAAGTGGTTTCTTATTCCAAAACTAATAGGTAAATTATGTTTTCAGATATGGGAAATACTGCTGAAGTTTCTAATAAACCATGAGTCCTTCAGTCCACACACTCCCTTTCAGAAATTGGAGATCTTTGATTATCAAGGATCTATCTCACCAACAATTTTGTCTTTAGTAACTACAAAAATTGTAAATAAAATGTGTCTGTCAGACAAGTTGAATTTTGATTCACTCTAAGTTTCTGCATCCTCCAACATTAAGGACTTTGTTTGTGGCCTACCCATTCCATAATCACAGCACAAATTGACTTTTTAGGTAGATATTTAATAATAATCCCTGATTAATTGACAGTTTCCATGAAACTTTCTGGATTTTCACCTATAATTTATGAAAAATGTGTTAACAAAGAAAAAATACTAATGCCTTCGTATGAAATCCTAGGTTAGACTACAATGGGCAAATTAACCCAGACTTTCACAGTATAAAAAAGAAATGAAATCATTTTATTCTCTAAATCAGGATTTTATTTAAAAATAATCTTATAATTATTTATCTTATAAAGGAGGAAATTCAGAATGGTACATAGTTCTCCAAAAGACTACTTGAAGCCAGTATACCAATATTCACCTTTTGTTCACATCATGTGTCCCTCCACTTGATCAAACAAAGTAAATAGGAAACAGAAATGAAGTTTTAATATGTGCAGATTAGATCATTTTAATTTTTATACTGGAATCTCTGGAGGAATAAACACAATAATTAGTGCAAAGTTGTGATCAGAAATCATATTTCCAGTTAATAAATAATCACAGCTACTGCAAGTAATTAAGTAATTTTTGCACCCTAATCAGAGTATAATTCAAATATCATCTTTTGCCAAGATTTGTTTGAATTGTGACTTCTTAGAAATAAGCTTGTTTTCATTTGTTGTACTTTTGGAGAAGAAGTTTTAAGGGATTTTATATTAGACTCGATTATATTTCTTAGGGTAGCCTTGGAGAGACATCTGCATTAGAGAATTCCAGAAAATATTTATAATGAATCTATGATGGCATGAAAGTTCATCACAGCACTTTGGCATCTATTCCAGATGCTACCCAATCTAGCATTTTAAGATTTTGAATAGGAGCTTATGGGCAGTTGTCAAGGTAATTTCTCTTCCAAGAATTTATTTGGGCAATTTCATTACTGCAGTCACTACAGCTAAGGCTTCTCTCACAGACCGAGCATAATTTCTTTCAGATTTAGTCACAGTGTGTGACACGGAGCAAGCAGTGCTCTCACTGACATCTGAAAACCTATGTGATATCAAAGATGTACCCCGAGGAGCATTGCACAAGTCAGGATTAAAAGGAAGGCAGAACCAGATGTACTGACAGTTTCACTCATGCCCTGATCCTTTTTGTCTTTGTAGGTAAGTTTCAATCTTCTTGCTATTAATTAGAAAAGCAATAAACACCTTTGATTTTTACTGCTATATTTTGCCCTGCTGCTACTCTTAATGGTTATTATGAAGTACTTACAGAAAAATCTTGGATGGATATGTGCATTTGTTTATATAATTATATTTGCTCATAAAGTAGAAAATTTCATTGTTTTAAAATGTTCATTCCTTGATTGGAAGTTACATATATAGATGCCTTTGATATTTTCCCATTAGATGGCTCTATTGCAATACATTTCTGGCTTTTATTTAATTAAAATTTTATTTTCCTCATGTACTTATGGAAAAGAATAAAAACTGCTTTGTGTTCATTGGAGTTTAAATCCACATTCAGACATACTGACCTTAGCCATACCCAAGGCCATCGTCTTAGGAAATGAAGGATAGCAATAGTGTGCTTGACTTAAAGGGAATAAGAGTAAAACTGAGAAGCCACAATTTGACAAAATCAGTGCAATTACTGGGTCACGGTATCTAAAGAGACAAGCTGAAGTGGAGATCTGTGCAACTGCTCCAATAATTAAGTCCCCAAGAGCTCAAAACACATTTTGCCTAGATAATCCAGGTAATTCTGACTCAAGTGGCCAAGTGCCTTGCTTTAAGATTACCCAGTGCACTACAAATCCAAACCTATGGAAGAGCTAAATCAGAGAACAATTCCCGTGCAGTAAAATGATTTGTCCAAGTGACTCTTTCATGGTCAAGTAGGCCAGAGCTCCACAAGAATGAAGAAAATGCTTTGCTTATTAACTACCTGAATTGCTCATATAAATTGACCAATCTTCTAGAAACAAACACAGAGTTAATGGAACAACAGACCGAATTTCTGATACTATAGTGTCACTGCTTCAGACCAGTGCTCTTAAAGACAAATGGACATAGTTCAGCACCCAGAATCTCCACTGATTGGCTGTCTAATCATAGAAAATTTGCTTAATCTTTGTAAGACCCTGTTTATTGATCTGTTAAATAAGTATCATATTATTTCAGATGATTATTAAGAAAAGAGTGTGAGACAATGGAAATGAAACACTGCTCTCAATCATAGCTAACTGGATTGCTGGATTTGCACTATTCATATGCCCCTACTTGAGTGGGGCCTAACTAAGAAATAACTGCTAAATGTGAACACACATTGATGAAGAAACTATGTAAGTGGCAGTTTTCCTTCATTCATTTGAAAAATATGCAATGAATAGGTGCAGTATATATATGACTGTGTGACAGGAGAAATTACAGTAAGGAAGCTAGGTCCAGCGGGGTGTTGGTGGTGCATGCCTTTAATCCCAGCACTCAGGAGGCAGAGGCAGGAGGATCTCTGTGAGTTTGAGGCCAGCCTGGTCTCCAAAGCAAGTGGCAGGATAGGCTCCAAAGCTACACAGAGAAACCCTGTCTTGAAAAACCAAAAAAAAAAAAAAAAAAAAAAAAAAAGCTAGGTCCAAACCAGAATGTGCAATCATTAATAGACACTAATTTCTTGCAAACTATTTCTGGTTTCAGACTATTTTTTTCTGGAGCATTCTTAATAATTCTGAATTTATACTCACAGACGAATCATGTAATTTTAACCAGATTTTTTTATTTGACACAAAGATGTACAGAAAAGACATAATCAAGTTTATTTAAATCAGTGTTAACTCTGCAGCCTGAAGAGCAAAGCTTGCAGTTTCTAACAGGAACCATTTAACTTAAGGGAAAGGCAGGGTACATGGTGATTGAAGCTCACTGGCCACATTATCAGAAGAATGACTGTGCTTATATGGCCATAACTTCTGGTGTGATTGCCCATTTCTTCACATAAGCATGGAAAAGGAGCTGAGAATAAGTCATAGGAAAACAAACCATGAATCTCATCAGAGATGTCACTGACAAACAAACATTACAAACACCAAAGCCTGGCTTTTTCCTTTTACTGCTGTGACAAAAACTAATCATGCTGACCTAGATTGTTCATGTTTCCCACCAGGAGGCAGGGAACCACTCTGCAGGTGCATCTCAGGATGTCTGGAAGACAAGGACTTTTATCTTATGCCAGACAGCCAGATGCTTAAGACATGAATGGAAAACTTCTATAGATGGAAAAATATGCATTGGCAGTTATATAAATAGGTACAGGGAGGGAAAAAAAGAGGCTGGGAAGGAAGGATAGAGAGTTAGAAGTACATAGGGAGAGATAGAAAAATAAACACCGACACCTTTACAGTCTAGTGTTATTTGTTACAATGAACATACATTAATCCCAAATCAGGTCATTCTTTTTCTTTTCTTTTTTTTTTTTGTTAAAAAAGTCTCTCCAACCTCTGATTTCTGCAACTGCAAGAATGATTTGCCCTAGCACTTGGTAGCAATAACCTGAAATTCTTTCTGTTCTGTTCTAGTGATATTCATGATATTCATGAATAGAGGTTCTCTTAGTGTTAGCAACTGGATCAAGAATATAAGTGCCCATTGCTTTAGTGTTAGAGTTCTGGGCTTTCAGTGTCCATGGTTCGTCAACCAGTACTCATACTATAAGATTTAAGGGAGAAACAGGTAGATCATCAAAAGTTCTGAAGCCAGCAACCCTGGTTCCTGCAATTGAACAACAAAAAGATATCCTGTCTCAATAAAATGAGGTGGAAGGTAAAGATTGACTAACTGAAATGGTTCTCTGACCTCAACATGTGCACACTGGTTTGTACACAACTACCTACACTATCCCAGAAACACACCCTAAACACATTTACAAGATTAAGGGATAACATAGACATGTATTATTATATATAATGGTTATTTGTGTTTAAATGATCTATAACAATATTTATGGAAAAACAATAGTTTGAGATTGGACATATTAAGCTGGGAAATAAAATCATCAAACATAGGTAAATATATTATTGTAGATTTTATAAAAGTAACATACGTTTTTATCCATTTGTTTCTCAAGAGTTATTTTTATAATTTTTTGCATAGTTAAGTATTTTGAGAAGAGACAAAAGAGGAGAAATATTTTGTGGAGTTTTCAAGTTGAAAAAAACTAAAGGTATAAATATTATTAAGAGAGCAGTAACAAATTACTTAAATGTATCTAACCATGCTCTCTCATTGTGAGTGCATGATGCACTCAAAACTGCACTTTGACCCGAAAATTACATAGCGTTGACCATAAGACAGGCCTTTATGTGGTGAGGGGTGCTGGATTTGATGTCCTAGAAAAGTTTGTTTCCCTTTCTAGTTAAAAATGACTTATGGTTCAGAGCAGCAGTTCTCAAACTATGGGTCACAACCCCTTTCTCAGGGGTCACCTAAGACCACATGAAAGCAGAGATATTTACATTATGATCCATAAGAGTAGCTAAATAACAGTTATGAAATAGGAACAAAAATAATTTTATGGTTGGAGGCCACCACAACATGAGAATCTGTCTAAAAGGGTCATAACATCAGGAAGGTTGTGAACCACTGGTGAAGAGTGTCTCTAGAAGAAATATGCATTTTGATTGGTAGTTCTATTGGGAGAATTAGACAATTATCTACTGCAGGCCATTTAATTACTAGGATTTAGATAGGACATGGGAATTAAGTGTGAATGAAAGCTTCAGTTTTCACAGGTTTTGTATTCACAATGTTATTGTTATTGATGGTTTATGACTTCCACAGTAAGTGGTGAGTACTAGCTTCATCTATTACATATAGAATAGAATAATATTAACAGTCAAAATGACAGCTTTTAGGATTCTTCATTCTGTTTTCACTTGGATATGTTTTCACTTGGATATATATATCCCAAAATGATGGGAATGAATATATATATATATATATATATATATTATATATATATATATATTGCTTATATGCTGATTTTGATTTAATAATAAATGATATGATATAAAGACCTAGGGAGTGAGGTAAGGATCTAATTATTAAAGTCTTGTCATGCAAATGAAGATGGTCTGCAGTTGGAAATGTGTCCTTTTGAAATCTTGACTGAAATGGATAAACTACAAAGTAATACAAGAGTCCAATCTGTGAATTTATTTAGGCAGTTATCTAGCAATTTTACTAAAATCTTACATAGAAAATTTCATTTAAGTCATGGAGTTTTCTGGAAGCCAACATTAGGGAGCCTAATTATTTCCTTCATTAATGGTTTCTTGCATATTTAGGCTTCTCTAAATTAACATATGGTGGTGGAGATCCATGCAAATTATTCTACACTCTCAGCTGTTGGTTCAGCTATAGCTCCTTAGCATGTTAAGGTAAATGTATCTGAAATAATAAAAATTACCTTTACCCCTGTTAGTGAAATAAAATGTTATATAAATGAAACCAGAATAAAGTCAAATTATTCCAGATTGCCCAAAATAATGTTGTGAGAAGGAAGTTACATTAATAGCCATGAATACAATAATAAAGTGAATACTGGCTCATGTGTTGTCAAGTGTCTATCCCCAAAATGATGAGAATGAATGGATGTATCAAGCATGTGGTTGTCTAAAAGAGAAATGTCTTCCCAGCTACACAGAAGGGCTTTGGAAAAGCAATTCAGAAAACCTGACTGAGATTAGGCTTTACAGAGGCATTGTTTCTCTCAATGCCCATAGATGAGTCTGCCTTGAATCATCTCTTCTTATCAAAAATGCATTTGGACATTAGTGGAAAGGATGCTCATCTAACTTGAGCCTGTGCCCAAGCCCAGTGGGTGTACCCACTCTGGGAAACAAATTAAAAGGTTTTAGCTTGTTTGTGTACTTTCCAGAGAACAGCCTTCTGAAAAGGATACATTTACCATTCTTCGTAAACAACAGGATAATGCATCTGGAGCAACTATCCTGGTACTTTTAGAATTAGCTGGGCAAACCTTGTTGCTGCCTTAAGAGATTTTTAATTATATAGTTTATTTCTGTAATTGCTTTATTTTATAGTGCACTTACTTCCTGGAAATGCACTTTGTGTACGTGGCAACTCTTGTTTCTTTAATTATTAGGTTAATATCACATAATGATAGGGTAAATACTCGTTATTTTTGTCCCATGTGCCAGTGTTTAGGTAAGTTGGTATTTTGTGGAAAGAAACAAAATTATGATTAGTAGTTTTTCTTTTGTTTCACTCTTTGGTAAAAGTAGCTTTCTGTGGAAAATAAGATCACCTATTATTATATTATTTGCAAAATGGCTTTCAAGTGCCCGAGCAGTGGGCAGGTTTTTGAAAGAGCTCATGGTACTCTAAGGAATAGCAGAACTTTTTTTTTTCAGTGTCAGAAAACTTATTTTCATGTTTATCAAGGAAAATATTTATTTGATGTTTTTAAGTTATTACTTCCAATTTCAAGTACTGATTGTTGACATTGCTATCAATTTTAAACTTGTATATATTTATCTGAAAAGCAGAGAAGGCAACACCACAATTTAGAATAATACTAATTAGTTCAGAAACAAATAAAGAAAAATATGTATACAATGTTGACATTCAGATCAGTTTAAATTGCTTGTATATTATGATGGATAATTTAATGATTCATGTAGTAGAAAACTTTAAACTTTTCACCTTTATAATGGTTCCATAATTTGAAAAAATAAAATATAATGTTTAGATTTCAGTATGTCAATATTAATCATGGCTAATAACAAAATATAAATGATTCATTGATCAATTCTTCTATGAGCAAGTATTACTTGCTAATACCTTATTACTTTCTAATAATAGAATATACTGCATTTCATGTACTCCTTATATTTCTAAGAGAGGTTACCAGATAAATTAATAATTGTATTTTCATTAAAATCCCCTAATGCTGCTAAATCATGACATGAGATCAGGAGGTATAATGAAGGCAGATGAAGGTGGAGTTCAGAGAAAAAGAATTGGATTCTTAAAGATGATTTAAAAAACAAACATGGGTTTTTAAAGAAAAGAAGTGATTGTTGTTTCAGATTCCAATAGTAAACAATTGCTCTTCAAGGCCTATAAAGAATAAATATTAACATCCATGCTTAACAGGTCATATTTCCTCACTTTATGAAACCAAAAAGTCTTACAGTTTAAAGTCTACTAAAACTAATGTCATTTAATGGCAACAACAATACATTTTCCAGGTTTTTTGTATTTTAGAAACAATTTTATTATACATATCAATCCCAGTTCCCTCTCCCTCCCATCCCCCAGCCCCCACTTCCCACTCTCCAAGGATAGTGAGGCCTTCCACCCGGGGAATCATCAAAATCTGTCAAATCCTTTGGGGGTGGGCATAGGCCCTCTTCTGTGTATCTGGGCTGCAATAATATCCCTCCATAGGGAATGGGCTCCCAAAGTCCATTTGTGCTCTAGGGATAAACACTGGATCCACTGTTAGAAGTCCCATAGACTGCACAGGCCTCCCAGTTGGCACCCACATTCAGAGGGCTTGGTTGGATCCAATGCTAGTACCCCATCTTTATGACTAGGGTCTCTGTGACATCAACTATATTAATATGAAATATTTTACCACTTAAATTTTTTTGATATTATACTTAATTTTGGCAGTTCTCACTTCCTTTCAATCTCTCCCAATATTACCATATACATTACCCAACTCTTCTTCAAATTTATGGACTTTATTTCACCAATTGTTATTTCATACATATTTGTGTGTGTGCATGTGTTCCTAACTACAACCATTTTAGTGTGTAGAATGCTACCTGTACAACCATAATAAAGGTAGAAAACATTGCTTAGAATTGATAATCAGATAATGTGAACGTGTGGAAAACTTGAAGGCTCAAAGTACTTTAGTCTCAGGACAAGGACATTCTTTTTAGGTTAGTTTAGAATATCAAGACCCTTGAGTTCATACTACAGTTAAAATAAGTTTCTTGAAAGCAAGATGGTCACAAGAAAGGCTTTGAGCATGTTTAGAGTTACATTCCAATACAGTGAATGAGGGAACACATAATGGGGAAAGGATGCTGTGGCATGTCCATCCATATTACATATATAGAACTGCCATTGACATCCCCAATACACCATTAGAAAACACTGACTAAAAACAAATGCTTCAGGAGGAGCTTTAAAAAGCTTGACTGCTTTGTCTTTTTGTACATATGCCTACTCTTAAAGACATACACCAAAGGTCTGTATATCATCAATTACTGAAAATAATGTTAAAACCCATACATACTATTCTTTTTCTAATGGTTACTTAAGCAGTTTCACATTGTTTCTGGTTTCCAACATGTGCAAAGTTCTGTGTCATTTAATTTCTAAAGCTTTGGGCAGGCACATGCTTTGTATGATTGACAAAATTCTAAACATCAGAAATGTTTTCTTGGTGGACATGAGACTTTTATGTCCTTGAACATAATGTTTCTTTCTTGGTACTGAAAAATCTAAAGATCTCATCTCTCATTGGGGATTGTCAACACTGTCTGGACTTGTATCACATCTTTACCACTGTCGCCAGTGTCAGGTTTTCATACGAATCCTGATGTGAGGAGCATTTCTAAAAGACATACTCTAATTGTTTATTTTCAAGTACATGGCATTCATTTCCCACAAAGCCTCCAGTGCATTTTAAATAAAAGTTCTGTTAAGCAAACGTATGCCCTTCATTTTCTGAGAATAAATTTGTAAGCACTTGGGGTGGAGCAAGGTGTCAAATTGCTCCAGGATGATTTTTTCCCAATGTAGATTACTTCAGGAAAACCCAAGGCTCTTATAGTGCTTCTCTCACATCTGTCAGTGCTGGTAATGCCAGGGAGGGTGTTCATGCTAGAAATGTTTTGTTTTTAACCACCTTTCTTTAATTTCTAACCTCTATTTTAAGAGAGCTGTGGATAGCATAGGACCATTAACATGGCTTTAGTACTTAAGACACTAGGCCAGAGGATCCTCATCAATAATTCTAGTTCACTTGTTCATTGTGGTTGGACTGTTGTGTTCTTCTGAATCTCATGTTGGACCTCATGTTGGACCTCATATTTTCTTCTCTTCGGTCATTTTCAACAAAGATCATAACAGGAAGATACTTTTATTTTGTAGAGATGATCACGTGGATGGTTCTGCCTTTATACCACACTTTTATGCAAGCATTTATATACTTTATGGGAGATAGTGTAGCAAAGTGGTTATGCATGTATAATCTGATGTGAATGACTTTCTTTTTCCCCCTCCTTTCATTGCACAAATAAAAATTGATTTTTTTGTACTCTCCCAAACAAATGAACAAAACAAAAAAAAAAAAGTTTCTCCCAAACAAAAAAAAAAGTTCATAGTGTTTTACTCTTGTTAGGGAAGGCTGTGAACATTCAAAATATATGAAGCTAACTTTGCTGTATTTGAATACTAATTGTTAAGTTAAAATGAGGTTGGGGAGATGGTTCAATTGTTATAGCAGTTGTCATGCAAGCATATGGTTCTTCATTTAACCCCCCAAACTTATGTAAAAATGCCAGGCATAGTGGTGCACTGTACAACTGCAATCCTGGTGGTGGTAGATGGGAGACAATTGGCCTTCTGGCACTTACCTGGCCAATCATCCTAGCCTACATCATGAATTCCAAGCCTAAAAAATAAGGTGAATGATTCCTGAGGAATGACACTCAAAGTCCATATTCTGACTTCCTCGTGTATATTTACATATACATAAACACATATATTCACATAAAAGCTAGTATTTACTAAAAACTTAGAAGACCTAGTTGGTACTGTGAGTCAATTATAATGAAATAAATAAGCAGATGAGTGGATAAAAGCAAAGTTAGCTTATTTTGAGCACCTCTAGGGCTGCTTCACCATTATCTCTTCATCGTATATCTGAATGTGTTGATATTTATTTCAACAAATTAAGAGGAAAAGTGCAAATAGGTGAGGAGGCAGACATCTCAGTGATGAAGTAAGTGAGGTAAGAAATAAAGCTTGTATATGGCATCCATCTACTTAGTGCCAGAACTAGTACATGAGTTCTGTGTTCAGAGCTCACTTTATGTACAGCTGTATCCAAGATCATGGTATAGACCAGGCATAATGAGCACTTATTTATTTGGTGAAGAACATCTTCTAGCTACTTTCAGAGGCATGTAAGGGTTATTTATTTCTTAAGTAGATATGGCCTAAATAAGTGCTTCCATATCTTCTAATTGCATCTATGGTATGGGTTTGGCATATCGGGAATATTGTGATGTCAAAATTTTTACCCTTTCCAAAGCTCCAGTATTGGAAATAAAAGAGTTCAGAAGTGAGGCCTTTGGGGAGAATTTGTGCTCATTATTAAAGAGTCCTTGGGAATAAATTAATGTCATTATAATGAATTTGATGGAGTGTACTTATTTTCTTGATACACCTGCCATATGATGATCCAGTGTCTGACCATCTATATGAAAATCAGATGTCTTTGCTTATCTCTATAACAGA
The DNA here is from genome assembly GCF_003668045.3 of Cricetulus griseus. NCBI lineage: Eukaryota > Metazoa > Chordata > Mammalia > Rodentia > Cricetidae > Cricetulus > Cricetulus griseus. Next base: position 142,516,458 of record NC_048595.1, on the reverse strand, counting down.
CCAACAAATGTCAGTTCTGCATTGCCCATATATGTACTACCGTGTGAGCAGAGCTCAATAAGAAAGCATACACTACATACTTGCTTTTTCAACCTTACAACCATGAAATAATACACTTCTCGACAAATCGGTACTCTTGCCTTTCTCATATCAGGAACACCAACACACCTGTGTTATTTTTTTTTTAATCCAGGAGAAGGATGATGATCAGTGAAAGTTTTAATCTCTAAAACATTTTTCCAAGAGGTTATCTATAATTCTTTATAAATGCATATGGTGATTATGTGATGAATTGGTCAAGTTGGAGGCTCACTAACTTCAAGAAATTTACCTGTTCCCAGCAATAGAGTATTTAGAATGTTCTCACAACTTTGGTAAGGAAGAATAGTAACAATAAAATCATAATTTAGCTATATTTTCGTTTTATTTTGGAGCAATTTATATTAATATAAGAGCGTTGATACAATATAGAATTCTCCTGTATCTTTTGTCTAACTTCCTGTAAGATTTTTGTTCTTGTTTGAGAGAGTATCTAATGTATCCCAGCCTGACCTCAAACTCACTATGTAGCTAACATTGAACATTAACTTTTGATCTTCTAATAGCCTGTTACCCTGTGCTAAGAATGCAAGCAAGTGTCATATCTGGTTTTATGTGGTGCTGGGGATCAAACTTAGGATTTTGTACATGCTAGACAAGCGCTCTACCAATTGAGTTACATCCATAGTCCTACTTTTCTCTAAACTCTTTCTGCACTCATGCTATATTCTTAATAAACTAAATTTTATTCAAGGTTGTTAACATTTTTCTTATAGCAATAAATGATGCCTGGATAAGTGAGAATAAAATCATTTATTTGGTTTGCAAGATACTATTACAATGATGCCATATCTTTCAGAATTAAAAGATAAATTTAGTACGATCTTAATGGGTTATCTGTAGAATTGTTTTTTGGTGTTGGAAACTTGATAGGACACTTTTGTTTTGGTTTTTCAAGGCAGGGTTTCTCTGTGTAGCTTTGGAGCCTATCCTGGCACTCGCTCTGGAGACCAGGCTGGCCTCAAACTCACAGAGATCTGCCTGCTTCTGCCTCCCGAGTGCTGGGATTAAAGGCATGTGCCACCAACACCCAGCAATAGGACACTTTTTAAAAAAAAATTAAATAAGAAATTTATCATACTGAATATTCACACATGCTACTTATAAAAATGCCTTGGGGTTCATTGAAAAATAAATATAATACCTAAAAAGAAAATTGTCAGGGACTGGGAAATGAAATAGAGTCATTGGTTAATTTCTTGCTTAATGAAGGCGATTACCAATGTTAAAACCCCAGCATGTATGTGAAAAGTCCAGAAAGAGTGAGACCTAATTTAATCACAATGTTGGGGAGATGGAGACTGTCTAATGTAAGTGGTGAGCTGAAGGCCAAAGAAAAACCATATCTTTAAAGAGGTGGAGAACATTTGTATGATTGTCCACTACTCTTAACATACTATTCACTTTGTGTGAATAGTATGTGAACATGAATGCAAGCACACACACATACCCACTGACACACACACACACACACACACACACACACACACACACACACACACCCCTGCACACTGCACACTTGCATAAGAATAACTTAAAAAGCAAATTGAGGAACATAAATGGGCAACTACAAAAGCACAAATGTTGTAGTCCAATAAAGTAGAAAAAATAATGAATTATTTCACAGTTTTTCTTTCTTTTATTTTTTAATTTGTTCTCTGAGAACTTCATACAGTGTATTTTGATCATATTCACCCTCAACTTCTCCTATTTCCTCCAAAAGCCACCATAATCACCTTAAACTCAATTTCATGTACTCTTTAAAATACAAGAAATAAAAAGGAGTCAAATTTCTGCTGCTTATATGATCTTGGGAGTGAAACCATTCACTTGGGAGACAAGCGGTCACACCTGTAAACAAATTAACTGTCCCTCACCAAGCATCTAGGGATGGAACTTCATGACTATGCCCCCATCCATACTGGGATTTTATATGCTTGATAATAAACTATTGCTGTATCATTAGGATTTTCAGAATCCTGAATCAAAATTAGTTAACATATTAGAATTGTTATACAGAATAAAAAACAAAAATATAGACACATATATACAGAACTGTAATTTTGTTGTTAGAAAAGACCCTAACATTTCAAAAAGAGGAGTAATCAAATGCTTTAACATCAGCTTAATTAGATATTCTTTAGTCCAACATTAAATCTGGACTAAATATGAGAAACTTTGGAAAAGGAAATCAGTACAAAAACTGTAGAGTAAAAAAAAAAATTCAATAAACATTAAAATTGTACTAATTGATAAAACATAGGATTTGCAAAAAATACTGTTCATAGTTTAGATAATGCCATTGTTAATGAGTGTTCAAGACATGTGAGTCCATTAGTATAATTTCTAAAACTATACTATGAATCTATTTGGCAATGTAAATGTAAATCCTTAACATCTATGTTAGCATTTAAATATACTGTTCTAAGGGAACAGTAAAATATTCAGATGAAGATTTTACCACATATAAAGTTATCATTGCCTTCCTTAATTCGTAAAAGTTGTAACCCAAAGACTTGTTAAGAAAAAGTGATTGAGAAATTTCTGGTTCATTTTTATATTTAAGTGCTAGAAAGATTGAATGTATTTAATAATTAATGAAGTAATATGATAAACAAGAATGTATACTGCAACCATAAAATCACATGCATGGGAAACATCTCAAAATTTACAGGTCATTAGTTAGTTTATAACTGAGAGTCATTTTCTTACCATTTCTGAATGATATTCTTTATTGTTCACATATTTATTCTGCATTTAGATTTACATTAAATGGAAAATCAATCATAAGATTATCTCTATGCTAATCGGGTACATTAAATATGCAAATAAATATTGCCCAAATTTTCTTTGTACTGAAAATTGTCAAGAGTAGTTACTGTACAATCATTATATGAAGTAATGGTATGAAAGACCTCTAAATATTTCCAGGAAATGAGGATATGTACCATCATTAGTATCACTGAGTGAAGTTAAAAAGTCAGATAAGGCCCTAAGGTCACATGGAGATTGTCCTGGAACATGTGCTCGATTTAATAGAAATGTCATAACCAAAACATTTGCATCAATGAACTGCACATGAATTAAAGATAAGTGAATCAAAAGCCTTAATGTACTGATTTGGAGTCACAAAATCTGTATAATTGTTAAATGATTCATTAATTTACCAAATGGGTCCTTCTTCATGTCTTTTCCTATTTGCAAATTAGAGAGCATACAAAATACATTCAGCCTGTGCACAGTACAAAATAGGAAGAAAATTGTAGCACATCTTTGGAAAAAAGTAAAATATACAAGATAAAGCACATTTAACAAGATAGGGGTATAGGGCCACAAATATTTTTAACACTAGTATTAAGCTTCCAAAGAACCTGTTCTAATAGCATTGGTAGCAATAAACACCAGATAAGTTTGCATAAATAAAACTGTTATAACATGCATTCCATTTGAAATTCACGTTACCACTGTTAAATATATAAGTAACACATATGCCCATTTTTTGGAGCTTCAGGTCCACAGAGAATAAGCTTTGATATATGAACCACCAGCCTATCGAGGGAGAAAACTGATTGGCTCACAGGAGACAACCAGCCATGTGGTAGTGTACAGAACTCCAAAGTCAGGCTTGCAGAAGAGTTTATGTGGGCTAAAGCTAAAATTCAAATTGCTTAGAGCATGGACTATCAAACTGTTTAATGAGAAGAAACCTATGTTTTTCTATTTATTTCTGCTACTTTTTAATTGATACCTAAGGAAGTTTGACTTCATGATAAAAAAACTAATTTAGCAATATTTATTTGATTCCAGATTATAGGAAGTAATCCAAATAAAATTTTTAGAAGAATACTTTGAATATTGACTAAACTCAAACTCACTGGCTATACTGTAACAACAGTTGTTTTAAAATTAATTGTGAGACTGGGTACATCATAGCCCACCCATAGAGGGATTGTGTAGCATATGGGTAAGAGTTGGCTTATAATAGTCAACATTACAGAATTTAATGAATAAATGCATATGTACATGGCATCTTTCTGACAAATGCCTGTCATGTACTTCCCAGGAGTTAGATACTCAGAGGATGTATTAACATAATTTTGGTTTCTGAATTTGACTGATAAATTTATCACCATTGGGGTTTATTTCAGGTTCAAACCCATGAAATATTAGGTGGGTGGCAGTCTTCTGGGTGAGCAAGTATTAGCAAATATTAAATACTCTAGTTTGCTTGGGAGGTCCACCATTATCCAGAATTACTTGAAACCAAACTAAGAACAATAGCTACTCCATCATATAGAGAACATTTTATTACATTCTTGGTATTTCAGGCCAAAAGTTGTCACTATTCCCACCTAAACCTAAGTTGGGGTGAAGACCTAATTCCCCAAATAATTAGGAAGACATTTAAAATCAAACAAACTGGCCAAATTTAATGATTTCTTGCTCCAAAAATGAATGAGACGATTGTATGTAAAGCCCAGGTTGTTTGTAATATAAAAAGTAATTGAACCACATGCAAACAGAGTCAAGTAGTGAGGAAAGAAGTGCCTGAGAGTATCACTTGGTATCCATACAAACAACTGAGGACTGTAGGGAAAAGCATCTAGATAAGGGTCAGTGCCATAGAAGCCATAGAAACAAGACACAGGATTGCAGAAGCACAGAGATGAGGTACAGGACCAGGTCTTTACTGATGAATACAAGAACAGACAAATGACAGTTTGAGAAGTAACAGTCATCAGTGGGAACCTAGCTGAACTGAAGCTTTAAGGAAGGTCAAGAATTATCTGCCTGTCTGTTCCTTGAAACACACACCAAGTGTTCAGATGACAGGGCAATGAGGTTGTCTTCACAGTGTAACCACATGTCAATGTTGTATGGTTCAGATGATGTGGTACCCTTCTTAGGTCTGGATTATCTTGTATGGTATTAATGTACCCACATGTTCATATGGTACCAGTCTAATTTGTTGAGTTTACATGTAACATCATTTTATTTTCTAGAAATTAACATTTTTTAGTTTGTGTCTCATGGGTGGAATTGTGTATCAGTTTTTTAACTTTCTTAATGCTGTGACCCTTAATATAGTTCTACATGTGGTGAAATTTATTTTCATTGCTACTACAGAACTGTATTTTTGAATCATCATGTAAATGTCTGTTTTTTTCTGACAGTCTTTTTTGGGTTGTGATTCCCACACAGGTTGAAAACCACTATGATATGTGCACAAGTCATCTTGTGGGGTCAACCATGATAAAAACAATTATGGATTAGCTTAGGGGTCCGAATTCCACAAAGACTAGAAAAGAATATTTTGGAATGTTGGAGATGGTTTAGGGAAATTACCCATCATAAAATATTGTAAGATTTTTAAGGAAATATACATTACTTGAGGTTCCTATATGTACCAATGTATTAAATGCTCCTACAATTTATATAAAGATAATGACAGTTTATATATGAAAAACAAATACTCAATGATATTATCATATTGTTGTGAGAAGTGAACAACATTCTCTTCACCCCAGATAGGGTTTCTATGACAGATCAAATTAATGATTCTATACAATGCTTGCTGAGTGAACCAATTTAGCTTATTGTGTTTACACACCAGAGGATGGGTGCTTCAAAGACAGCTGCATCTTTGAAAGGCTTACAACATGCAGGGCTGAAAAGCTGACTCAGCAGGCCATGATGCTTGCCATCAAATCTGATGATGCAAGATTCAGCTCCAAAAACCATATGGTAGCAGGAGGAAAATGAGTCCCACAGTTTGTCACATGATCCCCACATGTGTCCTGTGGCATGTGTACACACCCACATGTGCTTGTGTGTGTGACCCCACACACAGACACACAAATTAATAAATTGATGATAACTCATGAAATCTGCATCCCTGAAGCCCCTTTACCAACTTAAAGTCAGCTTCAGAACACAGACCCCTCTTGTAGCAATGGATTACTGCTTCCTCAACCTTGGAGAGGGTCCATAGATTCTTATAATTATTTGAACTTCCTGATCCTTGTACATTTTGTTAACTTCCTGCATCTTAGAAGCCTCCCTCTACCCTCCAAAAGGGAATTTTTTCAATTTGGAACAAAGAATTACATAATACACAAAAATGTATTAAAGTTTACTATTTATAATTTTCTAAAAATCTCATTAAATTACAACACAATGTCAAAATGGATATCTATAAAGTCATTAAGAAAATAATCCTCAACTAGACATGCTGACACACACTGGAACAGGGGCCCTTGTGTGACTGAAGCAGAAGGACCAGGAGTATGAAATCAATCTAGGCATATAAAGAGAATGTCTAAAATAAAAGGATGATGCAATGTATGTCTTCATTGTCTATTATAGACAAAAGAGAAATTAATTAGAACTTATATACAAATACGTGAATATGCACTTGATTTATTGGTTTATTTCCAAAACCTCCGTGATCTATCAAATTTTGTTTGCCTTTTTTTCTCCTAAAATTCAAACATCCTTTTTATATTTAAAATTTACTGAGGGTATGTTTTTTTTCATTTTAAATAAATTTAAAGAGTAATATATTTAGATATTGCAGGCAAAACAATCAAATTGCTGTTCTTTGGGCAAAACTATATTATGAAAAAGGCAATGATTATTTCCTAAAAAGATTTTTGCTCTAAGCTCAAGCTGTTAGGAAATGTACTGATTACCATTGACATCTGTGGATTCTCATTACCCCTGACAGTTTAGCTTTGTCAAGTCACCAGGAACACTGAATTACTCAGTACCTAGCCACTGCTCTAAGAAGAAATACAACGTTAGGATCCTGTAAGCCTACAAGTCACTACATGTTCATCAAACAATCAATATGTCACCCTGTGTTATGTATATCCCCTTGACCATGAATATTCCATCTCATGTCTGAACAAAGATCGCCTTACAGATTTCTCTTCATACAGCACACCACAAGTTCTTCTTAGAAACAATGGTTGGGGCTTCAGTATTATGCAAAAGAATCATTAGAAAGAATGTAATTTCAACACACAAATGAGAGATACATGACACTTAAACAGATTATGCAAAGGGCAATTGTTACCCTGCAGGAACCAGAGCAGAAAGGCAGAGTGTGGCATGCTTTGACATCAGCTGCCAGTGTGCATTCATGGACATTCCAGTTTGTTGTTGTTGCTCTGTGTATGTCTATAAACGACCCCTAAAGGGCTGTAAGTATTGATGTTGGACTGACAAAAGTTAGCAAGCAGATTAACATGTAAATGTGAATTCATGAATATTAAAAGCTGTTGTGTATTTAATGCTTCTGAAGGTTCAGCAGAAATAAGAAGTATCTTTAAAATTTCACCACCAGGCAAAAGCCATGATGATGCAAAGGAAGTCAAGGTACACACAATCAACCTAGACTACAGAACTATAGGAACCTGTCTGTTTGAGAAGGCACAGGATTCATTTAGAATTGTAACTGAAAGTGAGCAAAGCAAAATTTGGAGCAGATTACTTGCCAATATTATATAAAAAATGAGAAAGAAGTTCATTTGGTTAAATTTATACTCACTAGCATTTACCTTGATTTCTCTTTTCAAAACAACAACGAATATATTTCTTACTGATTGAAAATGAAGGAAGAAGAAAGGAAGGAAAGAAGAAAGTTAGATTGATGGTATGGTATTTTATTTAGAAACTAGGAAATTATGTAATTATGTGAGATTCATTCTAAATTAATATAAATTGACAGCATATATTGAATGATGCGATAATTTAGTATGTAGAGTTTTTGGTTTTTGAAAGTGATATAAAAGCAGATGGCATTATCCTCTGCAAGTCATTTGCCCAGCAGAATCTGTTGAGAATCTACTGACACATATTTTGAGGGCATAAGAGATTAAAATATAGAGAAAGAAATGATGAAAAAGAACTTTTGATATTGATAGTAGGAAAATTAAACCACCACTGTTGATAAAGGAAATGAAATTTGAATATACAAATTGTGATTGACAATGATTAGCTTTTTCTAGCTCAAATTTTGATTTTTGCTAATCTTGTAATGCCTTGTGGCTAAATCCATTACAGAATTTTCAAGAAGCATTGCACATCTCTTTTAAAAAAATCTTTTCTTCAGACTTTCAAATCCACATAGTTGGTCAAGTCTTCACTGGGAAAAGGCTATAGTGACTTACATTGTTTCTGGCTTTCTACAAGAGCTCTTCCATGCTAGTGTTTTACCTTGCTGTGTGACACACAGAACCATCTGAGAAACTTGAGACAATGATGATGTGGTTTAGGGCCCCTGCACAACTGTCTTCCCTTTTTGCCTTTACTACCCACTTACCTGCTTTGCTTTATGACGTAATCAAAATGAAAATGCTAGTTATGATAAAACACTGAGGTTTATTTCTCTGTATTTTTTGTTTTGTTTTGTTTTGCTATGTTTTGGGGGGGGGGATTATTTGTTATAGTTCTTTCTCTATCCCAATGTACAATGTACATATTTTCCCTCTGAACTGCTGGCAAGTGAACTATGTTAGAGTGTGAAAAGTAAATGTCTAATTTGTATTGACAGTGTGATCTTGATCTTTCATGCCAGTTGTTTCACTCAAAGGTAGAAATGTTCTCAGAGAGGGTGATGTCATCACCATCAATAGATTGGTTAAGATACAGTAGTTTAGCATCTGCTTTGTCACTGCATATTTACTGATCTACATCTTAATTTTATCCCAAGTAAAGAAGTATAACCATGCAGGAGGCATGGAAACTCTACTGTCCTTACTCTTTTTATTTCTTTATATTTTACTTTTGAGATTATACATTTTCAACATCTCCTCCTTCCTTTTTCTCCCTCCAAACCCTCTAGCATACCCTTTGGTGCTCTCTTTCAAATTCATAGACTCCCTTTTAAAACTATTACTCCATATGTATGTATACATGTATATTTATTCCTAAATATAACCTGCTCAATCTGCAAAATGTTTCTTTGATGTTTGTTTTCAGGACTGTGTGATACTGTTGGATCAATTATTGCTTTGCTCCTTGGGGCAGGCTGTGTCTTCTGCTCTCAACTGTTGTTTCTGATATACTTTAAAGATCAAGCCTTTTATTTTCTAACTGACATTAAAGTATGCTGTGGTTTTTATTAGCTAAGTATGATAAATTATACATCCAAATTATATTATGTACTTCAGGTCATTCATTGTTTCTGGAATATTAAGGTTTACAGCATAAAGCTGTAGGCATCAGAAAGCTACACCTCCTCAAGTGGTCATGAAGATTAGGTGAGATTACCCTTGTACAGTATTTCTCATCCTACACTTGGCACAGAGTATGCTTTTAGAACTGAAAATCTTTTGCAAGTGAAACAAGTGCAAAATTTAAGGAAACTAAAAACAAATTCTACAGGTGATGAGATAGCCGATCCACATGAACTAATTTCCAGAAACTGTGTGAGATGACTGGACATTAAAAGCAGCCAGCATGTGGAATGGGAGTAGCAAAGCAAAATGTCTTGTTTGATCTGGCTGAGAAGTAGAGAAACATGCCAAATTTATGGGCTAATCACTGGGTACAGATGAGTCAAAGAGGAGACACTTTGGACAGGTTTTCTGGAATAAGGCCATAAAATAAGTTTGCCAGGGGAAGGGAGAGACCCATCATAAAGCACACTGAAAGACAGGCAGGAGAGTTTGGATTTTATGAGCTACATACGAAGAACTTCTTTTCAATTTTGACCAAGGAAATAAAATGATCAAATTGGCCCTTTACAAAATTAGTCTGTCAAAAGTATGCGAGATGGATTGGAAGGGAGGGAACTTATCAGTGATAGCAGTTATGAAGCTCGCTACTGTAGTAATCTAGCCATGAAGCAGGGGAGTCTAGATTAATTGGTGAAGGGACCAGGGGAGCAAGCAAATCTGAGAGACTTTGGAAGGAGCAGTGACAGAAACTGAGAAGGTGAAGGGAAGTCAGGGTGATGTCGAGAATTCCTAAATTTGCAGGAGAAAAGTAAAAATGAACTAATATATACTGAAATCTGTAAAACTGAAAACCAGGATTCATTGTAGGAAAGATCCATATATAAATAGAGATGACTCTTCTTGGTTGCATGGTAGTCATTGCATGTAGCATCTAGATTGGACTGACACTCATTGCCAAGTCAGATAGATAATCATGTACAATTGGCTGTTTCTTGAAACCACTGGAAAAAAATTGGATAATTCTACTAAGAATTTGTTTAGGAAATAATTCTGGAATACCCCACAAGTAATTATAATGTATTATGATCCTTATAGAATTAGCAAGAAATTAATGGCACTCAAATACAAATAAAAGTAAAATGTCCTATGATTCCCTTGACTTCCAAGAAGACTCTTTTTGTTTTGTTTTGTTTTTTGTTTTTTTGAGACAGGGTTTCTCTGTGTAGCCTTGGATCCCATCCTGGCACTTGCTCTGGAGATCAAGTGACTATTTCTTTTTTTATAAAGCATTATAATGTACATTAATTATAAGCATTCCTTATTAGTAAGGAAACATAAAATTATATACTAGAAAAAATGCGCATGTTCAAGGGTTTTATTTTATATATGCTAATATTATTATTTATACATTTAGAACATTATATTTAAAGGAATGCTGTGTAAAAATAATATCTACTTTTCTTATTTTAAAAATGATAATTATTTGAAATTATGAGGCAATTTATTAAGCAATTTCTAATTCTACTGCTACAAGTAAAGAAAAACACAATTTTGGAAACACAAGTGTCTGTTTTGATTTAATAATGCCCTTGCTTAATTTGAAACCATTCCCTGACAGATTTTTGATAATGTTTATATGTATTGTGCCAATATATTCTCAAAGAAATTAATTTCCACTTGTGTTGACTGTTAGCAGTAATTCCACACATTCCTAGGACTAATGGGTAGCCTAACATAAACCAGGTCCATTAGCTTTTCTTTGTGACAATATTGACAAAAAAAAAAAAAAAAAAAAAAAAAAAAAAACAGAGCAAAGTGGTTAAGACCAGGCTGGAGAAACCCACAAAAACTGCTGACCTGAACAAGGAGGAGGTCATGGACCCCAGACTGGTAGCTGGGAAACCAGCATAGAACTGTTCCAGGCCCCCTGAATGAGGATGTTAGTTAGGAGGTCTGGTTAATTTGTGGGGCCTCTGGTAGGGGATCAGTAATTATCCCTAGTACACGAAAGGACTTTGGGAACCCACTCCATATAGATAGATACTTTCTCAGCCTAGACACATAGGGGAGGATCTAGGCCCTGCTCCAAATGATATGAGAGACTTTGAAGATCACCCATGGAAGGCCTCAGTGGGATAGGGGGTTGGTGGGGGACAGGGGAGGAGGGGAGGGAGAGGGTACAGGGATTGACATGTAAAACAAACATGTTTATGATTTAAGCCAAAAAAAAAGAAAAAAAGAAATAAAATTCCTAATTCATAAAGATTGGAAGTATACTTAGATGCCTAACATAGAAATGTGTATACATTTTTCTGAGTGGTAGTTTATGTTTAAAAAAAAAGTCAGCAATAGAATATCAATTCTTGAGAAGAAGAATGTGTTTCTGATACTTCTTTCACATTAGCAAACTTTCAATCATGGGTACAGCTATGTGGCACCCAAATACCTAAGAATAATTGACAATTTCATGGGTGACATCGTTCAGACTCCAAAGGAATTCATTTTGACATCCAGTAAATGATTATGACTACACTGTCTTCATAAACTGTCTCTATAGTTCTTCCTGAATTTAGAAGTAAAATTAAACCTAATTATTTCTTAACATATGCATAAACCACATATTTTAAGCTTGATATAGTCAGTTCTTTTTTAAAAATATTTTAATATTTATATATGTATACAATGTATTTAGATCAAATCTGCCCCTCATTCCCTTCCCAGCACTTCCTCCCCTATTCAACCCCTTACCTCCACGTTTTCCTCCCAACTTTATATGGACTACAGGATAGAGAATTGTATAAGATCAGGCCAACTAAAATGTCGGGAGCCAAGAATTATGCCATTAGAGGATTTCTCTGGGTCCATACCTCAGGTTCCAGTAACCAGGGGCTCCAGTCTACAATTGCATTGCACATGCTAGTTGATTTGCTATTGAATAGCATAGCCTCAGTGGAGAATGCCTTCTAGTTTGCATCTCTACAGAACTAAGCATTTGAATAGGGCTGCATCAGGGCAGAGGGGTAGGTGTTTTTGACAAGTGAAGACAGATAAGAGTTAGGAGGTATCTGGCGGGGATGGTAGAGAGAGATCTACTGAAGGGTTCCAGGAAGATGGCAGAGAAGTGGCCTCAGGGTCAGGGAAGAAAGGTTTGGAAACAGCCAGGAAGATGCTGAACAAAGAAGAGACTCCAGTTTTGCAGCATGGAACTGAGAGCTCTCTAAAGATGACAAGATGCCTGCAGGTGGCCTTTATCGCCATTGTGTTACTAGGAATTTCCAAGTCCACACTCCCCCACTCAGACCCAACCTAATGGTTTCCGTGGTTTGGGGCTGAGACATGCCGGGCCATTACACTAAAATCCCAAAATGGATGGTGGAGATGCCTGTGAAGTCTCACTGCTTGTTGTGGACTCATTGACAACTGATGGCTTTTTGGGAAGCAGGCACAGTTTTCTTCAAGGCTGTGCCCCCTAAGAGGCCATTTGAATTCCAGAAAATGATCCCATGTTAAATCATGTTAAAAGTATGCAATGCTTAACATTTAAAAATTAAAGGTGAGGGCTTAGAAAGTTTAAGCTTATTAACTAGTATCTTTCATGTAAATTTCAAAGATGGTACCCTACATCATTTGTTCATCATAGAAATCTGACATTTGATGAAGAAGGACTCAATGTTGTTCTGCTGTGTAGACTTCAAAAGAGACTTTCTTTGTCCTTCCTCTTCCCTGTGCTTTCTCCTTCCTCTTAATCCTCCTTTTACAACTCCTTCTCCTTTGCCTGTCTCATACTCCAATTTCTACTGACATTTTGATGTTTATTTAACCTATGGAGTATCATATTGTCATAAATTCTACTCATTATCTCATTTTATAGGTTTGTGAATACTAAAGTTTGCTCTAATGTTAGGAATGCCCAGAACCTATTCTAATTTGCTGGGCTATATAAATGAACATTATTGTATTTTATTAATATCACATTGTATATGTGATGCTTTCATATTGAATTGAGAAGCTTGAAACTCTGGTGAGGAAAAGAAATATATATATTGTATTTTGTTTTTGAATTAATGATTGCCTCTGTTGCTGGAGAAACAGCATTTTCCTTGGTGCATCTTTTGATTTTTTTTCTGACAGACTGCTGTATAACATGTTTAATGAACATGACATAGTATGTAGTCAGGTTTCCTGACAGCGCTGAATAAATATTCATCACATTAAAACAGACAATGCTTTTTCTATCCCCTCCATCATTAAAGGAGGTGTATACTTAATTCATTGTCTTATGAAAACAATGAACACAATAATGGGAGGTATCACTGCATTTTGCTTCTTTGCTCTGAAACAAATTCATTTTACATACCAAGATGATCAATTTTGTTTAAGAATTGGCTTATATAAAGTCAAATAACAGGTGAGAATGCTAGAGAATCAATCACATATTTGAAGTGACCAATTCCTGCACGTGCTGTGGATCATACATTGTGATAAACCATCCTGTTTCTAAACATTAAAATTCATTGATGCTTAGGGTTTCTCCCCCAGTTATATAATAGATAGAAGGGAAATACAAAACTAAGTCCAGGAATACTACTGGTAACCCAGAACTACTGACCAGTCAGACAATTTAAAATCAAAATGAAAAGAAAGGATGAGGTTTGTTATTTCAATTTAATTAAAGCAAACATATTAAATTATTTAGATTAGTAATTTTTAAGGGAGACAGTTTTGGCTGATGTAAAAGATACAAGAAATTAAATATAGGCTTTGAAGTGAAGGATGTTAATAATTTAGAAATGCTGACTTTTTCCATGTAAAAGAACAATTTACACATAGATCCATGGTAAGATTACCATCTCCTTTTAAAGTAAGATAATGTCAACATTGAAAGTAGAATTGAATAGTATTTTAAGGTATCAATATCATATTATTTCTTTTCCTTTTTTGAGACAAGATCTCAGATAGCTTCATGCCTTACTGTCTAAGTATTCAGATCAGAGAAATGTGCCTCTATAGCCAACTTCAACAATATTCTTTAAAAGATGCTTTATAAAATTCTTTAGAAGTTCAGATGTAAAACAGCCTTAGGCTCCTATGTTTAAGTGCTTAATCCAACTATTGGTGGTACTTTGGGAGATGTGGAATCTCTGGGAAATGGGGATTAGTTATAGAAGTTTTGTCACTGAGTATGTAACTCTGATGGCTATACCTGCCTCTCATCTCCATTATCTGTTTCCCAAGACCAGGTACCACTTGCTCCTCATGACACAGCCTTGGCTTCTCCCAACACCATATTGTTCCTTCTATGATGGACCAAATGCTTTGAAAACTTTGGAAATCATTATGGTGGTTTCTCAGGACAATGGGAACAAGTCTACTTCAAGATCCAGCAATTCCACTATTAGGCATTTACCCAAAGGATTCACATTCATCCAATAAGGTGTTCAACTATGTTCATAGCTGCATTATTTGTAATAGCCAGAACCTGGAAGCAACCTAGTTGCCCCTCAAGTGAAGAATGGATACAGAGAATGTGGTACATTTACCCAATGGAGTGGTACATTTACACATTGGAGTACTACTCAGCTTAAAAAAAAAAAAAAAAAAAAAAAAAAAAAAAAAAAAAACAATGGAATCTTGAAATATGAAAGCAAATGGATAGAAATAGAAGAAACCATCCTCACTGAGATAACCCAGTCACAGAAAGACACACATGGTATGTACTCATTCATATATGGATATTGGACATAGAGCAAAGTATTACCAACCTACAATCCACAAGTCCAGAGAAGCAAGGAAACGAGGAGGACCATAAGGTGCCCCAGTAACATAGAAAAGACAATCACCCCTGAACAAATTGGGAGCATGGGGGGAAGATGGAGGGAGGGAGGGAAGAAGAAGAAAGAAGGGAAAAAGGAGAGGGGAGGAGATCATGAGGCATCAGGAAGACTGAGTAGGAAGAGGACAGAGAAGAACACGAAAAGAGACACATCAATAGTGGGAGTCACTGTAGATTTAAAGAGAAATCTGGCACTAGGGAGTTGTACAGAGATCCACAAGGATGACCTCAACTAGGAACCTAAGCAATAGTGGAGAGGCTACATTAAATCCCTTCCCCTATAATAAGAATAATGATTGCCCTAAATGCCATCCTAGAGCCTTCATCCAGTAGCTGATGGAAGCAGAAGCAGAGAACCACAGCTAAGCACCGAGCCATACTCCTGGAACCCAGCTGTATAGAGGGAAGAGTGATGACTAAAGCAGTCAAGACCTTGCTGGATAAACCTACAGAACCAGCTGGCCAGACCTAGTGAGAGCACAGGTTCCCCAGTTGTAAAGATGGGGAACCAGCACTGGACTGAACCAAACTCTCTGAATGTGGGTATCAGTTAGGAGGGCTGGGCAGGCTATACGACCTCTAGGAGTGGAACCAGTATTTATTGCTAGTGCACAAATTGACTTTGGGAACCCATTTTTTATGGAGGTATACTTTTTCAGACCAGATACATGGAAGAATGCTTAGGTCGTCCCCGAAATGATATGACAGACTTAGATAATTCCCCCATGGAAGGCCTCACCATCCTTGAGGATTGGGTTCTGGGTGGGTTGGGGGAGTGAGTAGGGGGCATGAGAGGATGGGAGGGAGAGGGAAGGGGTGATATGTAAAGTGATTGTTTCTAAACAAATAAAGAAAACCTGAGCTCAAATAATTCTTTTCCTCCTTTGTTGTTTCTGTCAAACATTTTATCACAGTGATGAGAAAAGAATACATATGCATAGTTCAAGGGAAAGGGAAGGGTACTTCATCAGTGAAATTTTGAAACATGAGTATTACCAATCTACCTACCACTTATATTGTATTTCTTCACCTATTCAGCCTTAAGAACAGGAGCAAGAATCTTTAATTGGAATGCATTTCTCATGAAACCCCCAGTAGTAAGAACAACATTATTAAATCTCTCTAAGCACATTTGATTGATCTACTGTTCAGAGGATACTTAATTCTAGTTAATTTATGAGTCCCAAGTAGTTCCACAAGCAAGGCATCTGAATTTTTCATTGCAGATAAAAGATGAATATAAAATAGGAGCAATAATAGCTATTGTTATTGAATTTTCAGTTTCCTAAATACTTTTAATTATTGTCCATGTATTCAAATAAAGGATAGTCTCAACAATCTTAATAAGAAAAATATTCTGTTTTAATATTTTATAGAAAAAATAAATAAAAGTTACTTATATGATCTTATTCAATACTAAACAGTATGTTAATACCACCCCAAATATTTGCATCAGAGATTTTACTCAGACCTTAGTATTTTAATCACAGACACATTATAGAAGATTTGATATATTTGGTATAAAGTTTAAGACTAAAATTACTTGATACCACTAAGAAAATAAGTATTATTTTCAGAATTCAAACTCTTTATCATTTGTGAGTCTACTGTCATCATATTCACTGGTTTCACTGGATTCCTAATCTGTTTTCATATGAAATGAAATTCATACCCAAAAGCTAAGCATAGCCTAACCTCAAAGAGACCAGTAACTAACAAGTTGTTGGAAGAATATCTTTATCTAATGTCTTTATCTAATATCTTCACTTGAAATGTAAGTACTCTCTAATCAATAATACTAAAAGTTTGAAATCTACTAATCCCTTCCTCTATATCAAATACTTTAAAAAAAGAGTACAGTACCTTCCCTTGAGCAGTACAGCATGTTTAAGAAGACAGGTAAGAAACAAAGCATTCATTAGAATGTACTTCTCAGGGTAATGTCAGTGGTAGTAGTGAATAACATGGGAAACAATAGAAGTATTGCTTTAGGCATGGGCTGGATCTAGAAATATAGCTTTCAGGTCACTAAATTCTTAGCCCCATTAACTGTATTAAATTAGTGCATGACATTGCCTGTGTGCAGACATGGGAAATGATCTGAGTTCTATTCCAAGAATAAATGGCTGGGTATAAAACATATAAGGGTTATTAATTACACAATTATGCAATGTCATTCTTGTTATCTTGTTTTATTTACTGTTGTTAAATTATTAATGCTATAAACATTGCTATAAATGATCAATGCTATAATCCAATCCTTCATATGCTAGGAAGATGCTGTGTTTCTGATAAGACCAGGGAATAATCAAAACAGATCTATGTATCAGGAAAATGATGTTAACTCTATTTGCTCTCTTTTCCTTACTTTGTATTTGTTTTGAGAAAAGGTATCACTATGTAACTCAGCCAAGTCTTCAGTTTGATCTACTTTTGTATTAATCTTATGAGTGCCAGGAATACAGGCATCAAGAACAATACCCAGCTTTATATTGACAAATCTAAAAATGTACAATAAAACATCTGTCATTGTCTGTGACCCTACTTACTATACCTTCTTGCTATTAACTTACCATCTTATGTTTTCTGTTAAACTATTCTTGAGTTTCACCATAACCTTCTTAGAGCAAATCTCTAAAGAACAGAGATGCAAAACATCTTGGGGAAAATATTTCAGAGAATGAGCAGAAGGTAAATTAATGTAATATTTTTGTAATATTTAGCTTTTGGAAACTCAAAGTAAATTCATCCAAGTAAGAAATATATATTTGCCTAATATAATTAATATTACTTTCTATCGGTTTTCAATATCATTGTTATCACCATACTTGGTATACCTAGAGTTTTTATTATTATTCAGATGATCAAACATATTTTCTTTGAATTTTGGGCTATGAATAGGATTCTTCTAAAGAACTACAATTTCATTGTCAAGGAGAAAACACATTTCAGCCAATAAAATCTGAGCCTTTAAACCTCTCTTACATAAAAGGTAGTCAATAACTATGCTGTCTTTTAAATTATCAACATTTTGCTTTTTGCTAAAATTGCCTGGTTGTTGGGAGATAGTGTAGTCCATGATGCTACTACTTTTAGATAGTTTTCTCCACTGTTCTCTTGATTCTTGGGTGGCTGTGGTAAGATACTGACAAGAATTTTCATGGCTCTGCTAGAAGTGGTCTTCTGATCCACTATGAAGAAAACATTTTATTGGCTAATTTTTAATTTTAGAGTTTTTATTCATTTTATATACCAACCACAGATCCCCTTCCCTCCCCTCCTGATACTATCACCACCCACCCCCACTCACCACCCAGGAAGAGTAAGCATATCAACAAATCCTGGCATATTGAGGCAGGACCAAGATCCTCACCCCTGCATCAAGTTTGAGCAAGGGATCCCACCATAAGGAATGGGTTCTGAAAAGCCGTCTCATGAATCAGGGATAGATCTTGGTCCTACTGCCAAGAATCCCTACAACAGACCATGCTACACAATGGTCTACATGCAGAGGACCTAGTTAGTTCCCATCAATTGCCTGCTATTTTGTTTTAATTTCTGCAAATTGCTTTTGAACATTAAAGAAGTATATCTTCTCTTGAAAAACTTTACCATCAGAAAGAGTTCTTTTTCTATTGAAGAGCTAAAAATGAAATCTTTTCTTCCATCTTTCTGAGAATTTCCTAACTTTAAGGTAAGAACCTGTGCCACCTGCTTCACCTGTCGAGGGAGGTTCAATCTATTTCAAATTCCTGCCTGAAAATTACAATGTGTCTGAAAGAGATGCTAGCATTGATGGTTGATGTTTTGCTATATTCATGTGTCTGTGGCAATATGTTTAATCTGCTTCATGAAGTGACAGACAGGAGATAATCTGATTGCAAGCAAAGTTTGTTGATTATGGAATCAAAGCAAAAATTATGATTTGATTAAAGGCTCTCACCTCATTGGCATCCCCACTACTTAAAGAGAAATGCTAAGTTCCTTCAGCTTTACAATTTTTCCAGGTTTTCTATATGAATATAATTGCAAAAAAATTAAAATCAAGAATAAAATGTTTGAGGATCTAAATCAAAAATGAACTAAAAACCGTAGTTGCAAATATAATGTGATTGATATTGGTTCTATTAAATTTTTGCCTGGTATGTTTTATAAACAAAATAAAAACACTTATTTGAATATTATTTGTGTGTGAAATTTAATTTTCCCTTATTACAAAGAGATTTAATGTCAGCTCTTAATTATTCTTATAGAACAAAAATTACCGCAAAAGCAAAAAGAGTTCATTTTTACTTAAAATGTTTTCTTAAAACCTTCAAAGAGGACATCCATCCCCATCATTTAGAAGATGCCTAAGTTGCAACAGTATTTCCTCTTCACTTAAAAGCCCAGATATTTTATAGGCCTGAGAAGCAATTTCGAGGTGAGCAGTAATCATTGGGCCTAATAAACGCAGATTGCTGTGCGCCTCTTTTCTCCCGTCTCCCTTCCCTGTGACCTTTATGCATCTATACTGTGCAGGCTCTTCCTACTCCCACCATAAAATTGTCCAGCTATTTCTCACACTCATTTGTATGATTTTCCTTAATGGCCCAATGTGTCATATAATTCCACAGGGTCCCTCTACTCAGCAGGGTCTGCTTCAAATCTCACTCCTGATTTCCTTTGTCACTTCATACTGTCTTTCTCCTTTTGTTTCTTGAATTCCTAGAAGATTCTACGGGAACGGGTGTGTAGGAGGATAAATAAAGGGAATATCTTACATCCTTTACATCAATACAGCATCCTTTATTCCCCTTGATGGAGTCAGTGTGAAACATAATTGGATACTTCAATGATGGGACGAAATTAGAAACTAAACCCAAGTGTTTGAAGAAGACTGAAACACATATATCCATGTCTTATACTAATTGTGCTGTGTATCTGAGAATTAGATATGAAAATAAAAGTCCTTTAAATGAAACTGCTAGCAATTTTACATTTTCTCATTTTTTTTTTATTTCTTGCTGCAAGCCAGATGTGCTAGGTTAAAGTAGTAACCATGCAAGAGTTTATTCAATGAAAACCTAGTCTTCTTTTAAAACCATGATTTTTTAAGATGTGAAACATAGTTTAATTTACACTGTGGGCATCAGGAGATGCACATGCTGTTTTACATTATAGTGCTGGTGACTTTCAATAGGAGAAATGTTCAATGTTATGCTATTGCTATCCCAAACATTAATTAAGCTCTCTGCAGTTCAGGAAGGCTGACTGAATCAAAGACAGAAATGTAAACTTGAAGTTCCCAGAAAACAGTAATATTTCACTCCATAAAGTTGCCAATATTTTAATCCTGAATGTAAATCATTTTTATCAGTACACTTCCATATCTTAATTTGTGTAGCAAGGAAAATACACGATTGTATTATTAATAATAACAATATGTTATTAATTGTATATCACCCTCCTTGTGAGACAGTACTAATTTTCCTTTTTCCTCAGTCCCCCGTGTTAGATTGGCCTCTAACATTTATTTTTCATTTTCCTTCAGTGAACAACCTACCTTTCATTATTGTGTTATTTAGAATCTTTACTTTCTCTGCTTAAGTAATGTCTTTGTCAATGATAACATTGTACTCATTTAAAGTGATGACTGATATGGTAATAGATCCAGTGTGATTGAAAACAACCTTTGTCAATAAGAAGGCCAGATCCACAAACTGTGTATTGGTCTGAATTTGCTCATTATTGGAGACCTTTCATAGTCATATTGACTTGCTGTCCAAATGTCATTACTTACCTGATGCTTCCATTGTTTAAGCAGTATAGACATTGCTATTGAATTTTACATCTCTCGATATTTGTCCTAAAATACATATGTCTCAATTATGCAATGCCAAAGTATATAACAAATACTTTAAGTTGCAAAACATGTATTTCAGGATCTAGAAAGAAAGAAAAAGTATAGCTATGGGTACCATGCCATTACACCTTTACTATATTCTTAAATTTGAAACATAGCTTTGGGTTACTTTTATTTGAAAACTACTTCAAACCACAGGAATGATAAATGTCTTACTATCACACAAGAATTTGACTTAGTAACCTTTGTCTTTGAAGAAGGTGTTAATAATGGTATATTATTAGTTACATGAAATTTTAGTGTGTAGGGACAGTTATCTGTGCCTTCTAAACAACAAAGTTACCCCTGAAAAATTCACCCTCAGGTTCACAGAAGCCCAGATCTAATCAGAAATTTCCCCTCATTCCTATCAGTATTGGCACCATATTTGATCCTCACTGTGTATGAGGAAGTTTAACATATTACCCCATTCCTTTTCCTGATGCTTTTCATTGTTCCTAATAATTGATGGGTGATCTATATATTTCTGTTGGTTTGAAGACCTGTTTAGGGCATCCAGAATAGAGATATCAAAGTACTGTTGTTGTCATGTGACACTTAAATAGAAAGTAAGGCCCCTAAATAACCTGAGGAAAAGATAGTATGACCCTTGAGTGTCTTGAGAGAAAGTATAATAGCAGCAACTCTGTCCACCCAGGGATTCAACCATCTGTTCTTTCTCAGTTGTTAGGATGGGTCTCAGTTTTGAAAGTCTCCTTTGAATTTATGACCAACTAATTTCTTTCCATTACATTGTATGATTTTGTATGATTTCTCTTCTAAGCTTGTAAATAGATTTACCACTCATTTCATAATTAAAGATTTAAGAATTGCACAATCACTTGTGTTTTCAGATTTTTGTCTGGATTGCTTGAGAGAGTTGCTATCATTAATTAATCCTCTCCTGCCCTCATATCTTCCAGTACTTCATTTGCTATGTTGTTCCTATGCAGACCTTGTTGATACATCTCCAATCCAGTGCCTGATAGTCAGTATAACTCTCTTCCTAGGCATTGGGCTTGAGGATCTCTTCTCATCATTACTGTCATTTCACTCTGCAGCCTGCCTCCGGTCATATTCCTCAAAGGCTTTCATTTGCTTATAAGCTGAAATTCAAACTCACTATGCTAGCATTCATGTCATTCATTGCTTTGTTCCTAACCTATAATTTTAACTTTATCTCTTTTGTCTATTTTATATGAACCCAATCTATACACTATATGCAGAATGGGAAGATTTTCTCCATTCTCCAGTGATCAGCCACATGCCGTTCTCGGAAGTAATATCATTTCCCCATTTTCATCAAGATAAACTAAGCATGCCTTTCCAGTGCTAATCTTGCAGAAATCTTTCATGACTTCCCAAGATAAAAACAATTATTCCAATAAGCTTACAGGTGATTAGAATGTGGCATGTGGTTTCTGTAGCCATATATCTCCACTCTTGGCATAGACCAGGAATGGTTTAATGGTCTGCTCACTCCATCCTGGAATTATTAGCCTACAATCAACTCCACTAGAGAAGTTAGGCAACAAGGAGGACTCTAAGAGAGACATACATGATCCCCTGTAGAAGGGGAAAGGGACAAGATGTCCTGAGCAAATTGGGAGCATGTGGGGAGGAGACAAGGAGCTAAGAGAATAAGAAGGGTCGAAGAGGCAGGGTAAATAGGATATAAGGGAGCAGAAAGTTTGTGTAGGGGGAAGAATAGAGGAGAACAAAATAAGACATAACATCAGAGAGGGGTTTAAAGAGAAATCAGACACTAGGGAAATGTCCAGAGATCTACAAGGATGACACCCACTAACCATCTAAGCAACAGTGGAGAGGCTACCTTAAATGCCTTCCCCTGATAATGAGATTGGTGACTTATATGCCATCCTAGAGCCTTCATCCAATAGCTGATGGAAGTAGAAGCAGACATCCACAGCTAAACACTGATCTGAACTGGAATCCAGTTGCAGAAAAGGAGGAATGATAGCAAAGTGGTCAAGATCAGGCTGGAGTAACCCACAGAAACAGCTGACCTGAACAAGGGGGAGCTCTTGGCCCCCCAGACTGATAACTGGGAAACCAGCATGGGACTGATTCAAAATCCATGAATGTGGGTGTCAGTGAGGAGACCTCAGAAATCTATGGGGCCTTTTATAGTAGATCAGAACTTATCCCTAGCATAAGAATAGACTTTGGGAGCCCATTTCACATAGAGGGATACTCTCTGAGCCTAGACACAAGGGGTTGGCCTAGGCCCTATCCCAAAGGATATGAAGACTCCCTATGGAAGGCCTTACCCTTCCTGGGGAACAGAAAGGGTATGGGATAGGTAGGGTGTTAATGGGAGGCAGGGGAAGAGAGGATGGAGAGGGAACTGGGATTGACATGTAAAACAATCTTGTTTCTAATTTAAATAAAAATGGAGAAGAAAACAGTGTTAAGGTGAAGTATTTAGAACAATATTTTCATTTCAGTGTGTTACCATGAAGAAATGAATGGCCACAATTTACAGAAATTAGTCATTTTAATCCACAAAATAAATTAGTAGTCACTTTAATGTTTATAAATAAGAATTGAGATGTTTACGTTTGATCTTAAAATAGGTTATTCACTTTACTTCAAACATTTATGGAATATATTTACATTGATTTAATTACTTAAAAAGTAAAAATATATTTATCTCTGTGACTCACTCTCCTAAATATTCAGTTACTGTTCACTAAGTTGTAAGGTTTTCTTAACTTTTCTGGCATAGGGCTAGAAGAGTTTTTCTACAGTTATTTAGAAAATGAACAATGGGATGGGAGTGCATAGAATTTGATAATTAGAGTAAAGGCTCCCAACCCTTACATAGGCCTGAGTTGCCTATCTTGTTCAGTATTTTAAACATCACAACAGAATTTTCCTCTCTTTCTTGCTGCGGAGATACTGATCAAGAGATATTTCCAGACCATTCACCCTTTTTATTTTCTATAGACTTTCTTTTTTTTTTTTTTTTTTTGAGCAAGTACTCAAGGCTAACTTCTCTTTGTTCAATATGTACAGTACTCCTACTATTTCAAGGACTGTGCACTCACTGAGAGTACACTCTGTGATCTCAATGTCTCAGCTCTGTGTGTATTAAAGCACTCAAGGACCATTGTATACTTGATGCCCTGGTGCCCCATAGCAATATCCTTCTCTTCATATATTGGAATTTACATATTTATATTTGATGGAGGAATTTCCTTGATTCTCTGCCTTTTGATTCAATAGGCTAGAAAAATTAATAAGAAAGGTGAATTTTGTTTCCTGTCATATCAGTTAGAGACATATGAATTTAATATCTATGATAGTCCAGCAGTGAAATTTTGTGTTTAGATTCTAAATTCCTTATGTGTTTAGAAGTTCTAATTAATTGCTATATATTTGTCTTTCCTTATATATACATGTATTTGAAATTTCTAGATATGCAATGAAACAATCAGTTTAATTAAAATTCACTTATCAACATCCCTAAAATATTTCATTTTGTAATTAGAGAATTTATTTCTATAGATAAATTTAATATTTTAAGAAGGTAACTAGATTTTTATCTACATAATAATTTATTGTTCTTCATACTATTATATACAAGATTTTTTTGGAAAATAACCACAATTTAAGATTAAATGATAAGTATGAATATTTAGAGGAGGCATGATGGTACAATTCTTTAATCCCAGCACTT
This sequence comes from Cricetulus griseus, assembly GCF_003668045.3. NCBI lineage: Eukaryota > Metazoa > Chordata > Mammalia > Rodentia > Cricetidae > Cricetulus > Cricetulus griseus. Next base: position 142,491,754 of record NC_048595.1, on the reverse strand, counting down.
AGGATACAGAAAAGTTAGATCTTTATGGTTAAGGCTAGCTTGATTTACGTAGGATTTTCCAAGTTACCCAGGGCTTCACAGTGAGAGCCTATATCAGAAAAAAAACAGATAATTTTTAAAAACAAGTATAAAAATTAATTTAAGATTTTCTACTACTTAGTGTGGACTGAGTTTCCTGTTTCACCTGGTCTTGCAGCCATTTAGTCCCAAGTAAGTACAATGACATTTATATTAATTATAAACGGTTTGAATGATGGCTCAGGCTTCTTATTTTAATTATCAACCTATTTTTATTAATCTTAATATTTCCACGTGGTCTTATCTTACTGGAGAATGCTCTAGCATGTTACTCCTTCTGCAGCTACATGGCATCTATCTGGCATCTCCTCTCTGCCTCCTGTCCCCAGAATATTCCTCATCTGGTAGTCCCACTTATACTTCCTGCCTGGCTACTGGACAGTCAGTGTTTTATTCATCAACTAATAAGAGAAACATATATTGACAGCATACAGAAGGACATCCCCCATCAACTTAGTTTTTTGCTTTATTTATACAAGTTATTCGAGCAAAGTTAACTATGAAAGACTGAGCGAAATGTTACCTTGTGACAAATTCAACCATAATATAAGACATTTGACATTAACACCCAGGAAACATCCTAGTGGTAATATTAAACAACCTGACTATTTATTTATTTGCTATTACTTTTAATTGTAGTTATTTTCTGAAACTGTAGTCAATGAGAAAGATAATCTTTAAGAATTTTAGGAGAAAGCCTTTGGTTCAGAATTTAATGGCTTTTTAAAATAAAACAACTATTTTCAAAGAGAATTCAAAACAATAAGTTTAAAACAAGAACATTCAATAGATTAGATTGGAGAGATACAGAAGTATGTCAGTAAGAATATAATAGGGATATAATACAAAACAATGAAATCATACTCTAATTTCAGATCTATACTCTAATCCATGATATGGCTGAATATTGTGGCCTTTCTATTTAAGACCATTCAATTGAGTTTCTTCTGATATATTCTTCAGGTTTTCCTAATAGAAGAGACCTTTTAATACCTTGTCTGAAGAGGGCATGGTATTCAGGGCAGAGGGAGGAGGTAACTTCTGAAAAAACTGTCACAAGTTTGACACAAAAAATGTTTTCCAGTAAATAATAACAATTAAAAAATATTCCTCTGTAGGGTTAATTAGTCCATTCTCTAATGTTGCATTTTCCACAAGCATTTAAGAAAAATCTCACTGGAAACTAAGTGAAGTGGCACCACCTGTATGCTAATAATGTTGGCTAATGTCTTTCTTCTTGATAGCACATGACTTGAGTAATTCTCTGAGTGCCCCTCATCTGGTTAGTGCTGCCCAGTGTGTAATGGCATGTAGATATAAATACTAATGGGGAAAGTGCACTGCCTTGGGGAACACCCATCATGACAAGTAACTAATTGCTTTATGTACATTAGTACCAAGTGAAGCGTTTTACATCTTCTGAAGGGAACCAGAAATGTCCACTCTCTTAATTTACCAAAATGTCATGTCCCCTTCTGACAGAAAGGCTTAGAAGAATTTTTTTAAGCCATCTCACTAACGCTTCTCAATTCACTGTTCCTTGTAAACTGGGTTCAGAATATTGACTCACAAAATTACTACTATTTCTCATCAAATAATACAGGGTTGGAACATTTTATTCATCTAGCTATCTGTCTTTGTATTGTTATCTATTATAACCATCTTTAGAATTAAGTAAATACATTATGGTATGAACAAAGACCACTTGGAGTAAATTTGTATGATATAAAAAGTATGAAAACATTAACTTTTCAGGCTGCAATTGCTTTCTATTCATTCAAGAGTAAATGAAAATAATATACCACATTCCTTTAAAATAAAGTTAAAAAATACATTTCGGTGTAAAAAATATGTACTGAAAGCATTAGCAACATTTCTCCCATGGCACAGAGTTTCACTTTGATGTATGTGCCCTTAATGTGTGTACTTAGTGATGATACACTGTGATTAGACAGTTAACAGGCCTGATGGGAAGTTCAGGATTGCTCAGTTTGATGAATGGAAGATTCCTGTCAGGAAACTCGAGTGTTTCCATGAGACAGGTTGCTACTGCTGTCACCAGAGGGACTCTTGTAATAATCTGCAGTAAGAGATACTACTGGACTGTACAAATTCAAGTTGTAGCAAGTTTCTTCCAACCTTTCTCTACCACTGTCCCCCTTTTTAATAAAGACATTCACTCCTCCCACATACAAGAATATCCCAATTTTAAACCACAAGCTGTATTTCAATTCCAGGCTAGGCCATTTATTCCGATACCTCATTCCTGTATTTGCTCTTTCTGTAGCATTTCTTCCTTTTTATGGGATGGCAATAAAAGTGTGCTCTTTTGTACAGCACATCTGCTGTCTGCTTCACAGAAAGGATATATTTTTATGGTGTTGAAGAAGCTTTATTTTATAAGCTGAGTACACCAGCCTTAGAGATAACCCTGGTCTTCTAGTTCTTGGTGTCTGCAGAAGGAGAAGGGTGGGAGTTATGTAGCCTGTGGAATTCATCTATGAAGGTAAGGAGATGCTTGTGACTTGTGTGAAGCACAGCCAAATCTGATGTGCTAGATCTGGAGCTAGAGATAGCAAAAGTAGAACCCTGGTTCCCCATTGTGACAATGGGACAGTTTTGAGCATAACAAGATCAATGATGCTATTTGAATGTTGTTCATTAAAATATATTTCACATGATCCTCTGTGAGAATTACATACTACATATAGGATGCTGTGTATAGTGCAGGTTAATAAAAAATGGTGGCTAATTGTCTTTTTGTTGTAATTAGACCTTGTGATAGAAGGCAATGCCCTTTATAAGCATTTGTCCAGTTGTATGTCTGCTTTGTTTGACAGTACTAAGTTGCTAACTACAAAAAACTGACTTGTCTATGTCAGAAAACAAACATCTGCATTAGGGTGATTTTTTTATTTCTAGATATTATAAGGAAAGCAATGCTTTTTAGAGAAATGATAACCACAATATAAAAATAAGTAACTCATTAAGATTTAACAAGTTGATACTAAGTAAGTCATCATGAAATGTTGGCAAGCATGAGGGGGTATGTTTTTGTTCTTCCATATTAATCATCCAATGTTACCATGTTTCATTACTTCTGATGAAAGTTGGACAGTAATGTTTTGCTGTTTAATTATTTATGAAAGGAATACATTTGTTAATTTTAAACATGTGTCATGGCATTATCAAAATGTGTATGAAAATAACCATAAAATGGCTTGTCTCTTATTGTTTGTTTCATTGCTTTGCAAGCCAGATGATAAGTGTGATAGTAACTTGTTATTTTTTTCTTAAAGGGGATAGGACATGAAACATAGTTAATATTGTTTACATTATTCTATTTTAAGTGATTTTTCACCATCTAACTTGAGAATAATTCACAACATTTTAACTTTTAATATGGATACCTTATCTGTCAAGCATTAATTTATTACTGATAGTATAAAATCTTAAGCAATTATCTTCATTTTCCTACTTCCAAGGTTTGAATACCATAGAAGGATGTGGAATATACTGCATGTGAACAGTGAATCCTGTGAATGAAGATACTGAAGGATTCTAGGCTATAGCCCAAGAGTTCTTTTTATGGCGTCTGTGGAAACACGGGCTGGTTTCTAAAGGAAACAGTTTGTGTGGGTCTCCATTTTTGATCAATAAATTAGGTTATATTGTCATTTCTGTACTGTGTAAGTTTTTTCCTTAGATGCATCTGATTTTAATCATATACCCACTTCATTATGCATAGACATAAGGTAATAGAAAGGAATTCCCCTAAATTCTAACTTGATGAACAACTTATGAAGTACAGAGGGAGATATATTGGGGGGGCTATTTGGGAGGCAGCAGGTAATGGATATGATAATGATACATGTAATACATGTATAAAACTTTCAAAGAATAATTAACAATCTCTAAGCAAATTCAAAAACACAAATAATGGAGATAATGTGTAATTACAGTATTCTTAGAAAACATGAGTTGTTGACACAATTTTCAGATGGGGAAAAATGACTCCTCACTAAAAATGAAAATGGATGGTTTTAGCAGAAGTTCCTACCTCTATGGTTAGTTGTTATAGCATTGCTTTATTTATATTTGGCTGCAATTAAAAATTGCTTTTCATACCTTACACCTAAAAAATATTTAGATGACCTCTTTTCTGCATTATGTAACTTGAATTGCTTAAATTTTATCTCCTTTATATACTGTAACAAAAGGAATCTAACCTTATAAGATGGGGAGGTAATCAACCTCTTCTAATAGTCACCTTTCTCAATTTCAGCACTAACATTGTCTTCCTTCCAGTCCCCCAGGGAAAGTATCTTATAATCATTTTTCCCTTCTCTTTCTATTTCTCACTAGAGCTAATCCATCCATCATTGCACCCTGACAGGTTTGTATATGTGTGTCTATCTATTATGTTTCTTGAGCCTTCATTTTCACCTTAATAGCCAACACTTTATTCCTGATCGGTCCTTCATCTGCATGATTGTATTAGAGCCCTCATCTCTGCTTTGCCTCTAGGGTTTCTACATTGTACTTAATTCCTAATATCTTCTGAAACAATTTTCTTCAATGCTTACATTTTTTATAAAGTATATTTGCTTGCTCTTCACCCTTCTAACTATTTTTTCTTGTTTTTAGAGTTCTACAACCCAACCCATTACACTGCTTCACTGACCAGATTTGCTCCTTTTATTTCCTTTTCCTTTTTTATTGAGAAAACATTTTTATTAAAAATATAATTACATAATTTCCTTATCCCTTTCCTCCCTTCAACCCCTCTTTCTTTTACACCATGCCTTTCAAATTCGTGGTCTCTTACTCTAAAATTATTAGTGATATATATATATGTACATATATATATATATATCACAAATAAATGTATAAATATGAACTGATGAGTCAATTTACTGTTGCTTGTGTGTCTGTTCCTTAGAACTGACCACTTGGGATTGTATAACCAATTAGGAGACTCAAACCAGATGAAGACTAATTATTATCTCTCTCAATAGATTGTCTTCAATTGCCAGTAGCTCTCATCTGGGGGTGTTGCCCTGTCCAATGTCCCCCATCTATGCTGAAATGAATACTCTTCTTCAGAATCTCCACACCTGTCAATTCAGTTCAATTTCCATTCCTTGAATTGCTTACATTATACCTCCTTTAACTACTGTAACTTCCCCATATTTTCCTGTTGATTCCCCAGCCTTAATGGCAGCAATTTCACACATCTTGAACTTTGGCTTCCTTAGCTTTAATATTTGACAATAGGGAATCGATAAGTAAAATAATATCTAGTCATCTAATAAAATGTATGAAATAACTGAAAATATTTTATACCCACTTAACTCTTAAGTTTCTTTTGGAAGCAACCATTTTCAAGTAGGAACAAACCAATTCAAAAGTGATTCCAATATAAAAGGTTTCTGAGCTCACAGACTGAAGCCTACATTTGCTTGCTGGAAGTTTTCTGAGCACTGCCCTTGAGAATTACTCCCTTAGTCATCTTGATGATAAAGGAGGGGTTCTGCACAGAGGAACATCCTGAGCATTGATGCAGATTTTGGAACATCTTTTCAGTTAAGGCAGACTCCAAAATCACCACTAAGCTAAAGCCCATGGGAATCCTACATTACTAACATCTTCAGGATGAATGAAGCTAATAAGTGACACACAGTAGCATCCATTCAGAGAAGGTGGGAATAGCTAAGTCAGTCTCTCAAATTTCAGAATCAAGAAACGATGGTGTTGCTTATCACAATTTAACAGGATTAGATGTGACTTCCACTTTCATTTTTCTATATTGCTGCAAAAAAAATAAAATTTTACTTGAAGTAAAAACTAAAAATTTCATTGTTGACATACTTCCTTAATAAAAGTTTTAGTAATTGATGAATACCTGTGCTCTGTATCACCAACTTTTTAAATTGCTGTGATAAAATACATGATAAAAGCAGCATATGGAATGAAAATTTTAGGTTGGTTCCTGGTTTAAGGACAGAATTAACCCATTATCATAGGAAACCCTGGCTTCAGGAATAAGAGGCAGCTTGCCATGTTACACCCAAGATAGGAAACAAGGTCAATTCTGGTGATTAATTTGTCACTATTTCATTTTTGTGGCACCTGGTTACATATCTCAGCCCATGGTGTGGTAATGCCAGCCAGACTCAAGGAGAATCATTCATCTTTAGTTAAACCTCACTGGACACATCCTCACAGACATGCCTAGAAGTTGGGAAGGAACAGAACTTAGGAGCAGCAAAGGCTTTCCTCTATCAAGTGGGCAGTCATTAAGAACGACTTCAGTCCTGGAAAACCAATGGCCAGCAAAACCATCCCAATCCAGGCTTCCTGGTCCATTGTATTGAAAAGTGATTTTCATGGATGATGGGAGGATGAGTTGATAGAAAGGGTTAAGGTGAAAGCAAGAGTAGGTTCCAGGAAAGGGACTACATGGAAGGTCATTGCCTAGGTGCAAAAAGGCTTTTCTTTATGAGCTGATTTGTCCTGTTAGCCCACACATGAGATGTCACTGTGTCTTTCCATCCTAAGTATCTACACCAGAAGTTTGATCATATCTTCATGTATAAATTCCAAGCAGTGTTTTCTGTGCAAAAGAAGGAAGATGACAATAAACCAGACTAGACACTGTACACTAGCCATTCAAGTACTTCTCTATTGTATTATTGTACCCTAAGCATCATAAAAGGAAATCAGGAAATATTTTCTGGCTTCTGGCCAAGGACCAAAATTCATGTCCATCATCTATGTTCTTAAATGGCCTGAAAAATAACTTCTGAATATATATTTTTATATATGCATATATTGGCATATAGTTATATGTATAAATGTACTTTGAATGGGAATGTAGGGCCCTGATCTATCCTCTCTCTGTTTTCTGACTTGTGTAGTGAGTGTAGTTGTTCCTACCAAAAATTCCTGCCATGTAGCATACCATGAAAATAAAATTGAATCTACCTGATCTTAAATTTGAACCTACAGAACAATGACCCAAAACACACCTCTTTTATTATGTAAGATGTACATGTCCCATATTTTGTTAGAGTGATAGAAAGAAAGATGACCCTATGTTGAAGCATATGGATGAATACATCCATCCTTCTTGTAGCTACTGATAGAGAGGTAAGGACTCTGTTAATTGGCAGGAGAATATTCAGAATGAAGTAGAACTAATTTTATAGCATTTACAAGTTCCTGAGTCAGAAGCAACATTGGTCTTGACATCAGAGTTTTCAGGTGCTATATACATAATATGTTAAATCCACAGTAGAGACGTGGGTTACATCATAGCTGCACATAATTAATTCACAAGTGGCTACAATTACAAAGTAATTTTACTATACAAGACATATTTCTTCTTTTTCAGATCTAAGTTGGTTCACTTATAAACATGAGAAGATAATCTCCAACAAGAGGTATCTCAAGGTTGTGGAATGTTGAAATGGGCCCTTCTGTTTTACAGGACTCAAGGATCATAGACTTTTTGATCATTTCAAAGTAGCGACTATTCTACAGGTAATATTTCTGGAAGGCACAATCAGGGCAACATTTTCAAGTTAAGCAACACACCTGGATCTCTAATTGCCCTTTCTAACTTGACTTTATAGAGAAAAGAAAGAAATACATACTTTTGTTTATTAAGGAGACCAAAAGAGTCAGGGTGAGATAAACATAGCAGCTAAGGTAATTTGATATAATATCAATAATAGTGTTTAGAAATTATGTCATTTTCAAGGCTCTATCAAGCCTGAAGTTAATATATTCCAAATAATAAACAAATTAACCCTTTTCCATGTAGCTTAAGAAATACTATTTTAGCTGAAAATGTTTAATAAACCACGATGGCAACTAAAGTTTCTGTAATTATTTCTAATTGTGTTTCAAGAAAGAATCAAATAACCAGAGGTCCATGAAATAAACCACAGTGTTAGTAACCTAGCCAAATAAAAATTTAAAAATCAGAGGAATACTAAAGAAAACCTGATTTGAAATTTTATTCAAATTATGGCACAAATATAGAATGTCACATTTAGTGGTTTACTTTTTTGTACTTATTATTAATAGTGATGAGGATGATTTTCAAGAAATTTTAAATGAATATATGTTTTTCTTGTGCTTTATTTTTATCTTGCCTAATAAAATATACTCAGAGTCTTCCATACTATACTCGAGTATCATTTTTAAGTTTTTATTTTATTTTAATTAACTTGTTATCATTTGTTTTATATACTGACCACAGTGCCCCGTCCCTCCACTCTTCCTCTTTCCGTTCCCAGATTCCCATCTTCCTCCTCCCCATGCACTCCTCCTCAATCTCCATTCATAAAGGGATAGGCCTCCCAAGGGTTTAAACAAAACATGGCACATCAAGTTGAGGTAAGATTAAAGACCCTCCCCCACACCCCCTGCGTCAAGGCTGGGGGAGGTAATCCAGCATGGGGAACAAGTTCCCCAAAACAAGTTAAGCACAAGAGACAGATATGACTTCACTGCTAAGAGCCTAGCTAAACGATCAAGCTACATAACTGTCACACATGCAAATGGCCTAGGTAGGTCCCATGCAGGTTACCTAGCTGTCAGTCCAGAGTCCTTGTACTGCCAGGAGTTCAGGTTACCAGTCTCTGTGGGTTCCTGAGTCATGACCTTGTCCCCACTGGCTAATAGAATCCCTCCTCCCTTTCTTTAGGAGGACTCCCAGAGATCAGCTTAGTGCTTCCCTATTATCAAGACTCCTAGCAATAGCAAGGTCCCTGAGCTGGCCATCTACAGTAATCAAATTCATGACTATCCTAATTGCCAGCAGAGAGCTTTTATGCAGTACATTCTAGTACCTTATCTGAAAACAACTCAAGATCTACCTTTCATCCCAGGGCCCAGGTGTTAGTTTCCCTCCTGTTCCTGCACTGCTCTTACCCAACTGTTGTTTGTTCACTACAGTACTCACCACACCTTTGTGTGTTCACTTCAGTGGCAACTGTCAAAGAAAATTTATATCGCTTTAGATTCTCCTCCTCTTATTAAAAAAAAAAAAAACTGCATGTACCACATCTTCTCTGGAGACAGGAATGCATTTTTTCTTTCTTTTTTGACAGAGGAATTGCTGTGAATGCAATCCTACTGACTCAGCCTCCCAATACTACTTTGTCTGATGATTTATTAGCATTAGTCTACTCCTACATGAGCTGCAAGCACCAAAAGAAAACAACAGATACAAGACCTCTCTCTCCATCAATTTCTAGATTCTCTCTTGCGTCTTACTCTACTTGACTGCCTCAACTACCAAAAAGGAAACATGATTATTTAAAATTTTTCACTATACACAGATGATATGATCGTTTCCATAAGTGACCCCAAAACTCTACAAACACCTGATTTTTGACAAAGAAGCTAAAATTATACAATGGAAAAAAGAAAGCATCTTCAACAAATGGTGCTGGCACAACTGGATGATGGCATTTAGAAGACTGCAGATAGATCCTTGTTTATAGCCATGTACAAAACTTAAGTCCAAATGGATCAAAGACCTCAACATAAATCTAGCCACACTGAACCTCTTAGAAGAGAAAGTGGGTGGTACCCTTGAATGAATTGGTACAGGAGACTGCTTTGTGAATGTAACAACAGTAGCACAGACACTGAGATCAACAATTAATAAATGGGACCTCCTGGAACTGAGAAGCTTCTGTAAAGCAAAAACACAGTCAACAAGACAAAATAGCATCCCACAGAATGGGAAAAGATATTCACCAATGCCACATCTGACAGGGGGCTGATTTCCAAAATATACGAAGAACTCAAGAAGCTAATCACCAAAACACCAAATAACCCAGTTAGACAGTGGGGTACAGAAGTAAATAGAGAATTCTCTATAAAAGAATCTAAAAGGGCTGAAAGACACCTAAGAAAGTACTCAACATCCTTACCCATCAAGGAAATTCAACTTCAAACAACTCTGAGATTATAACTTATTCCTGTCAGAATGGCTAAAATAAAATACACCAATGCTCAAGAGAATGTGAAGAAAGGGCATCACTCCTCCATTGCTGATGGGAATGCCAACTCATACAGCCACTTTGGAAATCAGTATGGCAGTTCCTCAGGAAAATGGGAACCAGTCTACCACAAGATCCAGCAATCTTAGGCATATACCTAAAGGATGTACATTTATACAACAAGGACATCTGTTCAACTAAGTTCATAGCAGTCTTATTTGTTATAGCCAGGACCTGGAAGCAACCTAGATGCCCCTCGAATGAAGAATTGATACAGAAAATGTGGTTCATATACACAATGGAGTACTACTCAGCAGAAAAAAACAAAAACAATGGAATCTTGAAATTTGCAGGAAAATGGATGGAACTAGAAGAAGCCATCCTGAGTGAAGTAACCCAGTCAGAAAAACACAAACATAGTATATATTCAGTAACATATGGATATTAGACAGAGAGCAAAGGATAACCAGCCTACAATCCATACCTCCCAAGTAGCTAGAGGACTCTAAGAGAGACATACATGATAACCTGGGGAAGGGGAAAAGGATAAGATTTACTGAGCAAATTGGGTGCAGCGTGGGGGGAGAGGGAGTTAGAAGAAACAGAAAGGGAGAAGAGAATGAGGGAAGAAGATATGAAGGACTAGGAATACTGAGTTGGTTGAAGAATAGAGGACAGCTAGAAAAGAGATACCTTAATAGAGGGAGCCATTATAGGCTTAAACGGAAACCTGCACTAGGGAAATGTTCAGAGATCTACTAGATGACCCCACATAAGAATCTAAGCAATAGTGGAGAGGCTATCTTAAATGCCCTTTTCATATAATGAGATTGATCAATAACTTACATGCCATCCAGTAGTTGATGGAAACAGAAATAGAGACCCACAGCTAAGCACTGAGCTGAATTACTGGAATCCATTTGTAGAGAGAGAGGAGTGATGATCCAGTGAAAAGTTTGTTAAAAGGAACATCAAAAAAAAAAAGAAAACAATGAGTTAGAAGTCATAAAAATACAAGCAAAATTCTGTGTGACTCAAAGAATGCTACCAAGAAAGTAAACAGAAAATCCACAGAATGAGACAAAGTATTTATAAGTCATATACATGGCAAGAGACTTGCATTCTGAAGATATAAATAACTCTTATACAAAACTAAAAAAGGCAAAAGATTTAAATATCTATTTTTGCAAAGATGACATATAAATGGCCAATAAACACATGAAACAAAAAATTTGTCTTGATGTCTCATTGCCTAAACAGTAATACTTAAGTAACCTAAGGAGTGTGGAAGTCAAGCTTCTACCTCCTAGATCTATCTCCTTGTGCAAACTTGGCCCTCATCAGTTCAGGTATATTGAATATCCTCCAAACTTTCTTTCCAAGGAGGATGGATTTAAGAAGGATACTTAAAGATTCACAAGGAAGCAGCAGTGCCATTTGTAGGGAGACACCCAGTAGAGACTTTCACTATACTAACATTTTTCCCCCACAGGACCCCTCAAGGCTGCCATCATCCCATTTAAGAAGGAAGTAACTTAGAAGACACTATGCCCCCGTTCCCCATTATTGTCTATTAGGGTAGTGTAAGCCTAGTTATGAATAACTTTCTTATTGTTTAGAGTTGGGATTGGAAGGAGGTGTTCAAGTTAGACACCCTTTCCACATGACTTTAGGGGTTAGCCGAAATAGACAGTTAGGATGTGCAATAGCAGATTATTATATCTTCTTGTATTTCACCTTTATGATTGTCAGTTTTGGATGTTTTACACTACTAAGTTTTAATCCTCTTTTAGACTAAAAGGGGAATTGTAGGGAGACACTGTAGCCCTGCTTCCTAGTAGCTGCTACAGGTGTGCCTGGCCACGCCCATGAGGGTATGGTCATGGGAGGTGGAGGATGATGTGGGGGCAATTCTTAAGGGGCTGTGGACACATGGAGATGCCTTCTCTCTCTGGCCTTGCTAGCTTGCTGCCTCTGGGCACACTCTTGCTTGTGTTTGGCTGGTGTTTATCTGAATAAAGAAATCTTAACCTTATGCTATAACCATTTATTCACTTAGAGAAGCACCTACTAGTCATGAGTATGATGTCCACTTTTAAATCCATATCTTATTTTCTCCTTTCTAAAGTGCGTACTATGTGTTCCAAACATCTCCTGCATTTGCTCTGGTGGATAGTCTCTGGAACTGCCCATCCTTTGTACAAATACAGATTTTAATCTGACAGATATCAGCTGGTCCTCTGAGATACATCTAAAGTACTCTTCCTCCATGAAACTTATTTTCAAGGAAAATTTGGTTTTCTTTTTGTTCTTGTATCAGTGTACTTGTATTTCTTTGAGTTAAGTTCCAAGCAATTATAAAGCAACATTAATCTGTACCCTTCACTATGCTGATTCTTCACCACTATTGCCAAGCTTTCCTGCTATTTGTCTGATAATTCACTAATTTTCTAGAGTGCTGAGAATAACATGATGGCCAGAAATGGCTCAGTAACTTTTTAGTAATTGTGAAGCATAGCCTCCAATAATTTTAGACATTCTAGTAAACTCCAAGAGAGGAGATAATTCCTAAATAGAATTCTATGATTCATAATAAAAGTTAGAAGGAACTAAAGAGACTATATACATATATATGGCATTGGAAATGGGGAATTCAAGTATCCAGATGATCTTTCACAAGATTTCACAGAATGGCTAAGTAGTTTTAGCTGGTCCAACTGAGGACCCTTTAAGTCTATAAATTATTATAAACTTAATATTCATATCAATGTATATATTTTGTAGCTGATGAAGAAGATGTTGGAATTGCATTCTATATACTATAAGGCAATGATGGAGTTTTTTTCAGAATATTGATAAGCTTTTCATCAGTGTTATAATTGAATCTAAGAAGAAAACCTAACAATATCTTATGCAAAGCCAAATCCTCAAAACAACAGTAGCAGGGAGTGAGAGGAAGATATCACACTAAAAGACAGGGACATCACTTAGATGGAGAGTAACTAACATCCTCCAGGTAAACTGGTAGTTTAGTGGACTCTGGCTTTGTGGATTGTCTAAAACAATTAAAGTTGTGTATTAAGCTTGACAGTTTATCTACTAGTCTTTCAACAAGTGCAACTTAATAGATCATTGAAAATAAAGTTTTTTTAAAAAAACACTCCAAAAACCTTGGGAGAGGAGAGGGTTTTTTTAGGATTACACTTCCATGTCACACACTGTCATCAAAGGAAGCCAGGGAAGGAAGGAGGGGCCACAGAGGAACATTGCTTCAGACACCATTTAGCTTGCTTTCTTATATAATCTGGTGCCATAGACCCATGGATGATATTGCTTTTAATTGGCCTGGGCTCTTCTACATTAATCATTAACTAAGAAAATGCCCAACAGACATGCCCACAGGTTAATCTGATAGACATATACTCAATTGAGGGTCTCTCTTCCTGGGATACTCTATATTGTGCCAAATTGAAAATAACTAGTATGCTGTGTGTGTGTGTGTGTGTGTGTGTGTGTGTGTGTGTGTGTGTGTGTGTGTGTGTATATGGGTGTGTGTTTTGAAATATATATATTTCTGTAGTTTGATACTTAGGGAGGTACAGTCATTTCTGGTTAAAATAAATAAAATGATTCAGTATAACCTGTGTTTTACTTGTTTTTTCCCCCAAAAGTTTGATATTCAAGTAAATCTAACAATTTCATTGAACTCTTATATTTATACTGTTGTAATATATCTATCTTGTGCTTCCACTAGAATTCTCTCTATGGTTGTTATTTTGCATCTAAACTCTGATGTTAAAGTTGGGCTCAAATGACAAGTACCAACTTTAATGACAGTATTGCATTTAAGAATGTACTAGAATGGCCAGGTGTTGGTGGTGCATGCCTTTAATCCCAGAACTCGGGAGGCAGAGGCAGGCAGATTTCTGTGAGTTCGAGGCTAGCCTGATCTCCAGAGCGAGTGGCAGGATAGGCTCCAAAGCTTCAGAGAGAAACCCTTTCTCAAAAAACCAAAAAAAAAAAAAAAAAGGAATGCTCTGGAATGTCCCATACTCATAACTATGGCTGGTAATACTACTCTGACATAGGATTGTACTGAAGAAAGCACTCAGAGAAATATATTTTAATTTACTTTAAATAGATATTCATTTAAAGCTCATTGACTTATAGACATAAATTATATACTCAAATCTTGAATATTTATTCATTTACTCTCTCTCTCTCTCTCTCTCTCTCTCTCTCTCTCTCTCTCTCTCTCTCTGGCTATAGGGGTGAATATGATAGATTTAACCAAAGTAAGGTAATTGCTGTAATAAATGCAATAAAGGCTATTTTCCACTTACATTGCAGGCTCATTAGATATTTGGATTTCATATTTTATATGGTGGTCAGGGGATGTGGCTGTTGGCATCCACTAGCCTCTCAAATTATCTTACTGGAGGAGCAAAAGAGCTTGGCAGTCATAAAGAAGAGGGATTATGGAGGATCTCAGCCAGAGTTAATGGCCAACCACAACAACTGTGCAAACTGTACAGATGACTTCTGATCACATTATACTGTCTCTAATTAGCCACTCCATTGGTCCTAGCTACCTGAAATCTGTTTCCTATAGGCAAAAGAGGGGAATGTATGCAGAGCCGTGCAAACATATAACTTTTATTTTATCTTACCAAAATATAACCTTTCATTTATGATTATATAAAAAATGTTGGAAATAAATAAATAGATAATAGAAGGAAATGAGGGTAATGAAGTCTATACTGGAGATAGGAAGCAAAATAGGAGATATAGCAAGAGTCCATCAAGTAAGGCATGATGATATCATGCCTTACTTGAAGTTAGGGAATTCTAGAGATACACAATAAGATGTGTGACCATGGAATACATGTATTTTAAGATGGAGATAGTTGTTTTTATATTGGATGCAAAAGCCAGGTCCATAGGAAAAAAAATAAACTTCGAAGATAACCATATTTAATTTTGATAAACTCAATAGAAAATGTGAGCTTATGAGATACAGACAGCTGAAATAAAAACAGTTTTTTGGAGGAAGGATCGAGAAAAGTTTTGTTCGTCTATGTAATTTTTTTATTTTAATTAGAAAGAAGGGTATTTTACATGTCAATCCATTCCAAGCCTACTTTCTCTTCTAATAAGTTCAGTGTGCCTGGATTTATGTTGAGGTCTTTGATCCATTTGGACTTAAGTTTTGTGCATGGTGATAGATATGGATCCTTCTGCAGACTTCTACATGCCAGCATCCTGTTATGCCAGCACCTTTAGTTGAAGATGCTTTCTTTATTCTAGTGTATAAATGTAGCTTCTTTGTCAAAAATCAAGTGTTTGTAGATGTTGGGCTTAATATCAGGGTTTTCAACTCTATTCCAGTGGTCTACCTGTCTATTTTGTGCCAATACCAAGCTCTTATCAGGACTATACCTCTATAATAGAGCTTGAAATCAGTGATGGTGATGCCTCTGTAAGTTCTTGTATTGCAAAGGGTTGTTTTGGTTATCCTGGGTCTTTTGTTTTTCCCTATATAGTTGAGAATTGTTTTTTCCAGGCCTGTGAAAATTGTGCTGGGATTTTGATGGGGATTGCATTGAATCTGTAGATTGCTTTTGGCAAGATTGCTAATTTTACTATGCAGATCCTACATATCCAAGAACATGGGAGATCCTTGCATTTTCTGATATCTTCTTTGATTTCTTTCCTTAAAGACTCAAAATTCTTATAATACAGGTCTTTCACTTTTTTGGTTAGCATTACCGCAAGGTATTTTAAGTTGTTTGTGGAAATAGTAAAGGGTGATTGTTGTTTCCCTGATTTCCTTCTCAGCAGATTTATCATCCATATATAGTAGGGCTACTGATGTCTTTTGATTTAATTTTGTGTTCTGCCACTTTGCTGAAGGTGTTTATCAGCTATAGGAGTTCTCTGATAGAGTTTTTCAGGTCATTTATATAGACTATCATATCATTTGCTAGCAGTGAAATCTTGACTTCTTCCTTTCTAATTTGTACATGCCTTGATCTTTTGTTGTCTTATTGCTCTAGTTAGAACTTCAAGGACATTATTGAAGAGATATGGAGAGAGTGTACAGCCTTTTCTTGTTCCTGATTTTAGAGGAATAGCTTTGAGTTTCTGTCCATTTAGTTTGATGTAGGCTGTGGGCAAACTGTATATTGTTTTTATTATGTTCAGGTATGTTCCTGTTATTTCTGATCTCACCAGGACATTTATCATGAAGAGGTGTTGGATTTTGTCAAAGGCTTTTTCAGCATCTAGTGAGATGATCATGAGATTTTTCTTCTTCAGTTGGTTTATATGGTGGATTACATTGATAAATTTTTGAATATTGAACCAACCCTGAATCCCAGGGATGAAGATCACTTGATCATGGTGGATGAATTTTCTGATATTTTTGCATCAGTGTTCATGAGGGATATTGGTCTTTAGTTCTCTTTCTTAGTTGTGTCTTTGTGTGGCTTGCATACCAAGGAAATTGTAGTCTCATAAAAAGAGTTTGGCAATGAACCTTCTGCTTCTATTGCGTGAAACATTTGAGGAGTATTGGTATTAGCTCTTCTTTGAATTTCTGGTAGAATTCTGCACTGAAGCCATCTGGCCCAGGGCTTTTTTTGTTAAGGAGGCTTTTGATGACTGCTTCTATTTCCTCAGAACTAATAGGTCTATATAAGTTGCTTATCTGTTCTTGATTCAATTTTGGTGAGTGATATCTGTCCAGAAAATTATATATTTCCTTTAAATTTTCAAATTTTGTGGAGTACAGGTGTTCAAAGTATGACCTGAAATTTCTCTGGATTTCCTCAGTGTCCTTTGTTATGTCCCCCTTTTCATTTGTGATTTTGTTAATTTGTATGTTCTCTCACTGCCTTTTGGTTAGTTTGAATAAAGGATTGTCTATCTTCTTGATTTTCTTGAAGAACCAACTCTTTGTTACATTGATTCCTTTAATTGTTCTCTTTGTTTCTACTTTATTGATTTCTGCCCTCAGTTTGATTTTTTCCTGGCATCTTCTCCTCCAGGATGGTTATGCTACCATTTATTCTAGAGCTTTCATCTGTGATGTCAACTCTCTGGTGTTACTATTCTCTAGTTTCTTCTTGTGAGCAATTAGAGCTATGAACTTTCCTCTTAGTACTGCTTTCAAAGTGTCACATAAGTTTGTGTATGTTGTGTTTTCATTTTCATTGAATACTAGGAAGTCTTGAATTTCTTTCTTTATTTCTTCCTTGACCCAAGAATGGTGAAATTGCTTGTTGTTCAATTTCCATGATTTGGTAGGTTTTCTGCAATTTGTGTTGTTTTTGAAATCTAACTTTAAAACATGATGGTCTGATAAGACACAGCGGGTAATTGCAACTTTTTGTACCTCTTTTGGTTAGCTATGTTACTGACTATGTAGATTTTAGAGAATGTTCCATGTGATGCTGAAAACAAGGTATATTCTTTTGTGTTTGGATAAAATGTTCTAAAGATGACTATTAATCCCAATTGGGTCATAACTTCTGTTAGTTCCTTTGTCTCTTTGTTAAGTTTCTGTCTCATGGACATATCCAGTGGTGAGAGTGGGGTGTTGAAGTATCCCACTATAACTGTGTGAGGTCTTATTTGTGATTTGAGTTTTAATAATTTTTCTTTTAGGAACATTGGTGCCTCTGTGTTTGGGGAATAAATGTTTAGAATTGAGACTTCTTCCTGGTGGATTTTTCCTGTGATGAATATGAAATGACATTTTTCATCTCTTTTGATTGATTTTAGTTTGGATTCTAATTTGGTAGGTACTAGGATAGCTACCCCAGCTTGTTTCTTTGGTCCATTTGATTGGAATGTCTTATCCCAACCCTTTACTCTGAGGTAATGTCTGTCTTTGGAATTGAGGTGTGTTTCTTTTATGCAGCAGAAGGATGGATTCTGTCTTTGCATCCACTGTGTTAGCCTGTGTCTTTTTATAGGCCAGTTAAGACCTATTGAGAGAAATTAAGGATCATTGAGTCCTTATTCCTGTTTGTTTTTGATTTGTTGTTTGTAGTGGTATTGTATGTGGATTTATTCTGCCTTTTCTTTTGGGTTTTTGTAAAGTGGCGTTATCTGTTGCTTATGTTTTGTGAGTGTAATTAGTTTCCTTAGGTTGGAGTTTTCCTTCCAGTACATTCTGTAGTGCTGGATTAGTGGTTACATAATGTTTAAATTTGGTTTTCTCATGGAATATCTTGTGTTCTCCATTTATAGTGATTGAAAGCTTTGCTGGGCATAGTAGTCTGGGCTGGCATCTGTGTTCCCTAGAGTTGATAGATTATCTATCCAGATCCTTCTGCCTTTCAGAGTTTCCATAGAGAAGTGCAGTGTAATTATGACAGGTTTGCCTTTATATGTCACTTGGCCTTTTTCCCTTGCTGTTCTTAATATCCTTTCTTATTCTGTATGTTTGGTGTTTAAATTATTATGTGATGAGGGGTTTTTCTTTTGTGGTCCACTCTATTTGTTGTTCTGTAGGCTTCTTGTACTTTCATTGGCATGTCTTTCTTTAGGTTGGGAAAGTTTTCTTCTATGATTTTGCAACTGTGAGTTGGGTTACTTTACCTTCCTCTATACCTATTATCGTTAGGTTTGGTCTTTTCATGGTGTTACATATTTCCTGGATATTTTGTGTTAAGTAGTTGTTGGACTTAAGATTTTCTTTGCTTGATGATTTTTTCCCCTAATTAATTTTCAGTGTCTGTGATTCTGTCTTCCATCTCTTGTATTCTGTTGGTTATGCTTGCATCTGTGGTTCCTGATTGTTTACTCAGCATTCCCTCAGTTTGTGTTTTCTTTATTGTCTCTATTTCATTTTTCAGGTTTTGAATTAATTTCTTCATTTGATTAATTGTATTTTCCTTGATTTCTTGCATCTTTTGGCTTATCTTTTCTTCCATTTCTGTGAAAGATTTTCTCATTTCCTCTCTTTGGGTCTCTATCATCTGCATGAATTTGTTTTTAAGGTTGCTGTCTTCTGCTTTATTTGTGTTGGGATGTTCATGTCTTGCTGGTGTAGAGTCGCTAGATTCTGGTGGTGTCATATTGGTTTTTCTGTTGTTGAATGTGTTCTTATATTGTCATCTTCCCATATCTTCTTCCAGTGGATACAGGTGGTGTCTCTTCCTTTCTTGGTGTGTATATGGTTCCAAGGTCCTCTTTTGGTGTGTGCAATTGGCTCCAATATTCTGATGGGTCTCAACGTGTGTGCAGGCTGGTTCTATGCACATTGCTCTCTTCGTATGTGATAGTGGGACTAGGGAAGAGATATCAGCAGACTCTGGTTTGCTTGGTCCTCAGGGGCCCAGTCAGCCTGCCTGCAGAACCCAGGATGGGATTTCCCAGAGTGAGCAGGCTGAAGTTGGGCCCAAGGCAGGGGCCTAAGCAGCTCACCTCTTCCCTGTGTGGGGGCAGGAGAAGCCCAGAGATCTCTTGACTATGCAAATTTTGAGGCCCCCCTTCCTAAATACTCCATTGGAATGCCAACATATTAAGGAGACACATTTGATCTCAGATTTAAAATTAAAAAAAAAAAACATAGTGGGAACTCACTTTGTTTCCCTTGATATCATACTAGATTGATTTTCAATCAAATCTAATAATTTTGTGAAATTTACCTTTATACTTCACTAATAACATTTAAGCTTATCTACAAATCTTATAATATGCTCTGTTCTATCCTTCTTTCCCCAGCAGATAAACAAAGCTCCAAAGCCAAAATAATGTGTCTTGCATATATATTATGATCAATGGGAAACACAAAAAGGCACAAAAAATTTAGGAGCATGTGGAAAACAATTATCAACTCAGGAATTAGAATAAATTTGAAGCAAATAGAGCAGTATCTTTAAATAAATGGGAAAGTATGGTCACTACCATAGATCTCTTGGCAGAAACTAAACATAAAATATACCCACTTTTCACTTAATTAAGAGCTCTTGGACAAAATAGCAGGTGTAGTACTTTTCAAGGGATGGGGCTCTACACTTAAAGTCATTATAAAAATGTTTTTATTATGAAGACAGAAAAAATGTTTGAACCTTCTACTAGGAAATTCCAGTGCCCAAAAAGCATTCTAAGAAGAGGATTGAAGACAGCAAAGCTAGGAAACAAACAACAAAACAAACCAGGGTATTATAGGAAAGTAAGGAGATAAGCTTTTGTTAAAACCTTCAAAGATAATTTCTAAATGCAAGAAATCGTTACTTGTATTAGAATGTGCTGAGAATGAGGCAAAGCTGCAAATAGCAAAGTAGCTTAAATTTCAGCACAGGAGTTCCCATGTGACTTTGACAAGACCAACTTTTATGGGAAAAAATACAAATTGAAATGTCTTTGAAAAGGAGATAAAGTGAACTAAGGTTTAGAAGGAGGGAATGTAGACAACTTAAAAAAAACAAAGTGTGAATTAAAGAAAAAATAAAGTAAGATCAAGAGGAATTTTAGAATGGAATATATAGGAAAACATACATGCTTAGTAAGGAGACTGCAATAAGAAAAAAATAAACCATAGAAGAGATAAAGTACTTCAAAAGTAAGGTTCTTGGGATATAAGCCCATGGAGGAAGGGCTTGACTCCATAAGTGACAGGGCTCAGCTCCTATGTTGCTTCAGAATAAAAGGTTTTGGGAGTGAGATGGGTATCTGGAATGACAGGGACATGGAGGACTTTCGTAGATGGACTATCTACTTGTTTCCATTCCCTCTGACTCTGGGTATCAAGCTCAAATGTGTGGGAAGCAACAATCTCCTGGCATCTGTGGATAATTTAGAATCATTGAAGGCTTCAGAGAAGAAATGGTGTGAAAGTGTCCCATGAATGGAATACTAACACATTAGGACAGTAAGACTATTCAATTTCTTGTTTATTGGAAATGAACTGTCTTGAATTAGTACTCCTCAATACCTGAACATGCCCCGCTCCAGAGTCAACAACCACATTTTGTGTACCTTTGTTTCAATTGCAATAGTTTTGGAAGGAACTAACAAGGAGTTAGAGTAATGCACGAAAATTGATGTCAGTGGCAAGTCAGGAGAAAGAATCAATTATTTTTTGTTAAATCTTGGATCCTGTTTCTATGCTAATACGAGTTCTTATAACAGTTGGATGACTGTTGTCAGTTTGATGTTGTTCATATTGTTGTTCCTTATTTGCTGTAATCAAAACTATTTTTTTAGTATCATTCATCTTACATTATTCAGTTAGTTTCCAAACTATTATGAAGACTAAATTGGATGACGGTTAATATTTATAAACTTTAGAAATTAGACAATTGAATACTAAGGAGTAAAATTCTAAATGACTTCCCACCTCCCCAGGGATTAAATGATTTCTTTTGTAAAATTTCTTTGGCTAACTTGACAGTTCTGAGACTTAAGAGATACAATGTACAAATGAATTACTTTATAGTCCTTTTTAAGCTTGGCTATTATTCTTGATATTTTTTTATTATCTCATCAAAGGTTTGTTACTTCTCAAAAGTGGAAGAAAGTTAGTTGAAAGTAAGCTTTTATTTTTCACATGAGACTTTTTGTAGGTAGTTTGCAAAAAACTGATTTCTGTATTTGTTTGTTAATTTGTGGTAAATGGCTTATATGAACATATTTAAAAAATAGGAGCCAAAGCTAATTACATTGTAGATACTTTGAGAGCTGATTTAATCATCAAAATCATTCTATGAGGCAAAATGTCATTATCTCCATTTTAAACAATAAAAAACAAGGATAAGAAAAATTTTATCATTTGCTTAAAAGCAAGTGGCTGAGCTAGATTTGAGCATAGATCTGTCATATACCAAATATGTGTGCTTTTTATGTCAGAAACTTGCCTCCAGGTTTTAAAATAGAAGTCTGTACCTTTAATGTGTACAAGAATGTAATATTTAAATTAATGGATGTGACTGAAAAGACATATAAACAAATAAATTCACCATTTGATATCCTTTCAAGCATACATACATAAGAATTTCAAAATTGTTCCTACTCAATATAATAATTCCAGATTAGGAGCACATGGTTTATCATGTACTAGTGTTTGAAATCAATCTATAATATAAATTGACTCTCATTATCTAAATTTGTCTAATATTAAATTAAAAATAATGCTATACTAACCATAGAAATGAAGGCTGTATATGTCTTTTCTGTTTTCTCAACTGATTCAAATCAAACCAGGTAATTCCATCTGTTTAATTTCCTTTGGCCCAATTCACAGTCACTGTAAATGTATTCCAGCAATATCAGTTCTGCATTTTACAAAGTTTCCCTAAAGAAAGCCTAATTCATCAAAATGTGTCATTCTATCTTGCATCAATTTATGCATCATACAATAACGACAATTTTATGGGTTATGTGCAAAAGTTGTGACAATAAAGCCAAGGAATCTTGAGTTAAAAGGCATACACAGAATGCACAGCATTGACATGTGAACATATAAATATATATGAAAACAAGGTATACAAAAATATACAATACTTATATGTTCAAATTTATCTAATAACTTAGAATAACAAATTATAAACATAATAATTCAATAAACTATACTATTTTTAACCTAAAAAACATTGGCAGTGTTACTGAGTCTCAGCAGTACAATCCACAGTTAACATTATCTGGGTATTTCCTAATCTCTTTATGTGAATCAACCTGTATCCTTCATCTAGTCATCTACTACTGTATAACATATTTTTCCTCAAATTAGTGACATTAAATGATACTAATGATCTACTAGGTAGTATCCATCAAATTGTGTGTGTTTGTGTGTGTGTGTGTGCATGTGTGCATTCTTTTGTTAGTACAAAATGTAATTTTATGCAATGACAAAAAAATTGAAATTCTGAAGTTTGGAGGCAAATGGATGGAACTGGAAAAGGTTACATTGATTGAGGCTAGTCAGGCTCAGAAAGACAAATGTCTCATGTTCTCTCTCATATATGAGTACTAGCTTTAATTTTTTTCTGTGTTTCTTCTGGAGAAGTTTAGGTGGACAGGAAACTAAGAAAAGGCAACTTGTGGGAAAGTAGGTAAAGGAAGGAAGATAGCAAAATATGGGTAAAATAATATTATACAGGGTGAATATTGGAGACAAGAAGGTTCAAGCAAGTTGTTGGGTAGATAGAAGATTGGTGAAATGATTGGTAGGGAGGGTTAGCAAAATGAAGTGCACAAGAAAAAGTTATGGAGAAATCTGCAATCTTGCAAACAAAGTAAAATTATAGTGCGATGAAAGACTCGGAGCTAAATCTCTAAGTGGACATAGAGGAAATTTGATGGGGGAGAGGTAGAAGTTTGGATGAATTAATGAAATCAAAGAATGTATGAAAACCCTAGGAAAATATACTAATTTATTAGCAAATTAAGAACTATTTATTTATTTGGGACAGAATCTCACTGTATAGCTTGAGCTGTACTAGAACTTACTATGTAGACCAATCTGCCCTTTAATTCAGAGCCATCTGCCTGCCTTTACCTGTAAGTGCTGGAATTAAAGTAGTTCAACACAAAGCCCTGCTTAATTAAGATATAATTTTAAAAAGGAAGTTTTAACAGAAGATAATGTTGTGCCCAGATGGCACAAGGTGTTAAATGAAAATCTCAATACTGACATCTGAACAAATAGAGTATTTGTTCAGGAAGACTTAAAGGCATCCCTAACAACATTAAGTAAGACTTATTGCTGAAGCCAATACATACTTGGGGGAGATATACCATGAACTGGCCAGGAAAGTGTTACTATTGGCTAGATTTCATAATGACGGAAGATTACGTACAGTATACTGGGGTAGAAAATACGTAAGTTGTCTTACCCAGTGCTAAACTTGCATGCTACTAAACTTGCATGCTACAAGACTGACCAGGCTGGCAAGATGTGTCCACAGGTGCAATAGTGTCATGGAAGTTCTGGGAGTAACCACCCAACTTTCTGACTGAATTTGTGCCCCACTTCACAGGGAAGAACATTTGCTACTGTTAAATCTGCTTAAAAGTAATTGCCAGGGTGGGTGATAAGAACTGGGGGAAAACTGCTGCTGTTTGCTAAATAGTAATGCTGTCACACTACCCTCTATTTATGTTTATATCCAAAGCTTTGTAGATTTTCATTAATCTCAACCTTGACCAGAAAAATTTCTTTTCAGTGGAAAGTGAACAATGTAGTGACTCATGGCTGTTCCAAGTGCTGATAATAAGTGACTGTGAAATAGAATGACTATATTAACCCTTTCCCTGTTGCAATGCTCAGGAAACATCATAGAGAGGGGTGGAAATAATGTAAGGGTAAGAGGGTGAGGAAAGTACTATCAAATGCTGTCTGCTGTACATGAAATGGGTGACATACACATGTACTCACAGAAGTTGTAGTTCCCTGTAAAAGACATGAACAAGTCATTAAAAAATTCCAGGATGGATGGGAAGATGCCTACTATGGCCACACTACTACTTGAGGAGCAGTTGATGGCCAGTGTCATAGGAAGATGCCCCTTTTGCTTAGGGTGCAAACACTAGAACTCTTCCAATGTCCAAGTGTATGGAACAACAGCAATATACATTGGCCAGTACTGATTGGATTCAGTGGGTTACAGATTCTTCAAAGGACATGAAATTGTCAGAGAGATAATCTTTAGGGTGGTTAAAATGGGAAGTAGAGATAGATAAGGTCAAGATATGTGCATGAGAATTTCAAAGAATAATAAAAATATTATTTTTCCAAAAGAGGAGAAGAATTTGTACTTTAGAAATATATGGAATTCCTATGAGAGTTCCTCATATAAAATATCAATAATCTACAAATACTTAATTATGTTCTATAGTAAGCAGTACATTCAAGAGAAGGAAATAAGATTGCCATTTTTGTTTAGTTTAAGGATTCTACTACAATGTGGTTCTCATAGTAGTTGCTTAACAAGCTTTATTGTGTGAACAAATCAACCAATGAAGGCATAGTCCTTGTGTCATGTATTTACATCAATAAATTCCACAGATGAGTTGAAATCTTAACCGTTTCTGTAATCACATGATAGTTTTAAAATCTATTTGTGCATCTGTAACTGAGCTAGTAGATAAAACATTTATAATTGAAAATTTATATGGTCAGGCTGCTTTTGTGTTTCGTGACATATTTCAAGGATAAGAAGAATGATTTTTTGAGAGAATATAGTTGAGAAAATTCTCAAATTCATTTTCGTGAAAGGGATAAAATTATTGATAAACACATCTAAGTTTGCAGATTGGTTATTTCTCAGAGGTTATTTGGGGTCATAATTGTAAATCTCATTATCGTACTTGAAAGGGGTCTCTTTCATTATTATGGTGCTGAGGTCCGTATCCCTGAAGCTAATTGCAAGGTAGAGCTGCAGAGTTCTAATTGTTTGCCATCAAAATAGCTGTGTAAGCTTGATTAACAGTGTTCAGCAACATTCATAACAGTCCAAGCCTGGCCCTGCATAAAATAGAAACTGGGAAAAAAATCAATAAGATTTAATAAGATCAGGAACAATCACTTACAATAGTACATCAATCACACAAAGTAATAGGTGCAGGATTTGATAGGGTCCTGAACTGCCTGAGAGATTCATAACCAGTACTCGTTAATGATTTGTTCATTTGCATTTTATCAATCCAGCTACAGCTGACATGCAGAAGGAGTAGGAAAAAGAAATATGTTGACTTAAACTCATCAGCTTTGCAATTAAAAAAATAACATGTAATAGTAAATGTCTTGTCACATGGAAATCTGATGTTATTTCCAAGATGTGTGCAATCATTTGCTCTTTAGACTGAGATACTGTTAGATTTTCATAACAGACCAGATGTCAATGTTATGTGGTCACTAAGATGTCCCAAAAGCTTAGAAAGAATGTACATGGGGATATAAATTTCCTTTTTACTTCTGATGGGCCTCTATTAAATATTATATTCAGTGCAAAATGGACCCAGTTCCTTGTTTTTATCTCTTTGAAAGAAATGAAGCTCCTGGCTTCGCCTTAGGCAAAAGCTCCATCAAATGCTGAAATAATCAAAATGAAATGGCTTTCTGGTGATTATTGCTTATTATTCTATCTTCCTTCAGTTGATGTTATGACTTTATAAGATAATCATGCTGTATTTACTATCTTTATTAAAACACATTTGGGGAAGAAAGGTAAATGAATAGAATAAAATTGTGTAAACAAATTTCTGATTCTAAATAAATGATAGTCAGTAATATGAAAAAAATAATCCTCCTATAAACATCAGAGGCATAATGAAATGTCTGAGCTTTTTTCCAAGAAACTCATGTGGATTCCTGCTTAGAAAATTTCCTGTAGGTTTTCTATGGAAAGAATTGTGTGTGTGATGGGATGGAGAGCTTATTGTCAGAAACCAGCAGTGGTACCATCCAAAATGTGGATTAATTAGTCTCTGTCCAAAACTACAGTAAATAATGGGCTCCTTCAGAGAAAAACATCACGGTTCAGGTCTTTGTAGATGATGTTTAAATAGAAGATTTCTATATGGGATACTTTAATTCAATCAAAGTACAGGTAAAATCCCATTATGATAGACGCCATGGGGCCTCTAAATTGTTTTGTTGTGGTAGAATTTGGTTAAAATGAATAAATACATTTATCACATTCTCAGTGTGGAGCACATACTAGAGAGACAGATGTGATGCTGGTCTCTTTTCTATTGAATTAACACATGAAAAGAAATGCTTTGAATAGGAAGGGGGAACCAGGAACAAGGTTTAATGCACACACACCTTCCAGGCTGTCCCTAAATCCTGGATAAAACTGATTATATGGACTGCAAAGAGTGAAGAAAATTAAATGTATTATTTTCTATGTTTACCAAAATAATGTAACGAAACTTAATTATATGCATTTGAATTTCCTTGCTTTATAAAACAAACGTGCCAAAGTGAAGAGTCACAAAAGTGCATCACACTTGGGAAGTGTTGCCAATTTACTAACAATCAATTCATAGGATGCCAATTTTCCTAAAAGCGAAGTGACAAATGTCCAATCAACATAAAGGTCAATTCACCCATATTTGGCACTAGATGACTTGTTTTTTGGTGACTTAAGAGGCTTCAAATATCAGTTATCAGTTGTATATATGTTATTCTTATTAGTTTTGTAGGAATGCTGGGAGAGTTTTATTTTATAAACATTCTTATCATTTATTTACTTCAGAAGCATTTTTAGCAGGGGCCTTATGAGAGAACTTGGAGAGAGATATGAAACATATGCCAAGTACTTTCATTGTAGCAGAAAATCATATGTTTTTGAATATTCTAATAAAATATTGCTGAAAGACACTCAGCAGTCAGAAAATGGTTTATTAAGTGTTAGAGAGTAACAATATTCATCTAATTTGTCATCTCACAGTTATGTGGCCTCCTTTGAAAATGGAAGATAGAATATTATGAGATACACTGGGGTAAAAGAATCACGTAAGAATGATTTTGAGTAAATCAGAATATGTGTTCACATTAACGAGACAAGAGAATTTTTTAAAGTAAGTTAAGAACTCTTGAGAAAATACAAGGGATGTGATGATGCTTCAGTTGAGATACTGGAAAGAAGTATTATTCCTCATAAAATGCATTTCTGGGACAGGGAGCATGAACAGACCTTCAAGGAAGTGTCCTTTGTATCTAGAATGGAAGACATGAGAAAGTTTATCAGGAACCTAATACTATCAAAAACCTTGGATAAAGATGATAATATGTAGAATACATTTGCCATTAAAGGTGTTTGAGAAATAATCTCCAATAAGGGGCACACATTTTGTATCAAGTCCTTAGTAAGTCGTGGTCTGGAAACCCTAAGATTTGGATTTTAACCCCAGCCTCTGCACACTGACAACTATGACTTTAAGAAGTCATACCACCTCTACAAGTTTCATTTTTTTCAAAATTTATGGTCCATATAAATTGCCTACCATGATTATCTGGTACATAGTAAGCACTTAATATTTGCCATTTATTATTATTAATGATAAAAACACAGGTGCTATGTAATAACTGACAGCATTTACATAAAATCTATATGTTTATCTACATTGGATCATTGAGTGATAAATTGATAAATGATATTATTGTTATAATAAACAAATGCTATGACATGTGTAATATTTCTAGTTTTGCAATCACAAAAACATATCCTAATAGTGTTTTTATGAATAGGTGAGGAAAAAAATGCTGGGGAATCATGATCTAATGGCAGCTGCAGTTGCCTGAAAAAGTCCTGCATAACATCAAATCATAAACCTCCTAGGAGCAAAGTGGGAGGGGTTCAGTAAACCTCACCATAAATGAAGAGCTATGCATAGTCATTAGGTTCTGTGGTAGGAAGAATCAGTTTTCTTCAAAACTATGGCTCCAGTGAACGGCCCTCTGCCTGAAGTTTCTGTCTAGCACAAACTGAACTCCTCAAGATTATTATAAAAATACAAACAAACAAAAATATGTGAATTTACTGGGGATGTAAGGTAGATGTAGATGTGGTAAGAGTTAAAGTGTGTGTAAATATGATCAAAACACATTATATGAAATTCCCAAAGAATTAATACGTGGCCCTGCCTCAATTTGACATGCCATGCTTTCTTGACTCCCATGGGAGTCATTACCCTTTCTGAGGAGTAGATGGGTGGTAGGTTTGAAAGAAGGTGGGGGCAGTTTAGGGAGGAGAGGATGGAGGGGAAACTGTGGTTGGTATGTAAAATAAAAAATAATAAAAAGTTGGTTGAATAAAACAATACTGAAAAAGAAAGAAAATATTTGAGATGCTGAAGCCACAGATTCCCTTTGGTTGTCTCCAATATAATAAGCCTCTTGGAATCTGTACTGATTCTGGAAATGATCATGAGATTACGATTACGTATGACTATGTATCATTAGTTTCCCAGTGAGTCACTGAAAAAAAAATTACAAAAGTGGAAAAGCAATCAGCATGTGAACATAGTGGGTTGCTTGCTTTCTTATAATTTGCCTTTTGGAGCATAGCCCAGAGACAGACAGAACATTAAACATAGATAGATAGGTAGATAGATAGATAGATAGATAGACCGACAGACAGACAGACAGACAGACAGATAGACAGATAGATAAAGAGAGAGTGAATATCTACCCAGTTTCAGTTGAATTGTTTGCTCAGCCACTTTATTAGGCTACTAGACACATAAGTAAGGCATAAGATAAACATCTTTATGGACACTCATTATTGGTAGATTCATTATCAAATATACAAGTTATCATAATCAAGCCCTGTCAATATTACAGAGTCATACACAGGTAAATACTTGTCATGTTAAGTCATGAATTTCTACGGTATCTTCTCACATAGGGTAAAATAACTACAATACAAATTAGTGCTAGATGTAGGATTCTAGCATAGCAAAACAGTACTATACATATCATTCATTGGTACTGGGTAACAGCAGAAGACTAGAAGAATATGATAGCTATTCTTGGTTGCCAGCTTGACTACTTCTGGATAAGAAAAGAAGACTGACTATTAGATATGTAAATACATATGTCAACATTGACACATAAATATACACAGCAAATATTTTCCTACATTGACAATTGTAAAAAAAAAGTCCACCATACTCAGCTCTCAAGTTGGACACTTTTGCACAACTGTGGACAAATACCTCACAAAAGCAACTTAAAGGACAGACTTATTTATGTATTTTCAGTCCATATGCACTGATTGATAGGTTATAATTACATAATCTTTACTTCAGCGCTATTTATATTGTGGTACATTGTTATTTTCAGCCTCTTTCACTATTTATCTTTCTCTTCTTTCATGTATGAATATGTGTGTGCATTTACTGAAGTTCACAATGAAGCTAATTAATAGCCATGGTATACATAACAAATGGATATGTTATATCATTTGAAATAACATGGTATATGGTGTGGTGGTACACATACTATACTATCATAATTCTAAAAAGTATTGTACAATATCTCTAGAAGTATAATAGAAAGCATAGCATCCTTATATTTATATTATATGCTTATATAGTCTATGATTAAACTAATATTATGTATTGTGTTATATTTTTATCTATATATACATCAATATATTTTAACAGTATCCCCCTACTACAGTCACAGTGAATTAGCCCCACCTCTAGATTATTAGCAATCATGCATTTGTGCTTTTTTTGGTTTTTTGTTTTTTTGAGACAGGGTTTCTCTGTGTAGCTTTGGATCCTATCCTGGCACTCGCTGCATTTGTGCTTTTTAAAAGTATTTTTATTAATAATTTATTTGTATTTTATACACATTTGTGTTTGCCTGCTTGTGTCTGTGTGTAAAGGTATTAGATCCCCTGCAACAGGAGTTATAAGCAGTTGTGTGCTGCCATGTGGGTACTGGGAATTGAACTCAGGGCCTCTGGAAGAGCAGCCAGTGTGCTTAACAAACTGAGTCATCTCTCCTACCCATGTGTGCTTCTTCTAACCTGGGACCAGCAATTTGTCAACTCTGTCTCTCATACACAATTGCAAGGTCAGATATCTGTTTTACCTTCATCCCTGCTTCATCCATTTGCTCCTTCTACTTTAGAATCTATGCCTGTGTGCTCTGCTGCCCCATATATTGTTTCTACACATGACCCCATTACCCATAATCATAAGTGAGGAATATGCTCTTCAGATTTCAAATTTTATATATATTGGGTCTACAGGTCCATTAATTTTGGTAAGCAGTTACTTAATTTATCTCTGACCACAGAGTACAGAGCAACACATCACCATGTCCACATGTCTTCTTTGCCACTGCCTTGTATCTCAATCTTAATTTCATAAACTAACCTTTTCCAGCATGAATATGTTTTTTAAAATCTATTTTTGCTGAGTTGAGTGTCACATAAATTGAATTGAGAGCATGCAGTGTCTGAGTCTGTATTCTTCCTTCTGCTCTACTACAGTGGAGATTCATTCACTTTCTTGAGGTTTCAGCAGTTTGGTGCTTTGCATTGCATTGCAATATTCTTTTATAGAGTGAACTATCACAATTTATCTTAAAATTTGAACTCTATAAACAAAACATAAAATTTAACCATATTCATTATTAAATAATGATAAATCAGAACAATCTTATAGACAATCAAGATTGATGTTTAAAGGAGTAGAAAAAACAAAACTAGTGGAAGCATTAGAAGCATTGAGAAACTGGACCTTGCTCAGTGCTTCTTTCCTTCTCCAAATGTACAACAGATTATATAAAATAAAGAAAAAGTTAGGAAAGGATCATTAAAATTCCCTTTCTTTGTTTCTTTTCATATTGAGTCTCCTAGGTAAACCATTTAGTACTATCAATAGAGTACTCTTCCAAATGAGGGGCAGCTTGCCTGTTGCCTGGCATTTCCAGATTTAGTACAGCTCAGTTAGCAAGAACTATTCTAGCACTATGTTTATTTGTTCATAACTTTAAGTTTTCTTTACAATCATACTTCTAATATCAGTCATTTCTCTCACTCAGTCTTTTAAAAATTCTTCAAGTGTCTAGATAGAGGGTTCATTGAGTAAATGTACCTGCCACTAAGCCCACCAAGCCGAGTTCAATTCCCAGACTCACATGATTGAATGAGAGAACTGACTCCTATAAGTTGTCCTCCAACCTCCACACATTTACCATTGTAGACATGTGCTGTGCACACATAATGTAAGTAAAAGAAATGTAATCAAATAAATTTTACAATTACCTGGTCAGTTTTTATCCTTTTCTCCTCTGTGAACATTGTACACATTCATTTCATTATATCTGGTCTTAAAAATTTCCAACATATGAACTATACACGTAATATTTCAAATCTGTAAATGATACATCTTCTTTCTATTCTCAGATTAACATGATCAGAATTATTAAAGTATAGTACTTTCAAATTGTACTTTTTATTGATGCCAGCTATAAGAAGGATTTCTAAATCAGAAACCCTAAATAATTTTGTTAAGAATTTCTGTCAGGGGTACCTCCCACTTTATCTTCTGAGAGGTTCAGTGTAGCTGGGTTTATGTTGAAATCTTTGATCCATTTGGACTTCAGTTTTGTGCATGGTGATAGATATGAATCTATCTGAAATCTTCTACAAGTAAGCATCCAGTTATGCCAGCATAAATTGTTGAAGATGCTTTCTTTTTTCCAATGTATAATTTTGGCTTCTTTGTCAAAAATCAGGTGCTCATAAATGTGTGGGTTAATATCAGTGTTTTCAATTTGATTTCATTGATCTACCTGTCTATTTTTGTGCCAACACCAAGTTGTTTTCAGTATTATACCTCCATAGCAGAGCTTGAGGTCAGGGAAGGTGATGCCCCCAGAAGTTCCTTTATTGTCCAGGGTTGTTTTGGCTATCCTGGGTCTTTTGTTTTTCCATATAAATTCGAGAATTGTTTTTTCCAGGTCTGTGCAGAATTGTGCTGGGATTTTGATGGGGATTGCATTGAATCTTTAGATTGCTTTTGGCAAAATTTCAATTAATTGGTACAGGAGACCGCTTCCTGAACATAATACCAGTAGCACAGACATTGAGATCGATAATTAATAAATGCAACCTCCTGAAACTGAGATGTTTTGTAGGGAAAATGACACAATCAACAAGACAAAATGGCATCCCACAAAATGGAAAAAGATACCACCCACACATCTGACAGATGGCTGATTTCTAAAACAAACAAAGAACTCAAGATGCTAGTCACAAAACACCAAATACTCCAATTAAAAAGCACAGAACTAAATACAGAATTCTCAATAGAGGAATATAATATGGCTGAAAGACACCTATGAAAGTGCTCAACATCCTTAGCCATCAGGGAAATGCATAACAAGACAAAACTGTGATACCATCTTGTACCTGTCAGAGTGGCTAAAATCAAAAACAATAATGACAGTTTATGCTGGAGAGTATGTGCAGAAAATGGAACAATGCTCCACTCCTGGTGGGAGTGCAAACTTGTACAACCACTTTGGAAATCAGTATGGTGGTTCCTCAGGAAAATGAGAATCAGTCTACCACAAGATATAGCAATTCTACTCTTAGGCATATACCCAAAAGATGAACATTCATACAACAGGACATCTGTTCAACTATGTTCATAGCAGCATTATTTATAAATGCCAGAACTGGGAAGCAACCTAGATGCCCCTCAATTGAAAAATGGATACAGAAAATGTGGTACATTTACACAATGCATTACTACTCAGCAGAAAAAAATGGAATCTTGAAATTTGCAGGCCATTGGATGGAATTAGAAGAAGCCATCCTGTGTGAGGTAAGCCAGTCATAAAAAGACAAACATGGTATGTACTCTCTCATATATGGATATTAGACAGAGAGCAAAGGATTACCAGCCTATAATCTTCACCACCAGAGAAGCTAGGAAACAAGGAGGACCCTACAAGATACATACATGCTCCCCTGGAGAAGGGGAAAGGAACAAGATCTCCTGAGCAAATTGGGAGCATGGGTGGAAGAGAGTGAGATTTAGGAGAAAGAGAAGGGGAGAACGAAATGGGAGAAGAGGACATGTGGGAGCAGTATAATTGAGTAGGGGAGGAATAGAGGAGAGCAAGAAAAGTGATACCACAATAGAGGGATCCATTGTAGGTTTAAAAAGAAATCTGACACTAGGGAAATGTCCAGAGATCTACAAGGATGACAACTAACAATCTAAACAATAGTGGAGAGGCTAGCTGAAATGCCCTTCCCCTATAATGAGATTGATGACTACCTTATATGCCATCCTATAGCTTATGGAAGCAGAAGCAATCACCCACAGCTAAGCACTGAGCTAAATTCCTGGAACCCAGTTGTAGAAAGGTTGTAGTCATGAGCAACTGGGTCAAGATCAGGCTGGATAAACCTACAGATACAGATGACCTGAACCAGTGAGAGCTCATGTTCCCCAGACTGTCAGCTAGGTAACTAGAATAGGACTGACCCAGAATCCCTGAACTTTGGGAGCCCATTTCACCTAGAGGGATACTTTCTCAACCTATATACATAGGGGAGGGCCTAGGCCCTATTGCAAATTGTGTGACAGACTTTAAAGATCCCCATGGAAGGCCTCACTCTCCCTTGGGAGCAGGAAGGGGATGAGATATTGGGTTGGTGGGGGAAGGGGAGGGTAGGAGGGAGAGGGAACTGGGATTGACATGTAAAACAAGATTGATTCTAATTTAAATAAATAAAGAGAAAAAAGGAACTTCTGTCATTGAAAAAAGTACACATAAAGTGAAATACCAAATACTTAAAATATTTTAGAGTATATGACCAAATAAGATATGAAAAGTGATAGCCATCCAGTTAAATTTAATGGAGGATGCTCACACTCAATGGCTGAAGACTACCTCTTCTGATGTATTATGTAATTACATTGATGGATGGTTAATGGAGTCAGTGTGGCAGACCATATGTTTACCCATGACCTGAATGTCATCGGTCATGTTATGGCTTCAAATCTTCAGCATGTGCTGTTTGAGAAAAATACCCATTTTAAATTTAAGCCTGTGGCTTAAACAGACCAGAGTAAAATAAATGACTGAATTTGTCACCAGAAATTTATACACAATTCCTTTTGGAACTTACATTTTTTTGATTGTCAGGCATAGAGCCTCTCATAATATATAAGACATTCATATAATCAATTGAGTTATCTTAGTTTATGTCAGTTATAATATTAATAGAGACCTCACTTAAACATTGGAAAAGTTGCTTGTGTGTGTGTGTGTGTGTGTGTGTGTGTGTGTGTGTGTGTGTGTGTGTGTGTGTATAGTTTATTTTCCAGTTTAGTGAGACAGACTATGAAAGCATATCCATTCAGGACTGACCATTATCAGGAACTGAATCATTTATAAATATTTTCTTTGCTGTTCTAATGGACATAACATGTCCTTTCCTAAGTCCAATACAGTTTTAGGCATCCTGAGAACCAAGAACATGAAAAAGCAGGGATGCCAACTGAGCAACAGGCTTTTAGGTACTCTTGTTTCTAACTGCCTCTCTGGAAAGGCACAGGAGCCCATAAACTTCATTTGCCTACACAGACCTCATAAACTGGTGGCAGTCATTTCTCAGAAATTAACAAAACTAAAATTCCAGTATCCAACAAACAGGTATATGAGAACCTATGACTTAAATGTAAGGATCTTTCATATGAAATCTTTATGTTTTGGATTTTAATCATGCCTTAGAATCTGATAATATCCTGAGCCAGTCCATGTATTTGAAAAATATCTACAACATATGTCTTAATTAAATTCTTCTCTATAATTTCAAATTCTGCTAGTCAATTATTGTTGACAATGTTTGTTATTACTGGAAATTTTCACAGTGAGTTGATGGGATTAATGACAGGACAAGAGTAGCAGCAAAAGGATAGCTGTATATCCCATTCTTCTGCACACTTTGTTCCATGATGAAAAATGGACTATATGCATGTTTCCAAATTGATACATTAATATTACTCTCATTTTTCAGCAAACAAAGTTGAACATTATAGTATCCTAATTTCTATTCACTTGTTAAATATTGAAAAAAAGTTATATAACACAAATTTAAATCCAGGTCACCTTAAATTTGACACATAAATATACATAGCAATTTTTCCTAAATTGCTAATTAGAAAAAAAATCAGCTATCATAGTCAGCTCTTCTGCAGAAGAAGCTCTTCAGCTTCTTCTTACTTTTACACAGCTGTGAACAAATATAACACAAAACCAATATAAATGATAGATTAAGTTATTTTTACTTTGCTATCAGAATCATCAATGCTTGTGATAGGGAGCAAATTCCTGAAAGAACAGCACACATCATGGTGGACAGGAACAGTCAAAGGATGGTATGCAAAGAATGTCAAGGATAAAATATTATCTAAGGGCAGATTTTCAACCACCCACTTCCTACCCTCCACTTCCCATCTCCCATCACACTATGAACCCATGAAGGGGTTGGTTAGGCTCTATCTAGGTCAGAGCTCACATATCTAGTAGTCATTCTAATGCCCTCCTAGGCATACTTCTGGTCTGCATTATTAATCTCCCTGGTGCTTCCCCATCAAATATCCTCATCCTTGAAAACGTCATTTTAAAAAAAAAGCCTGTTGAGGCATCTCCAAACAAAGGGAAGAGCTATAACAAAACTTGGGTCACTATTTGAGGAATGGATGAGGGGTGGGGTTGGGAGATATTGGAGGAAGTGGGAGGACAGAAGGGAGAGGGAATTCAAATTGGTGTGTAAAATAAGATTGTTTTTATTTTCAATAAAAATGAAAAACAAAAAACTTTGGGTGAATTTGAATTCTCAACTATAGCTTCTAAAAATTCAAGTTCCCATTCAGTATTGTGTGACACTATGTTATGGCTGTCTTCGTTTACATATTAACAAATTGAAAATGGCCATGGTATCCCATATGTTTAGTCTAAATACTCAGGATTCAGAGGCAAGTAACTTTTTCTGAATTCAAGGCCAGCCTGGGCTATGTAGCTAATTACAGGACAGCATGAGGTATAGACTGACCTTGCCTCAAAAGAAAGAAATAATGAAAATTCTGTAAAGGAAAACAGTACTTAAGCTATAACTTAGCTACTGCATACTGGGTGAATAATAACTAATTTCTCCCTACACTCTAATTTTTTAAAGAAAGTTTAGACTACTTTTAGAAAGCATATTAACATATTACCTATCTAAATTGTAAAAGCAAGCACATTACAGATTAAACATCATGTGAAATATAAGACAGCAACCAGTCATCTCTGTCATGTGCACACCCTATATGCCTACATATTCTAGATCAGTCAACAGTGTAAATATTTTTCCAAAATTAGATTAATTTTTGTGCCACAGTTTACTGTTGGGAGCTGAATCTCAGGGCTTGGCATGAGATCCTAGGCCATGCTTGACAGGCCACATAGTTAACCTTTACATAGCAGCTCCTTAGAAGCTCAGCTCAAGAAAAGAAACAACCTGACCCAGTCCTCCACCCACAGGCTCAGTCACTTAAGCAACCCTTCCTGGACCTCTTACTCATAAACTCTTTACCCTGCCAAACATCCTCTTTGTGGCTTCCTAATATCCTGCCTACACTAACACCTGGTGCACAAACAACCCATTCTACCCCTCCCCATATCCTGACTATATAAGCTAGCCTGAGAAAGGTAAAGTTTGCAACTTGATCAGAATCCTGTCTTGTGGTCATTCTTTCTGTGTCTCTTGTCCTCATTCCCTATCCCTGACTCTCTTGCCCCAGGTTGGCGTCCTGCAGGTTGGGACAGTTTACTTTGAGAAGAGAGATAATTTGGACTGATGAGAGCTTAAACAGCTAAGTCCTGAATTTCCAAATTCAGAGCATGAGAGTGATTTCTTAGGTTTAAGAGAGAATGATTCTGTTGAAGGCTTTGTTGATATACCCAAGAGTCATGATATGCAAGAAGCATTAAAAACTCAAGTGGCTTCCCTAAAAGCTTATCTTATTTGGAACACAATATTTCGGAAAATACCCACCAGGAATTAACCCGAATGAACTTGATGCCAGTCATTCAGAGCCTATATACCTGTTTTTACTCAGCCTCATGGTCACTGAGATGTATGTCACTGAGAGATCATTATGAAGGAAACCTTGATTTCAGCTTTAGAATATCTGAGTTCTACCAGTATAAGAAATCTTAAGTTTCCTCCTCTGATACTAAATAGTTGCTGCTTTAGACCACACAATTCAATGATTTGTCATGCAGCAACAAGAAGCTGGCAGATACCACTTAGAGTATAACATATTTCTGAGCAAAAGCACTATTCTTTGAAATAAAAAATTAATTATTTAGATTTTGAGAGTTGAAGTAAACATGTTTGCTTATTTGTCAAAATGACATAAAATGCTATCCATGGTTCTCTAATGCTTCTCTAAACCATCTCACCTATTTTCTTTCTAAACCAACAATTCTTTAAAAAAGCTATGTAAAATATTCAAATGATTTAAAGTAAGTACTATCAAGTTTATGCCAGTGTGATAGAACATGTATCTGAGTGGTGCTTTGTTTTTGACTTTTCTTTGATGATTCATCCAGTTAGAACAGGAACTCTCTGCTTTTCAGATTTTTTCTTTTGCATCAACACAGAAAGGAAATGAGACTAGAACAAGATGTGCCACTGCAGAAGAATGTACACAATCATTGGATTGTTAGAAAAATACAGCTTTATGATGGACAAAAAAAGCTGAAGAAGAGGATCTTTGACTCATTCATTGATTTTTTTCTCACAAAATCTCCAAAATTATCTTAAATATCCTTTGTTCAATGATTTTAACCTGTGATAAATATAAAGGTGAAGACTCATATCTGTTGTATAATTATTAAGGCTACATTGAGAGAGATTATGATGAGGTACACTTAATAACATTAGTTACTATGATTGAGTTCTGTAAGTGTGAACAAAACTCAAGGAGATTTACTTGAAGAAAAGGATTATCAGTCTCTTCATTTTCATTAGCTTACCTTTTCAAGTGTTCTGCTTTGAAGCTTGACCACACAAATAGAATCAAGAACTTGATCATCATCACTATAGCAACAGCAGGGAAATTTATTTAAAAATGAATGACTACATGAAAGTTTCGGGATTTTCATTCTCTTTTTCCATTTAGGATGGAAAGAAGAATATATGATAAAAATGTTTTAGTTCTCAATGTAAAATTCTATTATTTATCTTAGTGCATTTTTCTTTTATGAAAGCAATAATGGCTAATCAATTTACAATATTTTGTTAAAGCAAGTTGAGTTTATATTTATAAATATCTGTGTATAAATTAAGTTCTTATTTGAATTACTGTTGTACAATATTTGTTTATACTGTGTGAAGATGCTCACAGTGATTAGTCTAATAAAGAGCTTAAGGGCTAATAGCTAGGTACAAAATGGCTAGGTAGAACTTCCTGGAAAAGAGAGGAACTCAGAAAGAATCTAGGTGTGCAAGAGATGCCAACAAGACACTGACGAAGTTGGACATATGGTGCAGAGGAGAGGTAACTGAGCCATATGGCAGGACATAGATTAATAAAAACAGGCTGATACAAATTATAAGAGCTAGTTGGGAAAAGGCCTAAGCTAAGGACATGCTTTCATAATTAATAATAAGACTCCACGTCATTTATTTGCAGGCTTGTGGTTGAGAAGAAAGTCAAACTACCAATTATTGCTTGGTTTGTTTTTTAAGAAACTTACAAATTTTACAAAGAATATTTTTGTATTGTTATTCAAATGCAGATGTGTCACTAATGATAATTTTCCTATCAATTATAATTTTTAAATTTAAAAGTTTGTACCAAATATTAACATACATGAACAACTGAAGGCTAAACTAATCTCTTTTGTTTCCTTGGGCAAGAAGGAACACAGTTTTGTAGCTGGGCCATTTAATATTTTGTTGTCTTAAATTTCTTTGCAAGAAAATGCTCTTGCCTTCCCACGATATCTTTTCACATCTCTGAACTATATCATGAGCATACTTGATTCAAAGTGGCTGACAATGTACATTTAAAATAGGATGATCATATAGTAACATTGCCGAGGCAAGTTTTTAACCTTTATATCATTGCTGGAGCCAGAGTTCTGAGAACTTCATTTATAATGGCCTTTTAAAAGAGCCTTTCTGGGCTTTAGGACTTGCTTTTTAAGTGCTTACTCTTTGCCTACTTTAACTGAAAAGACATGACATGATTTCAAGATCCCCTGAAGTGAATTCTTATTCATGAATTATATCCATTCATAAGGCGTGTGGCAATCTCTAGGCTTCCCCCAGACAGAATCTCATTGATGACAGATGGGGTGAATCTTCTGAAACTTTTGTATGGATCAGGTGCTTCATGAAATAAATGATGGAAAACCATTTCTATATTTTTTTCTGTGATTTCTACTCTTAATCAGACTAGAGAATTAAATATTTGAAGTCTTGTAAATTTTGCTTGAAAATAACAATAAAGATAATAAAATGCTTGAAACAAGCCATTAAAATAATGCATGAATTAAGGTGTGTTATCATATAACATCAAGTATTGATGTTATTGTCTGAGGTATAGAATGGTGCATTGGGATACCAGACATTTTTGTTTGTCATGGGTCTAAATTAAATACCCAAATTAACAATTTTAAAGTAGTAATTATATATTTGTCATTCAAAACTTGAATATCCAGTAAAAAAATACATTTCTGTTAATTTTAGTAATGAAGTTTAAAATATTTCACCAAATGATAATATATATGAATAGCTAACAATGCTTTGTACAAAAATGCCCAAAATCCTGAAGGGAGACTACTTATTGTATTTTCTTCTTTAACTTTATCACTAACTCATTAATAAAAGTATTCCACAAAAATTCATTAGATCAAATGAATGCATAAAGGGATATGGAATCATTTTATTGTGCTTTTTGTGCATCTACAAAGTTCAATTCAATTTTCAATGTGTTTTCATATCTGCATACATAGAATTGCTAACTTTGCAAATTTTATTGATCATTTGGGAATTTCCTATAATGACTCTCAATGACCCCTACTACCAACTCCTCCCTTGCCTGCCCCCGACACTTGTGGCTCTCTCCAAAAACTATGTTTAAAAGGCTAGTTTGTGTTGTCCATATAGTAACTGCTGTTGTGTAAGTCCATGATAAGAACTCAGGTTCATCATTATTTAAAATGTTATAATGAAGAGCAAGAGAGATCCACAATGTTAAGGTGCTTTCTCTCTTCCAAAGGGGCTGAGGGTTTTGTTTTTGTTGCTTGTTAGTTTGCTTGTTTTGTTTTAATTTTTTTCCAAAATCAGTTGTGTTTCATAACTCCTTGTAATTTAATTATGTAATTTCTTAAATTCGGCGTGGGCAATAAAGGAAATACATGGAATCTGAAAACTGTTATTCTCTTTTCAAATAACTTTCTGCAAGTAAAAAATAAAATTGAATACAAATACCTATTGTAAGAGATAATTACTTGATATTTACAAATGATCAAAAATGGACACATACCTTACTATGTGATTGCATCATTAATGAATGTATGTCTGCAATTATATAAGCTAAAGCATTTAAAATAAACAAACATTAATTTTCCATTATGGAGAACAGAGTTGTTATGTTACTGACAAAGCCTTTCTTTAATTCTTTTATTACTAAGGAGGTAATTAAATTTACAATAAATAGGCAGCTTCTATGATATCATCTTCAGAGTTTAAACCCATGAGCATTAAAAAAAATACTATTCATATACCAGTAAACAACATTAAGAAAAATGCTGACCAAATTAATACTGCAAAGAAGACCAGAACATATAAAGGTTCAAGTTTGTAGCCATTTTATAGATATTATTTTCTTACTGTTTTTAAATCACGGATGAATAATTACTATATTATTTACAGGAAGGTCTTCATAAAAGTGATTTTTTGAATGTCAACAAAAAGCACATTGATAGTTT
Source organism: Cricetulus griseus (assembly GCF_003668045.3). Classification (NCBI taxonomy): domain Eukaryota; kingdom Metazoa; phylum Chordata; class Mammalia; order Rodentia; family Cricetidae; genus Cricetulus; species Cricetulus griseus. The sequence continues at coordinate 142,450,165 of NC_048595.1, read as the reverse complement.
AAATGTGCAGAAAGAGATTGAAAGTAAATTATAAACATTTGTTTTAATTAATTTTTACTGTCTATCCTTTATGTTTACTGTTATGAAACACAACTAACTATGTGGTTAGAAGAAGATATTAATTAATTTCAGCATATCATCCTTTCTGTTGCTGGACATAGATTTACAGATCTACTCTTCTATCACAGAATGAAGGCAGCTAGGCATTTCTGGACAAGTCTTCACAAGTCAAATCAGCAGTTGACTGCCTGCTGTAAGCACAATCTATTTAGAGCGTGATTATTGTCATGCACATAACATCTGAATGCTTATTAATGCTTTGTAGCTTTTCTTAAAATCTATGTACTCCAAATGTCTTTGATAAAATTGCCTCAAAAGCTAAATTCGTCAGTTCCTAATTTTCAAAATGATTTTACATTGATTTTTGATATATTTTATTTCTTAAAATTTCTTGCTGTGCTTATGAATTCTGGATTACATGAAACAAGTTATTTTAAAGAATGTTCATTACTGTAATTTTAGTATGGCAGTTATATTATCTTTTCCATGTTGGCTGTAAAATAATTATTTAAAGTTATGAATACAAATATGTTTGAACTGAGCAATAAATCAATGAATAGGAATAAAATTTAAAAGTATGTATAAGTAAGTGTTGTGGCGACTTGTAAGTGAAAAGCAAAGGATTCAACTTATCTCTTGAGAAATGACAAATTACAAATGACAGATTTCAGGTAGAACTTCATTAGTGCTGATTGGTCAGCATGCTTTTACTTATAGGCCAATTTTACTCTAGGCCTTCAGCTTGGATTTCTCATTTAGAATCCCCAGGGATATATACAACAATATGGGCTTTAATCTCTTAAAAAATAACTGTCAAGTATTATGTTGTTCTTTTTATTTGTTATGTTGTATAGGAGATTTGTAAAATGAATTGATCTTGCATTTTCTTCATTGAACATCAAGTGTTCATGTGAAGGGGTGTTACCACAGATACATAATATCCACAGTGGGCATACAATTACATTTGAAGTTGAAGATTAATTCTCTTACCTTGATTGTGGTGATGTTATGATGGGTGTCCAGAAGGTCCACAATCATCATATTGCATATGTGAAAATTTTATGTATTAGTTACACACCAAAGAATGCTGTTAAAATGATACATTTAACATATATAATTTGATGAGTTTAGATGCATATGTATACCCACGAGTCTATCTATTATCTTGACCATGTAATAATTTCATATAATCTCATTTTGATTTTGATGAAATAAATGCTACATAAAATGTATCAACCTCCCCAATTTAACTGTGTAGCTTAGTTAAATATGATTAGTGCATTGCATCCTGTGCAGCTATCACCATTACAACTCTTTCCATTGAAAATCTTACTAAACAGGCACTCTCCTCTCAAGTCTTCCCTGTGCACAGCTTTCTTGTGTTTTTGTTAGAGTGTTTCTACTCAACAAGTTGCCTTACCACATATAATTGGAAGTATATAATTTTGTCATTTTATACCTGGATTATCTCATTTGGTGTGGCATGTTCTAGGCTCATCTGAGCCATACCATTGTATAGTTTACTCCTTTTAGAGTATTAAGTAATAATATGTGAAACAAGTCACATTTACTTTGTTCTTGTTGACATTTAAGAAAATCGAGTTAGTTCTATTTTTACTAGTTGTGTGTGGGGCATATATGAAGATGGCTATACATATTTCTACTCAAGAACCTGGTATCTATCCTTTTGACTAGATAGGTACAATATCCTTCAGTCAGTGCCAGATGCACAGTGGTCCCCCTTTTGAGTCTTTGTGTAAGTAATACATATTGAATAAAAAAATATTGCAGATTTTAAATTTAGAAAATGTGGGCCTCTTGTGTGTGGAAAAATACTCCTTAATATCTGGTTTGAGCCACCTGTCCAATAATGAAACATGTAGGTAAAAAAAAGGGGGGCAGTGTATTTTGTATTGTGTGGCCAAGTTACAGTAAGTAGCATAGTTGATCCTATAGTATCTTCAAATGAAGGTAAAGTTATCATGGCATACATATACACACAGGGTTTTCAACAATGGCTGTGCCATTTCATATTCTTAAACAGTAGCCCACAACACTTCCAGTTTCTCAACATCCTCACCAGCACTTGTTCTTCTTTGTTTTTAATAACAACCATAGCTTGTATGATACCTCATCATAATTTTTATTTGTGTTTCTGTAACGATTAAGGGAATTTAAAAAGTTTTCATGTTTTGTTGTTCAAATGTATCTTTGGGGAAACATTCACTCAAATCCTTACCCACATTGTTTTTTTATTTATTAGTTCATGTTAGGGAACAAGCTTGTTTCACATGTAAGTCCCTTCTCCTTCTCCCTCCCATCACCCCCATCCCTCCTCCCCATCCCTCCTCCCCCACCCCAACGTACCCCTAACCCCATCCACCAGCCACTCCCCAGGCAGGGTAGGGCCCTCAGCAGGGGCTCTGCAAAGTCCACCAAGTCTTCCTGTGCTGGTCCTGGGCCCTTCCCCATGTGTCCAGGGCCAGAGTCTTACCCTTCACTTGGGATGGGCTCTCAAAGTCCCTTCTTGCACCAGGGAAAGATACTAATCCACTTCCAGAGGCTCCCTGGAGTGCAGTGGCCTCCTTATTGACATCCATTTTCAGGGGTCTGGATGAGTCTTGTACTGGCCTCCCAGACAGCATCTGGGGTCGATGTGCTCTCCCTTGTTCAGGTCAACTGTTCCTGTGGGTTTCTCCAACCTGGTACAGACCCCTTCACTCTTCTTTCCTCCCTCTCTTCAATTAAATTCCCAATTTCATCTCAGTGTATATCTGTGGATGTCTGTCTCTGCTTCCTTCAGCCACTGGATGAGGGCTCTACCTTACCCATATTTGAATTTAGCAATCAAATGTTTTCTTCATTGTTTTGGTAGTTCATTATATATACTATATATACAATAGTAATTATTAAATAGATATTTTGTAATTTTCCTATTCTTCAATTTTAGTAAGCATTGTAAAATCCATATTGTATATTTTAATATATTTAATTATGATTTTATTTATCTGCATTAGTGTGTATCTGCACATGTAGATAGTCACAGAGTTCTGACGGTGTAAATCCTTGTAACTGGAGACAAATGCTGCTGTGAGCCTTATAATGTGGAGTCTGGGAACTGAATCCTGGTTACTCTGCATAAATAGTAAATGACTGTTGAGCCAACTCTCAAGTTCCAGTATTTCTCTTTGATTCCTTTGTTGTCTGTGTCTTTAGTGTCTTATCCCCTGAATATGTGCCAAATATAATGCCATCAATCATTTATTTACTTCTGTCTTCTTCTGAAGCTACCATTGTTTTAGATGTGCATTAATTTTTTAAGCCTTTTGAATAAAGTTTTATATATGGTATTACAAAAGTATGCAACATCACTATTTACAAATGAGCATTCATTTTTCCTAGTACCAATAATTAAAAATGTCATCCACTTCTCATTTAATAAACACCCATTGGTACCCTTTTCAAAATAACTTTACCATGTATGTGAGTGGCTCTTTATAATTGTCTCAGTTTAATGGTGTACTATAACAAAATACTTTGGTCTGACTAATTTGTAAGTTATAGAAATAAACTATTTACAGTTTGAAATCTAGAAGAACGTTATAAAGCCACCGGTAGGTGTGGTGTATGTTGAGAATCCTGTGTCTCCTTTCATTATGGCAACTTGATGCCCTATCCCTATGAAGTAGAATGGGAAATGGCAAAAAGGAAGTTTTGTTCACGAGGCTTCTTTTCTAAAAACACTAATCCATCCTGAGGGCAGAGACTTCCTGACTCAAAAATTCTTCAAAATTCATTCTGGCAACATTTTTGCTATGGAAAGAAGTTTTCCACATAAATTTTGTATATTCAAGTCATAACAATAACTTTTATTCTACCCAGTTGATCTACTTATCTACATGTCAATATCATAGTTGGTTTTTGGTAACAGTTTTATACAAGGCAAGGTTTGTTTTATTTATCTGTTCATTTAAGCTATGATTTTATTCTACATTTTAACTTTGAACTCACTAAGCAGCCTGCATTGACCTCAAAAATTATTCCTCTTGTTTCTACTTGCTAAGTTCTGTGTTACAGCTGGTAGTGAACAAACTAGCCTTCTAGTAAAATTCAAACTTCTAAAGTGCTTTTAATAAAATAATATTTTATATATTCTTTCAAAATTCCATATATTTATACAATGTATTTTGATGATATCTGTCCACCATTTACCCCCAACTCCCTGTAAATGTCCCCTTACTGACTGTCTCCCAACTACTTTTCTTCTCGTTCATTGTTTGTACTAACTCACTGTGTGTGATTAGTTCTGCCCATATATAGATAGGAAAGTAGCCATCCACTGTGGCAACAGACAACCTAAGAGCAGATGAATCCCTAAGGGAAAGTGACTTTCCTCCCTCAGTAATGGCCAGCTTATAGTAAATTTTAGCCAGAAGTGGAGCTATGCTGGAATTTTGACTGGCTTGATCTTTTAGAAGTCTTCTGGAGGAAATCACAGTAGCTGTGAGTTGATGTTTAAAAAAATTACATCATGTTCAAATATCACTATTTCACATATTTCTTCCCAATCTGCAAACTCTTACATTCTGTCTGCCCTCCTTCCATGGTTTTCTCTTTAGCCTTGGGTGGGTAAAAGTTGATATAGATAATTCATCTAAAACTGAATACATAAGAGTAACTTATACTTGCCACATTGACTAGTTATCAGCTTTTCCATTAACCACTCACACTGGAAAAAGAAATCTATCTGACCAAAGTTGATTACAGCATGCATCTGAGCTTATAAAAACAAATATTTGGAAGACAATTTGACAACATGAGCATTTAGTAAAATATAGTAGTGAGTTACCAGGGCCATTTAATCAGTATATGACATTTGATTTGTATTAGCAGTCCTAAAGATACATGTAATACAAAATATTTGTTTATTCTAAGAGTATTCACTATATCATTATTTTAAACTTCAAAATATTAACATTGAGAATAATGTTCCCATAAAACATAGCAATTAGTTGAATCAAGGCACATTCATATATGTAATAGAATTGTGCTAAAAAACAAAAATATTTTTGAAAAGACACAGTGTGATCTTTAGGATTTACTTTTAGGTAAAGAAAGTAAAGGGAAAAATATTAAACATAACATGTTAGATTCCTATAAAATGCTATAAGAAGAAGCCTCCTAAACAGTAAACATATTACAGTATGTCTATGATTAAAATAAAAAGTATTTGTGTCTGAGTAACCAAGCCAGTCAAACCAAATGGAAAATTTATAACTAGATCAATGACATGGATATTTATTAATGGTAAAATTGTCATGTCTAATCACTGATAAGTGCTGACATAACATGTCTCTGTTCATTTACACACTGAAAATAATAAGGCATTGCATTAGTAGCAATGAGGATCAACAACCATGGATATGTTCCTTTCTTTTAATGAGCTATTGAAAAGGATGAATGGATGCATATATATGTTGATTTATCTATTTTTCTTTTCATCTGTATATATGTCTTTCTATTTATATAGATAATTGTCATAGAGGATTAATCACTGATAAACCATCTGAAGACATCTTGAATCATGACTTTACACAAAATGACAGTATTTCAATAAAAGCAATAGGAACTTTCTAAAATATGAAAATAAACAATTAGTAAAAACTGTCTTAATTTCATAATATTCAGCAATTATTGAAGAACCAGATAACTAATTAAAACTCATTTAGATTTCATGGTGATATAGTAAGATATATTCCATTAAATAGTCTGTTAAAAAGTCTTTCTTGAAAAGTGGATTTTTTATTTGCAATTTGTTTATTTTACCAAGTATTATATATATTAAGAAGAAATGAAAAATTCTTGTACAGGAGAGAAAGAAAAGAGGTACCATAATAGAGGGAGTCATTATAGGTCTAAAGAGAAATCTGGCACTAGGGAAATGTCCAGAGAGCTACAAGGATGATCCCTACTAAGAACATAAGCAATAGTGGAGAGATTACCTGAAATGCCCTTCCCCAATAATGAGATCAATGACTACTTTATATGCTATCATAGAGCCTTCATCCAGTAGCTGATTAAATAGAAGCAGACACCTACAGCTAAACACTGAGCCTAACTCCTGGAATCCAGTTGCAGAGAGGGAGGAGTGATGAGCAAAGGGGTCAAGATCAGGCTGGAGAAATCCATAGAAACAGCTCATATTTGTTGCTGGCAAGGAGACCTTTATACATATAACACAAATTGCAACAGACATTACCAGCGAATGTGACATCCTGAAGCTGAAAAACTTGTGTAGAGCAAAGGACATGGTAATTAAGACCAAATGACAGTCTACAGAATGAGAAAAGTTCTTCACCAAACCCACATCTGACAGAGGGCTGATCTGCAAAGGTACAATGAACTCAAGAAACTAGACATCAAAATACAATATAATCAAATTGATAAATGGGGTTCAGAGCAAAACAGAGAATTCTCACCAGAAGAATCTCAAATGGCCAAAACACATTTAATGAAGTGCTCAACATCCTTAGTCATCAAGGAAATGCAAATCAAAATGACTTTGAGATGTCATCTTACACCTGTCAGAATGCTAAGATCAAAAATAGTGAGGACTGCTTATGTTGGAGAGGTTGTGACAGGGGAACACTCCTCTACTGCTGGTAGCAGTGCAAACTTGTACAGCCATTTTGAAAATCAGTATGGCAGTTTCTAAGAAAATAGGTAATCAATCTACCTCAAGATCCAGTGATAGCACTGCTGGGCAATTACTGAAAGGATGCTCAATCATACCATGAGAATATTTGCTCAACAATATTCACAGCAGCATTATTTGTTATAGCCAGAACCTGGAAACAATATAGATGCCCCTCAACTGAAAAATGAGTAAAGAAAATGTGGTTCATTTACTCAATGTAGTATTACTCAGCTGAAAAACAAAACAACACAAAACAAAAATGGCATGAAATTTGCATTTAGTTGGATGGAACTAGAAAAAAATATCCTGAGTGATGTAACCCAGACTCAGAAAGACAAACATAGTTTGTATGCATGAATAAGTGGATATTAGATGTAAACAAAGGATGACCAGACTAGACTACAATTCATAGCTCCAGAGAAGCTAGGTAACAAGGGGAACTGAAAGAGGTACACATGGATCCTGGGAAGGGCACTTAGATGACATCTCCTGGATAAAGAGGGCACAGGGGTCATTATTGAGAGGGGATGGGGGATGAGTACATGAAGGAAGGGGACAGTCAATGGGGGATAGGAGAGTGACACAGAGGGAGAGCAAGGAAAGAGATACCTTGACAGAGAGAGTCACTATGGAGTTAGGGAGAAACCTGGTACTAGGCGAATGCCCAAGAACCCTTGAGTGTAATGCCAGCTAAGACTGCTAGCAATAGTTGAGAGGGTGCCTTAACTGGCCTTCCCCTATATTTAGATTGGTGAATACCCAAACTGTCATCATAAAACCTTCATCTAGTAACTGAACAAGATTTAGAAATCCATACCTAAGAACCAGGCAAGCTCTGGGAATCCAGTTGAAAAGAAGGAGGGAATACCTGAGCAAGGGAGGTCAAGATCCTGATGGAGAAATATATAGAGAGAGCTTAACCAATATCCTATAAAATCATGAATTCTGGACTGATAACTATGGAGCCTCCATGGGACCAAATTGGCCTTCCATATGTAGGAGGCAGTTGTAAAGGTTGAACTACCTGAGTGACTCCTGGCAGTAGGACCAGGATCTATCACTGGTGCATAAGTTGTTTGTTGGATCCCATTCCCTATGAGGAGATACCGTGATCAGCCTTAACACAGGTGGGAGGTGTATAGACCTGCCCCAACTTTATGTACCAGATTTTGTTGACTCACTGTGGAAGCACTTACCTGTTTGGAGGAGTGGATGGAAGGTTGGCTGGGGGAGAGGTGGGGAGGGCAGAAGGAGGGGTGGGAGGGACAAATTTGGCTGGAATGTAAAATGAAATTTTAAAAATTAATTAAAAAGAGATAAAATAAAAATATTAGAGTCAACTTTCCAAAACAGTTTAAGAATTTTGAAGAGAAGTAGAGAACTCCAGATGTCTGCTGACATTGATGATAAAGATGAGATTAAGAGGTAGTAACTATAGCACTATCTTCTCAATATCTTTCTACAAAGGTGGCCTCAAACTCATGGTTGGTGAGAAGCTGAGTATTTGGGCTTATGTTAACTATTTTATATGACTACTTCTGTTGACTGAACTTGCTTCTGATGGTTTTTCCTGTTGTATTGTTGTATTCTATTGGAGCAATAAAACAGTGTGAACAGTACTGAGGATTATAACTCACCCTATTTAATACAAATTGATATGAAGCTCCTGCCTGGCCCAGGATGATGTGGTAGACTTTGGGGAGCCCCTTTTGAGGTTGTTACCCTGACTGGGGAGTGGAGGGGGGATGGCTAGGGCCAGTTGGGATGTTGGGGGGAGAGAAGAGGGAGGGAGAAGGGATTGACATGTGAAACAAGCTTGTTCCTAATTTGAACTAATAAAAGAATAAAAAAAGAAAGAAAGAAAGAAAAAGGAATGCACCATTAAAAATAAAATAAATTTATCATATCAACTAATTGTTATGAAAAGGAATGAGTTTCACCCCAATAAATATCTTACTATATGCCTGCATTTCTGTTTATTTGATAATGCTTAGGAAAAGAATGAATTTATTTTAAGCTGAGACTCTTTTTTTGCATTTTTTATTAAATTATTAATATTTTCACATGTACTTTCCCTCTCCCTCTCCCTCCCCACACCCCCATTCCTTCTCCCCCACCTCCAACCTACCCCCCACCCCATCCACCCGCCACTCCCCAGGCAGGGTAGGGCCCCCAACCAGGGTTCCACCAAGTCCACCAAATCTTCCTGTGCTGGGCCTAGGCCCCTCCCCATGTGTTCAGAGACAGAGTGCATCCCTTCAAGTGGGATGGGCTCTCGAAGTCCCTCCCACCCACCAGGGCAAAACACCAGTCCACCTCCAGAGGCTCCCAGGAGTGCAGGGGCCTCCCCATTGGCATCCATGATCAGGGGGCTGGATTAGTCCTGTACTGTCCTCCCAAAGAGCATCTGGGGTCGATATGCTTTCCCTTTTTCAGGCCAACTGTTTCTGTGGGTTTCTCCAACCAGGTACAGACCCCTTCGTTCTTCATTCCTCCCTCTCTTCAACTGAGTTCCAGATTTCAGCTCAGTGTATTTCTGTGGATGTCTGTCTCTGCTCTCATCAGCCAATGGATGAGGACTCTAGAATAGCATAGAGAGTATTCATCAATCTCATTCTAGGGGAAGGGTTTCTAGGCCATTTTCTCCTCCACTGCCCAGACTGTCAGATCGTGTCATCCTTATAGGTCTCTGGAGATCTTCCTAGTTCCAGATCTCTTCTCGGACCTATAGTGGCTCCCTCTGATATGGTATCTCTCATCCTGCTCTCTCTCCTCTATTCTTCCCCCAACTCAATATATCTGCTCCTCCATTTCTTCTCCTCTACTCTTCATCTTGTGCTCTTATTGTGGCAGCACCCACTCCCCTACCCTCATGCTCTCAATTAGCTCAGGAGTTCATGCCACTTCCCATTCCTGGGGTCCATTTATCCCTTAGAGTCATTCATGATTTCTAGTTTCCTTGGGGTAGAGGATTATAGGCTGGTAAACCTTTGCTCTATGTCTAAAAATCATATATGAGTGAGTACATACCATGTTTGTCTTTTTGTGATTGGGTTACCTCACTCAGGATGGTTTCTTCTAGTTCCATCCATTTGCCTGCGAATTTCAAGATTCCATTGCTTTTTTCTGCTGAGTAGTACTCCATTGTATAAATGTACCACATTTTCTCTTTCCATTCTTCAGTTGAGGGGCATCTAGGTTGTTTCCAGGTTCTGGCTATTACAAACAATGCTGCTATGAACATGGTTGAACATATGTCCTTGTTGTATGGACAAGCAGTATTTGGGTATATACCCAAGAGAGGAATGGCTGGATCTTGAGGTAGATTGATTCCCATTTTTCTGAGCAACCGCCATACTGATTTCCAAAGTGGTCTTACAAGTTCACACTCCCACCAGCAATGGAGGAGTGTTCCTTCTCACAACAACCTCTCCAGCATAGGTTGACATTGGTATTTTTGATTTTAGTCATTCTGACAGGTGTGAGGTGGTATCTCAGAGCTGTTTTGAGTTGCATTTCTCTGATGGCCAAGGATTTTGAGCACTTTCTTAAGTGTCTTTCAGCCATTTCAGATTCCTCTGTTGAAAAATCTCTGTTTAGTTCTGCACCCCACTTTTTAATTTCATTGTATGGTGTTTTGGTGGCTAGCTTCTTGAGCTCCTTGTATATTTTGGAAATAGTCCTCTGTCAGATGTGGGGTTGGTGAAGATTTTTTCCCATTCTGTGGGTGGTCGTTTTGTCTTACTGACTGTGTCCTTTGCCTTACAGAAGCTTCTCAGTTTCAGGAGGTCCCATTTATTAATTGCAGACCTCAGTGTCTGTGCTTCTGGCGTGATGTTCAGGAATCGTTCTCCTGTGCCAATTTGTTCAAGGGTTGTTCCCACTTTCTCTTCTAAAAGATTCAGTGTGGCTGGATTTATGGAGAGATCTTTGATCCATTTGCACTTAAGTTTCGTGCATGGTGACAAGTATGGATCTATCTGCAATTTTCTGCATGTTCGAATCCAATTGTGCCAGCACCATTTGTTGAAGATGCTATCTTTTTTTCATTGTATAGATTTAGCACCTTTGTCAAAAATAAGGTGTTTGTAGGTGCGTGGGTTAATATCTGGGTCTTCAATTCGATTCCATTGGTCTATCTGTCTATTCTTGTGACAATACCAAGCTGTTTTCAGAACTATGGCTCTATGGTAGACCTTGAAGTCAGGGATGGTGATGCCTCCAGAGGATCTTTTATTGTAAAGAGTTGTTTTGGCTATCCTAGGTTTTTTATTTTTCTATATAAAGTTGAGTATTGTTCTTTCAATGTCTGTGAAAAACTGTGTTGAGATTTTGATGGGGATTGCATTAAATCTGTAGATTGCTTTTGGTAGGATTGCCATTTTTACTATGTTAATTCTGCCTATCCAAGAGCACGGGAGATCTTTCCACTTTCTGGTATCTTCTTTAATTTCTTTCTTTAAAGTCTCAAAGTTCTTATTGTACAGGTCTTTCACTTTTTTGGTTAGTGTTACCCCCAGATATTTAATGTTGCTTGTGGATATTGTGAAAGGTGATGTTTCCATGATTTCTTTCTCATTGAGTTTATCATCTGTATACAGTAGGGCTACAGATTTATTTAAGTTAATTTTGTATCCTGCTACCTTGCTGAAGGTGTTTATCAGCTGTAGGAGTTTCCTGGTAGAGTTTTTCGGGTCACTTATGTAGACTATCATGTCATCTGCAAATAGTGAAAGTTTGACTTCATCCTTTCCAATTTGTATCCCTTTGATATCCTGATCTAGTCTTATTGCTCTAGCTAGAACTTCAAGTACAATATTGAAGAGGTATGGAGAGAGTGGACATCCATGTCTTGTTCCTGATTTTAGAGGAAATGCTTTGAGTTTCTCTCCATTTATTTTGATGTTGGCTATTGGTTTGGTGTATATCGCGTTTATCATGTTTAGATATGTTCCTGTTATTCCTGTTCTCTCCAAGATCTTTATCATGAAGGGATGTTGGATTTTGTCAAAGGCCTTTTCAGCATCTAGTGAGATGATCATGTGGTTTTTCTTTTTCAGTTTGTTTATATGGTGGATTACATTGATGGTTTTTCGTATATTGAACCATCCTTGCATCCCTGGGATGAAGCCCACTTGATCGTGGTGGATGATTTTTCTGATATGTTCTTGGATTCGATTAGCCAATATTTTATTGAGTATTTTAGCATCAATGTTCATGAGAGATATTGGTCTGTAGTTCTCTTTCTTAGTCTTATCTTTGTGTGGCTTGGGTATCAAAGTGATTGTAGCCTCATAGAAAGAGTTTGGCAATATCCCATCTGCTTCTATTGTGCGGAACAGTTTGAGGAGTATTGGTATCAGCTCTTGTTTGAATTTCTGGTAGAATTCTGCAGTGAAGCCATCTGGTCCTGGGCTTTTTTTGGTTGGGAGGCTTTTGATGACTGCTTCTATTTCATTAGGGGTTATGGGTCGATTTAAATTGTTTATCTGATCTTGATTTAATTTTGGTAAGTGATATTTATCCAGGAAACTGTCCATTTCCATTAGATTTTCGAATTTTGTGGAGTACAGATTTTCAAAGTATGACCGAGACTCTTTTATTAGGAATGTTTTCTCTTTCTAAAACTTCCAAAATAATAAACTGTGATTAGTTTTGCTAATTCAATATATCATTATAATACTTTAAAATATATACTCTGGAATTTTGTACCTAGAAGTCAATTTTCTTTTTATGATTCTCCAGGTAAACTAACCTCTAATAGTCTATGAATTTAAAGTGGATCCAGTTCAAATTTATCATTTAACTGTCAAAGATTTCCACAGATATAACTCGTTGTGGGAGAGGTTGTCTGTATGCTAAACCACATTTGTATCTTGAAAAGCTGAAAAACAAATATTTTGAATGATTGTTACTGCTTAAGAAAAAGTATATTTGTGAAAGTATTTTTTCTCAAATAGTTTAGAGCCTCTTGTTTCTATGTAGTTAGAATTATACTGAGAGAAAATTGAATATAAATATTTACTAGTCCAATACACATTTAGTTTCCATAATTTTGTGTTTTTTTCACTACTGATATCCTGAGTCCCATTATGTGAAGTGAAATACGATGCTGCACAGATGATGTCTGAGTGCCTTACCTATTTCAGGTATTGGCTTGTTTTGCAAGGACTCTTCATTCACTGACACAGACTTGCCTATAGATGATGGTATCACTTAGCACATGTTCCACCTGTTGTCAATGAGAACAGCTAGACATGGAATACAGTCACAAAGAGAAACATGTAAATAATTCAAACACACAAATCTTCCTAATTTCAAATACTAAAAACAGGGTTGCTTGTTAGCATGTGAGTGACATAAAATAATGAGAGATCATTTGATTCAACCAGCTGTTTACTAGAATCTTAACTTGAAAATGTCCATGATTTACTTTCCTGAACACCACCTCATTTTCTTATACTTTCATCCACTGTCAGAAAAGCAGATATTATCAGATATAATATTTGTAACTGCAGTCATTAGTTTTAAATAATTTGATTATCTAGGCAAAGAGCTTAACTCCCCAAATCATGCTCCATTCAGGAATGTAATAAATACCAATCTTTTGGTTGACATAAAATGTGGAGCTATGGGTGCTCAGTGAAATATTAGGATCAGGAAAAATGTGAAATAAATTGTGGAGAAAATTTTTTTAATGACAGGTCTCTACTCTTTCATGTACAATGTTTCAGAAGAGATTAATGTCATTGGCTTTTTGAGACTGTAAGTGTAGAATTCATATGTAAAATATGTTTTTCTGATAATTGACATATTTTGTCATTATTTAAGAATAAAGTCAGAGGGAAAGTAATAAAAATAAGGAATTATCATATTTAATATACAATTCCAAAAGATAGAATTGAAAATAAATCATCACAATAGAGTTTATTTAAGCTAAACACAAAGGCAAATGTATATTAACATTTAATTAAAAATTTCTCAGTAACCTTGACTGTTCTAGATTTTTTTCTCTCAAGTTAAAGCTGATGACTCAACTAAAAGGGACATGAGATTCTAGTCACGGGTAGGAAGCCAAGGTTAATCCCGACACCGAAAATGACATGAAAAGCATCATATTTTTGCCACTTGTCTCCTTCTGCAGTCACACCAGGTCTTCCTGCTTAACTGGTAGCTCTTATCACAGTTTCTGAGATCGGTGTTAACAAATCTTTGCAAAGAGAAAGTGAACTGACTACCTCACTTTATTTCTCTAAATTAAGGATATGATCATTCTGTTTTACAAAACTCTTAGCTGTACAAACATTTACAGAATGGTAACCTGTGAAAAGGCAATAGTGTTTCAGTTTGTAAGGCATAAATAGAGACTTGTAAAGAAAATGATAAACTACAGCATCAAGTATTTAATATTAATGTATCATGAAAATGTTCAATGCATAAATAATTTCTCAGTTTCCAGAATTTAGCCTTTTTGCCTTCATTTAAATCTCAGCAGCCACTGTTATCTTAGACTGGATTTTGCTTTCTAGTATACAGTACATTGTCTACACTGATGGCTCCCATTGCACAATGTGTGCTGGTGATGTATGGTAGCATTTTTGAACTCGTTTTTAATATATTTAAGTATCATGCTGTTTCATTAACATTTCTTTTGTTGCTTACTATAATATATTTTCAGTCTATATTCAAGATCAATGATATTTCTTCATTGTATCTACTATATAAATCAGTTCATGAAAGGCACATTCCAATTTCAGCTACCATATTCTTTGATTGAGTATTTCCAGTCAATTCTGTGTCAGAATTTCTACCTACATGCTAATATTGCTAGTTTGTTGTTTTGAATTGTTTTTCTTTCTATTTAAGTCTTCTATATTTTAATTGAAATAATTTTAAACTTTTGTCTGTGTGTTTCCTATTGTCATATTTGAATATGGTTATATATATATATTTTGTACCAGAATAGTTTTTCTCCTTTTTCCTGCTTTGAAATTTGGTTGAAATCTATATTGGGTATGGGCACTGAAGTACATGGTCCTGTCAAATGATGTTTTATTGCAGCTGTAGGTGACAATTATTTCAATTGTCTCCTCTCTTATCTCTTTAAATACTCTTCCTCAGAATTTGTGTTGTGCAGTTGTTTCAGCTGAATGCCATGACTATACTGGGGTTCTGATGAGGGATGTTCTTCTGTATATATGTTTCTCTTATTCATTGATGAACAAAACACTGATTGGTCAATAGCTAGGCAGGAAGTATAGGTGGGGCTACCAAAGGAGAAGTATGCTAGGAAGAGGACACAGGGAGAGGCTGTGAAGGGATGTCATGTAGCAGAGGAAAGAGTAACAGGTCTAAACCCTTCTCTGGTTATCTAACCATGTGAAATACTGGGAATACTTAGATTAATAGCAGTGTGTTGATAATTAAGAGAGAACATAGCCAATAAGAAACCTAAGCCATCATCCAAACAGTTTAATAATATGTCTCAGTGTGCTTATGTGGGGCTAGTAGGCAGCAGAACCAGATGGGAAAGAAACTTCATCTTTGTCAGGCTCTGACTTGGGCCCAACTTCTGCCTGCCCACTCTGGGAACTCCTGTCCTGGGGTCTGCAGGCAGGTCAACTAGGCCCCCGAGGACCAAGCAAGTGTGAGTCTGTTGACATCACTGTGCTAGTCTCACTCCCACCCACCTGGAGAGGGAGTGCCTCAGACTTGCCTGCACCCACCGTGAGACCCATCAGAGTATCAGACCCTCTTGTACCCAATGGAAGATAACATCAGACCCCTACACATCAGGAGAGGAAGAGACACCACCTGCACCCACTGGAAGAAGAGATGGGAAAACAAAATTATAACAACACATTCAACAACAGAAAATGCAATATGATACCACCAGAGACTAGAGACTCTACAACAAGACCTTAATGTCCCAACACAGATGAAGCAGAGAACAACAACCTTAAAAACAACTTTATGAAGATGATAGAGAACCTAAGACAGGAAATGAGAAAATCCTTCAAAGAAATGGAAGAAAAGGCAAACCAAAAATTGCAAGAAACAATTCAAACAGTACAAAAATTGAAAGTCAAGATACAGACAATAAAAAAACACAGTCTGAGGGAATTCTGGAATTAGACAAGAAGGATAAATGATCAGGAATCACAGTTGTAAGCATAACCAACAAAATACAAGAGATGGAAGAGAGAATATAAAGCATTGAATATACACTAGGAGATATAGATTCATCGACCAAAGAAAATCTTAAATCCAAAAAATACCTAACACAAAATATCTAGGAAACATGGGACTCCATGAAAAGGCCAAAACTAAGAATAATAGGTATAGAAGAAAATGGAGAAACCCACCTCAAAGGTGCAGAAAACATATTCAACAAAATCATTGAAGAAAACTTTCCCAACCTAAAGAAAGGCATGCCGATGACAATACAAGAGACTAAAAAACGCCAAATAGAGTAGACCATAAAAAGTACCCTCATCATATAATAATTAAGCCACCAAACATACAGAGTAAAGGAAGAATATTAAGAGCAGCAAATAAAAATGGATAAGTAACATATAAAGACAAACATATCAGAAATTTACCTGACTTCTCCATAGAAACTCTGAAGGGCCTGGCTTTCAAAAACAAACAAGAATTAACACTCAGTGGTCCTTAATTTCCCTCAATATTAATGGTCTTAACTCACATATGAAAAGACACAGGCTAATAGAATGGATATGAAGACAGAATCCATCCTTCTACTGCATTCAAGAAACACACCTCAACTTCAAAGACAGACATTATCTTAGAGTAAAGGGTTTATAAAATATTTTCCAAACAAATAGACCCAAGAAACAAGCTGGTGTGGCAATCCTAATATCAAACAAATTAGACTTCAAACTAAAATCGATCAAATACATGAAGATCATTTCATATTCATCACAGGAAAAAAAATCCATCAAGAAGGAGTCTCAATTCTGAACATCTATCCCCAAATACGATGCACCCATGTTCCTAAATGAAACATATTGCAACTCAAATCACACATAAGATCTTACACAGTTAAAGTGGGAGACTTCTCCCACTCTCACCACTAGACAGGACCACCAGACGAAACTTAACAAAGAGTCAAAGAACTAACAGAAGCTATGACCCAATTGGTATCATATAACATGACATCCAAATGCAAAAGAATATGCCTTCTTTTCAGCATCACTTGGAACCTTCTCTAAATTGACCATATACTTGGCAGCATATCAAGCCTCAATAGCTCCAAAAAACTTGGAAAGACACCCTGTGTCTTACCAGACAACCATACTTTAAAATTAGAATTCAATAACAACAGGAATTGCAGAAAACCTAGAAACTCATGGAAATGGAACAATACACAATCGCACCATCCCTGGGTCAAGGAAGAAATAATGAAAGAAATTAAAGACTTCCTAGAATTCTAACAAAATGAAAACACAGCATTCCAAACTTATGGGACATTTTGAAAGCAGTACTAAGAGGAAAGTTCAGAGCTCTAAGTACCCACATCATGAAACTGGGTAATACTCACACTCGAGAATTAACAGCACAACTGAAAGCTCTAGAACAAAAAGAAGCAAACACATCCCAGAGTGGTCAACATCTGGAAATAATCAAATTAAGGGCTGAAATCAAAAAAGTAGGAAAACAACAGAAAAAATCAATATAACATAGAGGTGGTTCTTCAAGAAATCAACAAGATAGACAAACCTTTATCCAAACTTACCAAAGAGCAAAAAGTACACATGCAAACTAAGAAAATCAGAAATGAAAAGGGGGACGTAACAAAGGACACTGAGGAAATTCAGAGAATCTTCAGGTCAGTCTTCAAAAACTTGTGCTCCAGAAAATTTGAAAATTTAAAGGGAATGGACAATTTTCTGGATAGATATCACTTAACAAAATGGAATCAAGAACACAGAGGCGACTTAAACAGACTTATAACCCTTAAAGAAAGAGTAGTCATCAAAAGTCTGCCAACCAAAAAACAGCCCAGGGCCAAAGAGCTTCAGTGAATAATTCTATCAGAAATTTAAAGAACAGCTAATACCAATACTCCACAAATTGTTCCACAAAACAGAAGTAGAATGTTCATTGCCAAATTCTTTTTAAGAGGCTGCAATTACCTTTGTACACAAGCCACACAAAGACACAACTAAGAAAGAGTGCTACAGACCAATATCCCTCATGAACATTGATGCAAAAATACTCAATAAAATACTGGCAAACTGAATCTAAGAAAGTCATCCACCAAGATCAAGTAGGCTTCATCCCTGGGATGCAGGGTTAGTTCAACATTCAAAAAACTATCAATGTAATCCAACATATAAACCAACTGAAGAAGAAAAACCACATGATCATCTCACTAGATACTGCAAAAGCCTTTGACAAAATCCAACACCCCATCATGATAAAGATCCTGGATAAATCAGGGATAACAGTAAGATACCTGGACATAATAAAAACAATATACAGTAAACTAACAGCCAACATCAAACAAAATGGAGAGAAAATCAAAGTGTTTCCTCTAAAATCAGGAACAAGACAAGGCTGTCCACTCTCTACATGCCTCTTCAATATTGTACTTGAAGTTCTAGCTAAAGCAATAAGACAAGAAAAGGGGATCAAAGGGATACAAATTGGAAAGGATGAAGTCAAACTTTCACTATTTGCAGATGACATGATAGTCTACATAAGTGACCCGAAAAACTCTACCAGGAAACTCCTACAGCTGATAAACACCTTCAGCAAGGTAGCAGGATACAAAATTAACTCAAAAAAATCTGTAGCCCTACTGTATACAGATGATAAACTCAATGAGAAAGAAATCATGGAAACATCACCTTTCACAATATCCACAAGCAACATAAAATATCTGGGGGTAACACTAACCAAAAAAGTGAAAGACCTGTACAATAAGAACTTTGAGACTTTAAAGAAAGAAATTAAAGAAGATACCAGAAAGTGGAAAGATCTCCCATGCTCTTGGATAGGCAGAATTAACATAGTAAAAATGGCAATCCTACCAAAAGCAATCTACAGATTCAATGCAATCCCCATCAAAATCCCAACACAGTTTTTCACAGACATTGAAAGAACAATACTCAACTTTATATGGAAAAATAAAAAACCCAGGATAGCCAAAACAACTCTTTACAATAAAAGATCTTCTGGAGGCATCACCATCCCTGACTTCAAGCTCTACTATAGAGCCATAGTTCTGAAAACAGCTTGGTATTGGCACAAGAATAGACAGATAGACCAATGGAATCGAATTGAAGACCCAGATATTAACCCACACACCTACAAACACCTTATTTTTGACAAAGGTGCTAAATCTATACAATGGAAAAAAGATAGCATCTTCAACAAATGGTGCTGGCACAATCGGATTCGGACATGCAGAAAATTGCAGATTGATCCATACTTGTCACCATGCATGAAACTTAAGTGCAAATGGATCAAAGATCTCTCCATAAATCCAGCCAAACTGAATATTCTAGAAGAGAAAGTGGGAATAACCCTTGAACAAATTGGCACAGGAGAACGATTCCTGAACATCATGGCCAGTAGCACAGACACTGAGGTCTGCAATCAATAAATGGGACCTCCTGAAACTGAGAAGCTTCTGTAAGGCAAAGGACACAGTCAGTAAGACAAAACGACCACCCACAGAATGGGAAAAAATCTTCACCAGCCCCACATCTGACAGAGGACTGATTTCCAAAATATACAAGGAGCTCAAGAAGCTAGCCACCAAAACACCATACAATGAAATTAAAAAGTGGGGTGCAGAACTAAACAGAGATTTTTCAACAGAGGAATCTGAAATGGCTGAAAGACACTTAAGAAAGTGCTCAAAATCCTTGGCCATCAGAGAAATGCAACTCAAAACAACTCTGAGATACCACCTCACACCTGTCAGAATGGCTAAAATCAAAAATACCAATGACAACCTATGCTGGAGAGGATGCGGAGAAGAAGGAACACTCCTCCATTGCTGGTGGGAGTGTGAACTTGTAAGACCACTTTGGAAATCAGTATGGCGGTTGCTCAGAAAAATGGGAATCAATCTACCTCAAGATCCAGCCATTCCTCTCTTGGGTATCTACCCAAATACTTCATGTTCATACAGCAAGGACATATGTTCAACCATGCTCATAGCAGCATTGTTTGTAATGGCCAGAACCTGGAAACAACCTAGATGCCCCTCAACTGAAGAATGGAAAGAGAAAATGTGGTACATTTATACAATGGAGTACTACTCAGCAGAGAAAAGCAATGGAATCTTGAAATTCGCAGGCAAATGGATGGAACTAGAAGAAACCATCCTGAGTGAGGTAACCCAATTACAAAAAGACAAACATGGTATGTACTCACTCATATATGATTTTTAAACATAGAGCAAAGTTTTACTAGCCTATAATCCTCTTCCCCAAAGAAACTAGAAATCATGAATGACTCTAAGGGATAAATGGACACCAGGAATGGGAAGTGGCATGAACTCCCAAGCTAATTGAGAGCATGAGGGTAGGGGAGTGGGTGCTACCACAATAAGAGAACAAGAAGAAGAGTAGAGGAGAAGAAATGGAGGAGCAGAGATATTGAGTTGGGGGAAGAATAGAGGAGAGAGAGCAGGATGAGAGATACCATATCAGAGGGAGCCACTATAGGTCCGAGAAGAGATCTGGAACTAGGGAGATCTCCAGAGACCTACAAGGATGACATGATCTGACAGTCCGGGCAGTGGAGGAGAGGGTGGCCTAGAAGCCCTTCCCCTAGAATGAGATTGATGACTACTCTCTATGCTATCCTAGAGTCCTCATCCAGTGGCTGATGGAAGCAGAGACAGACATCCACAGAAATACACTGAGCTGAAATCTGGAACCTAGTTGAAGAGAGGGAGGAATGAAGAACGAAGGGGTCTGTACCAGGTTGGAGAAACCCACAGAAACAGTTGGCCTGAAAAAGGGAAAGCATATCGACCCCAGAAGCTCTTTGGGAGGCCAGTACAGGACTGGTCCAGCCCCCTGATCATGGATGCCAATGGGGAGGCCCCTGCACTCTTGGGAGCCTCCGGAGGTGGACTGGCGTTTTGCCCTGGTGTGTGTGGGGGACTTTGAGAGCTCATTCCACTTGAAGGGATGCACTCTGTCTCTGGACACATGGGGAGGGGCCTAGGCCCAGCACAGGATGATTTGGTGGACTTGGTGGAGCCCAGGTTGGGGGCCCTACCCTGCCTGGGGAGTAGTGGGTGGATGGGGTGGGGGGTAGGTTGGAGGTGGGGGAGAAGGAAAGGGGGTGAGGGAAGGGAGAGGGAGAGGTGTCTTACATGTGAAACAAGCCTGTTCCCTAACTTGAATTAATAATAATAATAATAATAATAATAATAATAATAATAATAATAATAAGAAGAAGAAGAAGAAGAAGAAGAAGAAGAAGAAGAAGAAATGTTAAAAAAGAATATTCACAAATTTCTCCCAGAGAAAAGAGAAGAGTCAAGCAAACATTTTAAAAGTGGTTATTTGCAAGCATATTTGTAAAAGCTAATAAAAAAACTGTTAACAAACACTAAAAAAAAAAAAAAAGAAAGAAAGTGTTCAATATCCTTAGCCATCAGGGAAATGCAAATCAAAACAACCCTGAGATACCATCTTACACCTGTCAGAATGGCTAAAAACAAAAACACCAATGACAGTTTATGCTGCAGAGGATGTGGAGAAATAGGAACACTCCTCCACTGTTGGTGGGAGTGCCAAATTGTACAGCCACTTTGGAAGTCAGAATGGTGATTCGTCGGGAAAATGGGAATCAGTCTACCACAAGATTCAGCAATTCCACTCTTAGGCACATACCCCCAAAAGAGCATTCATATAACAAGGACATCTTTCAACTATGTTCATCACAGCATTATTTGTAATAGCCAGAACCTGGAAGCAACCTAGATGCTCCTCAACTGAAGAAATGTGGTACATTTACACAATGGAATACTACTCAGCAGAAAAAAGAATGAAATCTTGAAATTCACAGGCAAATGGATGTAACTAGAAGAAACCATTCTGAGCAAGGTAAACCAGTCACAAAAAGACAAACATAGTGTATACTCACTCATATATGGATTTTAGACATAGAGCAAAGAATTACCAGCCTACAATCCACACTGCCAGAGAAGATAGGAAGTAAGGAGGGCCCTAACAGAGATACACCTTCTCCTGGGGAAGGGGAAAAGGACAAGATCTCCTCAGCAAATTGGGTGCATGGGAGGATGGGAGAGTGTGCTAGGAGAATGAGAAGGGGAGAAGAGGAGGTATGAGCAGGATATAAAGGAGAAGGACGGTTGATTCAGGTGAAGAATATAAGAGAGCAAGATTATAGATATCATAATATAGTAAATGGAGCCATTATAGGTTTAAAGCAAAATCAGGCACTAGGAAAATGTCAGAAGATCTACAAGGATGTCACCAACTAACAATCTAAGCAACAGTGAAGAAGCTACCTTACTTAAATGCCCTCCCCTGATAATGAGGTTGATGACTACCATTTATGCCATCCTAGAGCCTTCTGAAGCCTCCTCACTGACACCCACTTTTCACTGGGTCTGGATCAGTCTTATGCTGGTTTCTTAGCTAATGGACTGGGGACCATGAGCTCCCTGTCTTGTTGGGGTCAGTTGTTTCTTTGGGTATCACCAGAATGGTCTTGACCCCTTTGATCATCACTCCTCCATCTCTGCAATTGGAATCAAGTTCAAAGTAGTATTTAGCTGTGTCTGCTTCTACTTCCAACAGCTACTGGATGAAGGCTCTAGGATGGCATAAGAGTGGGGCCTTTAAGTAAGGTGGGGGGGGGCTCTTGTAGTAGATCAGTATTTGTACCTTGCAAAAGAATGGACTTTGGGAGCCCATCCCACATAGAGGGATACTCCCTGAGCCTAGACACATGGGGGAGGGCCTAGGCCCTATCCCAAGGAATATGACAGACTCTGATTATCCCCCACGGAAGGCCCCACCCTCCCAGGGGAGCATAAAAGGTTTGGGATATGTAGGGTGTTGGGGGGAGGGGAGGAGGGGTGGTAACTGGGATTGACATGTAAAACAATCTTGATTCTAATTTAAAGTAAAAACATGGAAAAAATCCATCTTTAGGAGTTTATCTTAAATGGAGAGAGAGAGAGGAGAGAGAGAGAGAGAGAGAGAGAGAGAGAGAGAGAGAGAGAGAAGCAAAGACCTACCTGCCTCTTCAGTGAAGGCAGGCAGGGGGAGCGGCAATAGGTAGAGTTTGTCTCATAAAGGGGCCTTTGTTTTGCCTGTGTACAGAGCCAGGGTGGTGCCTGCCATGTGTGCAGCAGTGAAGCACTCTTCCAGGTTCCCCAAGGGCCAGGGCCAGGTATGCCTTCATGCTAACAATCTTCATCATTCCTTTGAAATAACGCCTGGAAGCAAGTACTTAACTTACACAGTAAGTGGTAAGGTATGTTCATTTTATAAAAGGAAACTATCACTTTACTTATGCATCTTGAACATTCTGGGATGTTGATGTCTGGGGACTTCTCAATTCATCCCTTGCTTTCAGTAGAGGCGGAGACAACTCAGCATTGTGTGTGGAATAAATCTATCTTTAAATTAAAAGCTATGTTGATGCAGCTACTCTATACTTAAATAGAATGCTAAGAAGCATTGCTTTAGGAGAAGTTAACTGGGCTAAACAAAGAGTTTTTAAGTAGTCTAGAACAATTCAGCAATCAACAGGATAAATTGAAACCATCAAACTTCTAGTAATAACTTTGAAGAAATTAAACAAACAAACAAATAAAATAAACACACAAACACAAACAAAGGGAAACCAATTTTGCAATTAACACTCATTGGAAACAGACATGCACAGAGACCAGTATTGCCAGATATGAACTTTGTGACAGATGTCAGAGAAATTAAAGGAAAACAGGCAAATAATGTAGGGAATAAGTTGCAAATGAAACACATGGATATCTGGAGATGAATTATAACACCTGAAATAAAATTTCCATTTATCCTATCAATATTTGTTAAAACACTGTAAAATGTCAGTGAGCCTGAAGAAGTCACAAACGAACATTATTTTTTTTAATGTAGCACAAAGAGCAAAAGAAAATTAAAGTAACAGAAGTGGTCTATTGTAAAGCAAAAGGTTAACATTGACTTAAATATATTATGGAACTATATTTAAGAGCCAGAAGTGTAATAGACAATTTTCTTAATTTTATCAAAATTCTGCTTTCACAGAACAAGAATTTCAGTCAGCATTAAAGTACCTTCAAAGGGGAAATAATTCGATGAATACAAATGAGAAAGAAATATTGAAAACATTTCAGAAGATCAAACCCACAAATAACATCAGACTTTCAAAGATTCTGTTCAGAAACCACGATGAGAACAAAATTATCAATTGTTACTTTTCAAAAATTAATATAATAACTAGCAGTGTTCATTCGTTTCCAAAAGAATTGTCTGTTTAAGAAGATGATGAAGACCTTTTCTATACTAAAGGTGGAAAAGTATGCTGCTGCTGTTTAGCACAAAAGTAGTTATTTGTATATATTATGTAGATATATATGCATATATATTGCACATATATTTTGTAACTATTGTTACAGATATTATCCAACAAATTAAGGAATCACCACTATTCTTAGATTGCTTGGAGTTTTATTTTTCTCTTTATTTGTAGATGTGTGTTAGATTATATAATGCCTGATAGCAATTGATAGTGGGTTGGGTTACACTGATTGTTTAAGATCAAACTAGCCTTGTATGCCTAGAGCATTGTTATAGTGTAGAAATTACTCCTTCCATTGTATTTGGACTGACTTTCTCAATATTTAGAAGTGGGAATCACATGGATAAAACAAACCTCAAAGAATTTTTTTTGGCTATCATTCTGAGTTATGCCAATGAATATGACATACTCAATGAAACCTTTTTTAAAGTTCAAGAAAATTAAAAAAAAATAAAACTTGGCCTTCAAACAAGCACATAAGCAGAGGGGTGGCTGCAAGCTGCTGGAAGACTTCATATCCATGAGGAGTTGACAAAAAAAGGGCCATGCATGGTAGCAATGACTGAATTGGAAATGCTTTACATTTGACTGGCAGAAAGGAAAGAAGTACAGGTAGGACCACATGAGTCCAATTTGGGAGAGAAGCATGTCAAAACTTATTAGCCCCTCTTGTGAAACCTTCATTTTCTTCTAAGACTTTCATAGCTTTGCTTTCATATTAACTTTGTCTATCTGTTTTCACTTGTTTAATATATGGCTTAGAGTGAGTGACATTCTAACTTAATTTTGCATAAAATAACTAGTTCTCTCAGTATTATGTTAAGAGGACAATTATTTTGAATGTTGATTAATATTAACACTCTTGCTCATAATTTATGAAGGATACAGGAGTTCAATCTATGAAAGTACATTAAAAAGAATTATATTTTTATATTTATAAAAACACATGTATGTTTTTTTATTTTATGGAATTCCTTTAGGTGAAATAACCCCTTTAAACATTTCTTTCTTAGCATCTTGGTCTCACAGAAGTTGAAAGCTCCTTAAGAAAACATGAAATAATACAAATGGAGCTATTCTAACTTGTTTTCCCCATCTCATCATTCTATGTCAATTTAGGAAACATCCACATTACATCTCTCTACCTTTACAAAGTTTGTATGATGAAGATGATGATGCTCATTTTCTCACTCCCCCACAGCCATCAGTTTATCATACACCACCAGTATTGACAAATTTGGCCTGAAGCTGCACTAATAGTCAAAGAGTAAAATGTTTTACTCCCAGCTTTAACTCTAACATTATAATGAGATTTGAAACTGCCGTTTTGTCCTAATAATAAGAAAATATTGAACACCCTGAACATTAGCAAATTCATAGAATCCACCAGAGAACTGAGCTTGGGAAAAACTGTTCCCAATCTGAAGATGGATAGAAACATTTACAGTAAAAATAGTCTATGGAGCCTACACTATGGAAGCAGGTGTTAAGGTTGTGGAAGTGGTGTTTTGATGGGCATCCCCACATCCAAATTCATAAGGCAATGACAGTTCAAAACTCTCAGAGCTGAAAGTATAGCATGGCCCCAATTTTTAGACATGTATCATACAACCATCACTCTACTTGAGAGCAAAATTTCATTAAAACAGTCCAGAAGTGATCCCTGTATGGTGTAGGTACAAAATGGTAAGGAATGGGCATTATAAATAGACTCATACATTCTTAGTTATAACTGACATGTGCATATTAAAGATTAGCTAGAGACTTCCCTTCACTTCTTCTCATCCTTGTTTCTTGTATAATGCAAGAGGGGCTAAAATGCTTTGATAACAGAGAGACTGTTATGAACATGAAAACTGAGAAATTCTTGATAACCAAAGGACAGAGACTTTAAAGAACTCTCTCTCTCCTCTCTCTCTCCTCTCTCTCTCTCTCTCTCTCTCTCTCTCTCTCTCTCTCTCTCTCTCTCTCTCTCTCTCTCTTCCCTTTTCTTCCCCAATCCCTTTTGTTTCTCCAATAAATCTTCCCACGTGAGCTCTGTCTGCATGGGATGTTTGTCCTGCTCACCCGATGAGGTTTGGACCACCTGTCAATGTTTCTCTCGTGCTGTATTATAACAAAGAGTTCACACATGTTCAATACTAATTTAGTTTTTAAAGTGTATTTTGGACCTTGATTGGTTGTAACTGGAGAAGCAAATCCAGAGATATGAAATGCCAGAGGTAAATCCTCTCCACCTACTCTGACTGAAGGGAACCTGCTTCCTCTGATCTCTCAGCTCTCTGAGACTGTCTGTGATTCTGATACATTATTGACTATTTTCCTCCTGTAATTTTTCCCTGCTAACTTCATGAAGTTTGACCATCCTAGGGATAGAACAATGTTCAGCAAACACGAGATGCCCTTTCTCTGTTTCTTCTGATATACTCAGTGCCTTATGAGACTTAGAAAATATTCTCCATAAAATTTCTTTCCTTCCTCAATTTAGACTTATACTCTGCCTTGTTTTCTATCCCTACTTACACAGGTAAATGTTTCCCATCATACATTAACAGGAACATAAGACTTCATATTATGTTCTTTTGGAGTTAACCAATGGGAACTAAGCTACAAAGCAGTAATTTTTCATAAGTGAAGACAATTTTTGGCGAAATATAGAACCTAGTCTGCTAACCAAAATGATTCCTGGATTTTTTTCAGAAGTTTGCTTGTTTAGAATTGATAATAGTTTTTCTTTATGGGCCAGAAGAAAACAACCCTCATAACATATTCAAAGAATAAAGGCATTCTCGGTTTTGTATTTGGAAATTAGTTTTGATTTGTTAGTTTAGCTTGAGATTTATGTAGCCCTGGTTGGCTTCAAACTTATTATGTGTGATTGATCCTCCTGCCTCTACCTCTCAAACCATGGGACTAGATACTCACCACCAAGATTTTCTGGGAATGGCATACGGGGCTGGCTGTATGTCAGGAGAGCACTCCCCCATTAATTTATATTGCACACTGATATTTTGAAATTATTATAGTCTCACAATCTCACTATTAACATCACAAAATGTATGTAAAAAACTTCTTTAAAGCCTTCTATGAGTTCTATCACTCATAACACTTTGCAGGTAAAAACCTGAGAAATATAAATTTAAAGGAAATATCCATTGCAGTTAATGTACAAGGTATTAAACAAATATTTCTTAAGACTGAAAAACTTATAGTAAATAATTTACACATCTGTTAAGTAATTAGTAATTATGTGTATTTTATAAGGCAAACTTTTGAAACAATATTTATTTATTGATTGATATTTGTTTGTATGTTCCCATGAAAACATGCATGTAAGTCTGTATGCCAAAGTAGACAAGCAAAGGTCTGAGTTTTCCCTTTCTACCATATGGATCTTACATTATACTCAAAAGGCCAGGCTCCTAAGAAAACACCTTTAGCTGCCAGGACATCTTGCTGACCTAAGGCAAACTTTTTTACTAATGATGCCATCATCCTTAGATTCTTATTTACTTCCATTCCTTGCTTTTCTTCTGTTCCCATAAAAGTAGCTTGAATTATTATTGTTTTCATTGTTTCTGAATATCACCTCATGTTTTATGACTAGTTCCAGTAAGAAAACCTGTTGAGTGGGATTACAGTTTCTGACATCTCTCCCTCTATTTCCTTTTGGAGATTAGGCACTGTTAAGAGTCTCTACATGGATTCCTATTCCAATGAAATAGCTAATAATTTTACCTAATTGAGAAGAAAGGGTTAGTCCACACACAAAATAAATCATGGTTTCTTTTTTGTTGGTCTGCCTTGGAAGCCAGAAATTAAAATACACATATTTTCTCAGACTCTGCCTAGCCAGATATTGTTCAGTGTGGACAAGCAAATGTGAATAAAAGTGGGGCTGTTTCCATGAAAAATTCTGACAAGTAAAGCGCAGCTTTAAACATTTTAATCTTTTTTATATTATGATAATTTTTATTCTATCATACATCTGAGTCAATTTCCCTACCCCACTCCTCCTAGCTCCCTCAAAACAAACACCCTGCTCAGATCTACTCTGATACTGTTTCCTTTTAGAAAGAACATGTCTGTCAGAAACCACTGCCAAATAGAACAAAACAAGATACAATAAAACAAGGCAAATAGCCACATATCAAGGCTAGACAAGACAATGCAGTAGGAGGGAAAGAGTCCCAAAAGAAGGCAAAAGGAGTCTGAAATACACTGGTTTCCACTGTTAGGAGTCTCACAAAAATACCAAGGTAACAGCCACAACATATATGAAGAGGACCTGGTGCAGATACATGTAGACCCTGTGTTTGCTTTTAGTCTCTGTGAATCCATTCAAATCCTGCTTAGATGCTTTGGTGTGCCATGCTTTCCTGGAACCTTGCAACCACACTAACATGCATAGTATTTCCCCTCTTATTCATGGAAGTTCCCTATGAGGGACCCGATGAGGGACCTGATGGAGACCTCCAATTAAGACTTCTTTTCCACATAATCTCTGGCTGTGGGTCTCTGCACCCATTCCTATCTGCTGCCAGAAGAAGCCTCTCTGATGATGACAGGACAAGGAAATGAATTATGAGTATAGCAGAATATCATTAGGAAACATTTTAAGTATTTTATTTTTATTTTACCAGTCATGTTTTATTTAACCTTAGGTCTCTGGGTATCAGTTCCTAGGCAGCCAGGCAAAGTGCATCATAGGCTGTCTGTTGTCATGTGGGGCTCAAGTTATATGGCTGGGTTGCTTTCCAGGTTAAACTTTTTGTAACCTTCAGAGTAACTTTTGATAATAAAAAGACTGAAATGTAGAGGTGATGGCTATTATGAAAGGTGGTGTTTCCCTGATGAAGTCTACTTGATCATGGTATGTAATCTTTTTGTTATGTTCTTGGATTCAGTTTGCAAATACTTCACTGAGGTTTTTTGTTGTTGTTGTTTATATGTTAATGAGGGAAATTGTTCTGTTGTTCTCTTTCTAGGTTGGATCTTTCTGTGGTTTGGCTATCAGGGTAATTGTGGCAATGTTCCTTTTGTTTCTGTTTTGTGAAATAATTTGAAAGGTATTGGCATTAACTCTTCTTTGAAAGTCTAGTTGAATTCTGCTCTAAGACCATATAGCCCCTGCTTTTGTTGGTTGGGAATACTTCTAATGACTGCTTCTCTTTTTGGGGTGTTGTATCTATTTAATTTGTTTATCTGATATTTGAATTTTGCTAAATAGAATCTATCATTTCTTTTAGATGTCCCAATTTGATAGGGTACAGATTTTTTAAAGTATAACCTTATGATTCTTTGTATTTCCTTGGTTTCTGCTATTATGTTCCACTTTTTTGTTTCAGCTTTATTTATGTGAATATTCTTTCTCTGTCTTTTAGGAGTTTGCATGAGGGTTTATCTATCTTGTTGATTTTTACATAGAAGTATTTTTTGTTTTTTAATAGATTCTTCTTATTGTTCTTTTGTTTCTATTTTATAGATTTAAGTCTTCAATTTGATAATTTCTTGCTATCTACTCCTCTTGGGTATGCTGGCTTCTTTTTCTTCTAAAACTTTCCAGGGATATTGCTATGTTGTTAGTATTAAATCTCTCCAATTATTTTATGTAAACACTTAGTGCTGTGAACTTTCCTCTTAGCACATCTTTCATTGTGTCCTATAAGTTTGAGTATGTTCTGTAGCCATTTTGATTGAATTCTAGAAAGTCTTTAATTTCTTTATTTACTTTTTTCCTCACCCATTTTTCATTACTAGGGAGTTGTTCAGTTTCCATGGATTTGTAAGCTTTCTATAACTTCTGATATCCAGCTTTAATCCATCGTTGTCTGATAGGATGCAGAGGGGCATTTCAGTTTTCTTATATCTATGGAGACTTGCTTTATGTCTGAGAATATGGTGAATTTTGGAGAAAGTTCTGTAAGGTGCTGAAAAAAAGGTTTATTCTTTTGTGTTTGGATGGTATGTTCTATAAATGTCTGTTAACATTCATTTGGTTTGTAACTTCAGTTAGCTCCACCATTTCACTGTTTATTATTTTTTTTTCTGAATGTTGTGTCCATTGGTGAGAGTGGCATATTGCAGTCTTGCACTATCAGTGTATGAGGTTCAGTGTGTGTTTTAAGACATAGTAGTGTCTCTTTTACAAAGATGGGTGCCCTTGTGTTTAGGTGTTAAGAATTGGAATATTATCTTGGTGCTTTTTTCCTTTCATGAATATGTAGTGTCTTTCCCGACCTCCTCCTGGTTTGAAAGCTATTTTGTTAGATCTTAAAATGACTATACCAGGTTTCTTCTCAGTCCATTTGTTTAGAATAACTTTTTCCAATCATTTACCTTGATATAATGTCTATCCTTGAAGTTTGTTTCTTGTATGGATCAAAAGAATGCATCCTGTTTTCCCTTCTATGGGGATTGAAGCCAGTGATACTGAGATATCAATGAAACATGATTGTTACTTCATGCCATTTTGTTGGTGGTGTTGGTGGAGATGGTAGGTGTGTGTGTTTCCTTATTTTGGCATTTCTAGTGTGACCTCATTTATTTCCTATGTTTTCATGGATGTAGTTAACCACTTTTGTTGTTTTCCTTCTAGTATCTCCTATAGGGCTCGATTTGTGGAAAGATATTGTTTAAATTTGTCTTTGTCATGAAATGTCTTATTTTCCCCAACTAGGGTGATTGAAAATTTTGCTGGGTATAGTAATCTTCCTTGGTACCTGTGGCCTCACAAAGTGTGCAGCACTTCTGTTCAGGCCCATCTGGCTTTTAGAGTCTCCCTGGAAAAGTCAGGAATAATTGTTATGTCTATGTTTATATGTTACTTTGTCTTTTGCCTTTGCAGCTTTTAACATTCTTCTTTGTTTTGTCCATTTAATGTATGGATTATTTTGTGGTGAGGGGACTTTTTCTGGTCTAATTAATTTGGTATTCTGTATGCTTCTTGTACCTTTATAGACATTTTTTAAGTTAGGAAATTTTTATTCCATGATTTTGTTGAAAATACTAATGGTGCCTTTGTATTGACAGTCTTCTTCATCTAGTCCTATTGTTAGGAGGTTTATTTAACACTTTTGATATGACTCAGATTTCCTGAATGCTTCATGTGTGTCAGGGATTTTTAAGATTTTTACATCTTCTTTGAATAACATATCCCATTTTTCTATTGTATCTTTACTCATTAGGATTCTCTCTTCCATCTCTTGTATTCTGTTGGTGAAGTTTGCCTCTGTAGGTCCTGTTTGGTCCTGTTTGCATGCCTGTATATTATTAGATTGGGACTGCAGATTCCTGTCCTCATAGAATAAATAACAGTCATGGATACCAGCTAGAAATTATTTTTAAGATATTTTACCTAGATTTATGACTACTTATTTTATTTAATTTTTAAGTAAGTTTAATTAAAATAAGTTTACGGCATTTAACTACTTCCTTTTCCTGTCCTTCCAGCTGTTCATATGTTCCTTTCCTCCAAACACTTACACATTTCCTTCTTAATCTCACATTTATAGTATTACCACTTGATTGTCATTGCTATGTCTTTACATGTATATTTATTCATAAATGTATAAATATAACCTCCTGAATCACTTCTGTTGTTTGATGCATATGGCTCCAGACCTGACCCACTTTTATTGGATAACCAATTAGGGGGCTAATCCCTGGGAAATGCTAATATTCCCTCTCTCTGGAGTTATTAGATTTTCCTGCTTCCATGTTAGCAAATCTATTGATATAACCAATGCTTTGATGTTATCTTTGTTGCTTAGGAAGTTATACCACATGAGCTCACAACAGTCACTATAAGAGCAATTAACAAACACCCCAGTACCAGGCATGAAAAATCTTTTGTATGGTTGGCCATGGTAGTCCAAGTGACCATTAAAACATTTTAGACCTATGCTGTTGCACTTCAGAGGTTGTAGGCAAGCCCCTATGTCTGAAATTCCCTCACAAACAGAGCAGAGGATCCAGACTATTTAAGCCAGCTTTAACATCCTGTGGTCTAGCTTCTTTAGTACTGGATAATGCTATGCAAACTAGTAACAAAGGGAAACAGTTAATAGTTCTATCCATTTGTAATCTCAATGAACAATATTGACCTGCAAGGCAAAAAATTGTCAGAAGTACACCTTTCTAAGGTGACCAAAGCCTCAGTAAACAGGAGTATAATCATCCCTGAATACGAGAAACCTAGCCAGCTCTCCATAGCTAATGAAGTCATGGATCTTAGAAAAGAATCTACTAGCTCTTCCAGTATAATTCCTAAGGGCATTCAAATTTGAAATATCTTTTTATAGCAAATTTAAACTATCAAAGGAAACCACAACTGGACACAATGTGTTGACTAAAAGGCTGTGGGTTACCCAGACCAATGGACAAATCTATAATATTACTCCTGCATCTATGATTTAGGAAACATTGCAAAACAGGAGATGGAGGAACTATAAGAACTAGAACACCAGCATGTCTGATATGAAACAGTTTTTCATGGAAATGGCTTCATAAACTGTCAAAACATTTTAATTTTAAGTATCTGAAATAAATTTAGTGCTATGCTGCTCTTTCACTTTTCTTTCCTTTATTGTTTGTTTTCATATTTTAATTAATAAATATGAGTTAAAGAGCTCTTTCTTAGAGCTAAGTAAATGTCTTAGACAGTATAGTGCAAATCCTGCAAGTATAAACACTGGAATTTAGATGTCAGCACCTACACACAAGAGCTAGTTGTCGTCATTTATGTCTGTAACCCTTGCACAAGCAAAAGAGAAAAAAACTGGATACCAGGAGCTCACTGGCCTCTGACCATAGCCAATGGATGAGTTCTTGATTCAACTGAGAAGCCTCAAAGGATAAAGATGAGATGTGTCCAGGAAGAACCAGATATTTAGGTCTCCACAAACACATGCACAGATGTGCATGCACATTTATACAATAGAGATACATATAAATAAATAGACAATAGACAGATAAATGAATAAATGTTATTCTATATCATAACCATTCCTCCAAGAATAGCAAGGAAAAGGAGGCAGAGATTGTAAGAGCCAGAGAGCAAGAATGACTGAGATGAAATATTGTCTTATGACCATGATGGTTGTGCTACTGAACTCACAGCAGCTATGATTGCTTGCCCAATATCAAGAGAGTCAAAATTCCAATATGTTCTGGGGGATGACTGCTAGGCGATAGGATCCATTTTCTTTATCCATATGGACTATTGATCAAGATCTTGCACATACTCCTGCACACATTGGACAACACTAATTGGGCTCAGCAGGTCATCAAGAAACATAAATGAATGTGAGTGAATGATGAGTGAGAAATGTTTTAAAGTTTGTGGAGTGCAGGGGTTAATGTAATTGAAACATTACATCCTGTCGAAGAATAAATAAAATATTTTATTAATAATTAAATAATGGTGTTTCTTGTTTCATTCCCCATGAAAAACTGCATGAGGTACTGGCGAGCCATCATCTTTACTCTGAATCTTTAGACTTCAGTATTTGCTGGGGAATCCCAATTCAGAAATCTTGGATTCCAATATAGACTTTGGTATTTACCAACCACATGATCTGGGAATGTGGCTAAATTTCACAAAATCTTGACTTATTCTTCTTGTGATTTCAAGTGCTGGGATCAAATGTCTGAGCTCAATTACTCTTCACTCTTATGTAGGCCCGGTGGCCTTGAACTCAGAGAAATCCATTGGCCTATCTCCTGAGTCTGGGGATTAAAGGTGTGTGCCACCACTGCCTGGCTCTATGTCTCAATAGTATGACTACTGGGATTAAAGTTATATACCACCATTTCCGGATCTCTAGAGCTTGTGGCTAGTTTTGCATTCTGAACCCTCAGGCAATCTTTAATAAATCATAAATAATATATTACCACAATTTCCTTTTTTGCCTAACAAAAAACAGGGCTACAACTAATATAAGAAAAACTACATACAACAAGTATAGTAAGTATATATAATATATATAAACAACAATTAGGTCAACAATGTTTAATCCATTTGCATTTGACAAGTTCAGACACAACATGCCATTATCTAATCTGTCTTGGTGAGTCCTAAGTATTGCACCAAATTGACTTTCTATTCTAATTTGCATCATCCAATTATCTCTTTATGTCTCTCAACCTTTTACACTTTACATGTCTTTAGTGAGTTTCTTTTCTGAGTCTGGTAAACAATAAAAACTATAACTATCTAGTCTTAACCTTCATCAGAGACCCAAGAAGGACATAATATTAACTGAATAAGCAGAAAATGTGAGCAAGTGACTTCCAAAAATGTGAGAAATACACCAGGTGGTGGTGGAGCACACTTTTAGTCTCAGCACTAGGAAGACAGAGGCAGGTGGATATCTGTGAGTTTGAGACCAGCCTGGTCTACAAGAGCTATTTCCAGGACAGCCTCCAAAGCCACAGAGAAACCCTGTCTTGAAAACCAAAAGAAAAAGAAAAGAAAAAAAAAGAAAAAGAAAAACAAGAAATGTGTGAAATGACAAAAACAACTGTCCAACTGGACAGTCACCCAAGGGTCTTCTGCAATATTGGAGCATCCATCTGTCTTCACCCTAGCATCTATGACAGACTTTTCTGTGAAGCAGTGTATTCTGAAGGACTGTAACACAGACAGCATACTGCCAGTAGTTGAGACAAGGACATTTTCTTGAGTAGTGGCTTACCTTTGCCACAAAGAAAGCAAACTCCAAGTGGAGGTTCTTCGTGCCCATCATCTTCTCTGAATTAGATTGTTGCTGTCTCCTTGTTATAAAAAAGAACCTATGGATGGAAATAGAAGCAGACACCCACAGCTAAACACTGAGCTGAATCCTGGAACCTAGTTGCAAAGAGGGAGGAGTGATGAGTAAAAGGGTCAAAACCGGTTGGAAAAACCCACAGAAACAGCTGACCAGAACAAGGAGCTTATGGGCCCCAGACTGATGGCTGGGAAGCCAGCATGGGACTGTTCTAGACCCCCTGAACGAGGATGTCAATTTGGAGGTCTGGCTCATCTATGGGGCTCTGGTAATGAATCAGTATTTATCCCCAGTACATGAATGGACTTTGGAATCCCATTCCATATAGAGGGATGCTCTCTCAGCTTAGACACATGGGGGGAGGGTCTAAGCCCTGCTCCAAATGATGACAGATTTAAAAGATACCCCATGGAAGGAATCACCCTTCCTAGGGAGCAGAAAGGGGGATGGATGGGAAGGGGGTTGGTTGGGGGGCAAGGGAGGAGAGGAGATTGAGGGAACTGGGATTGACATGTAAATGAACCTTTTTCTAATTTAAATAAAAAGGAAAAAAAACATTTTAAATGCCATCTTCTGCAGATCTGAGTGTTTGAAGATGACCTGTCTTTCTAAAACATATTTCTGTTTGACCTTGGAAACATACCTCATGTGACACCAAGTTCAACTGTAATAGGTAATTATTAACCTACATTTCCTTATTATATAGATGGTAATAATAACGTTCAAGGAGGAGAAATTTGCATTGTGTTTTCAAATGAGCTATATAGGCACAATACCTTGTACAATATTAGAAATATATGTACAGTAGGTTTTAAGAAAATAATTTTTGAATTTGTATCAATGTACATTATTTGTACACAATATACAAAAGTATAATCCAGTGTAAA
Source organism: Cricetulus griseus (assembly GCF_003668045.3). NCBI lineage: Eukaryota > Metazoa > Chordata > Mammalia > Rodentia > Cricetidae > Cricetulus > Cricetulus griseus. The sequence continues at coordinate 142,414,184 of NC_048595.1, read as the reverse complement.
ATATTTATAACTAGTAGTTGCTTTTTAAAACTAGATTCAATAATCAATCTTTTTATCTTCTAAGATGTGTGAACATGCATGTGGAGGCCAGAGAGCAGCATTGTTTCTTAAAATTTTCCCCATTTTTAAGATGGTTTCTTTCACTGAACTTGGAGCTTGTGGGTTTGTCTAGGCTGATTGGCCTGCAGGCTCCCAGTATCTCCTGGTATCTGTCTACCATTGCCTCCTCAGCATGGTAGTAACCAGGCAATTGTCAGCAAGCCTAACCTGTTTATGTGAGGTCTGAAGATTAAGATCTTCATGTTTACATAACAATTGTTTAACAACTATGCCATCTTTCTAGGTGTTTTCTCAAGTATCCTTTTAGGGATTCTCTCTAAGTAAGGTCATATCCTGGGAAGAAATGTAGGTACGATATCAACATCTCAATTTTTGCAAGGATTTATTTTAGTGACTAACATGTGATCTGGTCCATTATGAAACTGTGACTATAGGGTGGATCAACCTCTAACTTTGTACAGTATTTATAGGCTTATAAGGAGTTTTGCACAATAAATCCATTGAAACTTGAATTAGCATGAGTGAAAAGTAGCTTAATATATTTATGAGTGAATCCTAGAAGCATAACATACTGAGGGGTCTTGGAGGCAGGTCCTCAGGATCACATGATAGACAGGGAATAGGTACTGCCATTGCCCAGGATTATTAATACATGCCACCTGTTCAGGAAATGAACAAGATTCAAAGTAAAGCTGCTCCTGAGGAGACCATGGTTTCATGCCATTCTCATGGGAAAAACTCAGAAATGAAACCACCATCATTAATTGGAGAGCAACTCTCTTGGACTATCATTGATCCATAAAGGAAAATACTTGAAGTAATATGCATATATTTTTAGTATAAATATACTGCTTCAAATGTTAGCCTCATTGTAAGAAGCAAGGAAATGGTAGCATAACCTTCATGGTTTTGTTTGAAAATGTATTCTAGTGTATTTAAAAAATAAGCAAAGGTGTTTAGTTTTCCACTGTTTGGAAAATAGTCTATCCTCCAGGGCAGGTCAGAAAAGCAATGTTGCTCTCATAGCTGGTAGTACACACCTCTTTGAATCCTATGTAAGGTAAGATATTTGAATACATTATGAAATTGTGTCTGGACTCTGATCTAACATTAGTTCTCTTGGAATTAAAAGCTAACATTTAAAAACCTGAATCCCCAAGTTTGCTGCTATCATTACATATTTTACTTAATTACCTTTCTCCCGTCATTGTACCTCTGAAATGATGATTTTAGTGAATTCTTATTCATCAAAGTTACAATTAGCTGATTCATAGCAGAGTATTTTTAACTGACAATAATATTTATGGTTATTGGCTGTGTGCCTGCATTCGGAGCATATGAGGAAGAAACTGAAAGGACAATATTTATTTTCCTTGTCTAATGTGCCATAGTGTTTCAACAGTTGCAGTGCAGGGGGAAGAGAAGAGTAATGTCTGATGGCGCACAGGGAACTGTTCCCCAGAGGCGCAGTGGAAAGAGCACGTGATAACTCTCAGAGAGGAATTTGAACAGTTGTGAGATTTTTCTTTAATGACTGCATGGTAGAAATACAAATTAGATGAAAGGAATAAAATATATTTTGGTATTCTAGAGTTCTTGTACCTATTTTCTTAGCATGCGTTTTTTTCCCAAAAGTCACTTCTTCTAGGAGATATCATGTGTAATTATGCATACATATTTATTACGTAGTAATATTGGCTCTACAGGGTTTCACATCAGCTGACAATGCTCACAGCACACATCACTGCTCATTTCAGCATTTTCTTCCTTGTTTTGTTATTTCCTGTGGTTTAGGTTGTTTTCAGTAGATGAATTAAAAAAATCTTAGAAAATTGGTTACTGAAAATTGAAACGGGAAACACTGAGATCTCTTCTGAAACCTTCCTTTCAGTGTTTATCATAAAGCACACTTCTGGGTGCTTGCTTGATTTACATTTAGCAATGTCTAAGTGCAAATGGTAATGACACAGCAAAGTAAGCGGGCCTGTGTGCAATTGCTTCCCGCCTTTCCTCAATTGCACTAGCAATCCCATAGATTCCAATCTTGACAGGTCGCATAATTAGAAAATTCTCTTTGTCTTATTAAATGTGACTCCTCAATAGAATTCACTCCATTGCCAGCAAAGAGCAGAAAATATACTTCAAATCTAAAATGGGAAATCAAGGGGGACTGTTTTATTTTTATCTGTCTTTGTGCAAGCGACATTATTATCAAAGGATATTGTAATGCTGAAAATGTGCTTTGGGGATTTAAATCAAGCATTAGCCTGGAAAGCAAGAAGTGCTGTAGGGCCCATGCAATATATTTTCTCATTAATCTGATTGAAAGATTATCCTTCCTATAGCTATGAAAAGTCTAATACTCATATATCCATCTTCTCTGCTAGTAAAATTCAGCTTTGTGCAAAGTCATTGTCTCTCGTGTTAGGGATCTAACACTTTTTTTCTCTCAGCACAAGTCCATCTATATTAAAATAAATTCAGAGCAGGCCGCCATTTCATGCACACATTGTGATTATTTCATAAGCGGCTGTGGAAAATGGAAGTATCAGCAAGCCGTGCAGTTTCCTGGTAATGTAATGCTGTCATTACCTCAGTGGCCATGTGAAAAAGTTTAGCTATACTGTCTTTGAAAAATGTTCAGTGAGTCAAAACAGTGCATTTAAATGAAATGCAGATATGAATGAGCCATTACTGCAATCACAATTCCAGCTTCTAAATTATCTTATATGAATATATACACTTTCTCTGTAGCCTGACATTTGTAATACATGACTAGCTCTGCATTTACTCTTCCACTCTGTGTCTTTTCTCAGCATCATCCACCCCTGGATTCAGAATGGAGCATTGTGATCAGAGGCTGCATGCAGTAATTGAAGATGCTCCTGATGATTTCATGCAATCAGAGTGGCACATTATTTGTGATGAAAATGAAGTAAAGGGACAAAGGGGATGTATAGATTGTCTTGCTATATAGTCAGTACCTTTGCAAAAGGCTAACAAATCTATGAGAAGAAGCCATGTCTAGAGAAAAACCCAGGCACTTGCATGCTTTTAAACACAAGAGAGTAGCTAAAATCTTGTGTAACCTTAGTCTTACCTTGCAGCATATGTGAATTTAAGTTTTAATGAAACTAAAGAAAATGTCTGAAATAGAATGATTTCCATTCACAGCACCTTGTGTGCTGATGCCACGAAGAGTATACATGGCTCCAGTCATAACTGTCACAGAGATAATATTCTTTTATGCCTCAAGACACTGAGATGGTGCTGAAGATAACCAAAAGAAATAAGCTGCCACATCACTAATCTGCAGCTTTGAAACACTATAGCTTTGCATGGTTAAGAGAAGGTAAAATCACCAACCAGTGTAATAGACAAAACATTTTAAAAGTGTACAGGGGATGGAAGAATTAAAGCCTTTCATATGTATTTGTCATCCATATGCACTATGGGTCAAATCATCTGTATCCTATTTTATGTGTTTGTATATGACAATAGAAAATGCAAAGTGAGCAGAGGCCATTCCATTCCCCAAAGACATGTTTGCTAATGCAAGGAAATGAAAATCTAAGAAGCATTTGGCTTCAGTGTTCCCTTCAGTGGGTAACTTTGGCAATCTTAAGTGTGTCCTTATGGCTGGATATGTAATGTGTGTAGCAGATTAGAGTGTATTATGATATTCAGATCCAACACCCAAGCAGTAAAATAAAATACTGTCTATATTTTTCTCACCCAGCAAACATTGCTTGAGGGTTTTCTCCATGGTTAAAATTGAATTTTCCATTCCCATTGCATATGTGACTTATCCTCTGTACTCTGCACCTGCAAGTTTTTCTTAAACACAAATCAACCAAAATTTGATGAGCACTTTTTACAAAGCCTAAATAACAGATCCACAAAAAGGACAGAATCAGTTTTATGACAAGGGTGGCATTTGTGGGTAAAAATCTATAACTTCATACCATAGTAGGATTCATCTTTACTCCTAAAAAATAGCAATCCTTGCTAGTTGCTCTTAAGGAAAAAATAAATGAAAGATAAAGCTTAAAATAATGAAAGTATTTATGCCTAGTTTCTTAAATATTTGTTTCTTAAAATCAGATTGGAAATCTCTAGTCAGATATCTTGCAATTGTGAATATAGTTTGATACTCAAGACTCAGGAAATCACAAAGGAAAAAATTAGTGCTCAATATTACAGGAACTAGAGCCTACAATAAGTCAATTTTTGGATTATCAGCTGTAAGAATTTGACAGTTTTGCAGGGAAAAGAGAAATTTCACTTGGAAATGTAGAGCAAGATATGTTTATACATATTTTAATCGAACACAATAACTATCAATATTAATCTGGTAATTTGTGTCCTCAAAATGCAATCATATTGTTGGGACAAAAGCACAATGTATTCAGGAAGCTATTAAATGCACAGCACTATTTGCAATCGAACCATGGTGACTTGTTGTTATGGCATGCTGACATTATTGGTTGTTGTATATAGTTACATAATGATCTCTAAATCTAGCTTTTGAAATTGTTCTATAAAAACCAGTTAAGGGATGTCAAAAGCTGACTGCAACACCAACTTTTTACAATCCTAACCTTAAGTTTCATGCAATAGGCTCTTTTATCTAAATTAAAAATAAGTTATTAATATATCATAATTTTGTTCTTCTAAAAGAAATCTGTGCCATGGCAGACTCCAGTGTCTTTATCTCTAACTTTCTATGGATGTCGTTTGTTATCCAAAGATCTTTAACCTAGAGAGTCTAAGAAGTGCTTAAAAAATTTCAGTGTCTGAGGAAGAAAAAATATTATTACATGTTATAGATTTATGTAAAATATTCATGGGACACATTCTTAACATGTTGTATAAGAATTTTATTCTACTAAAGAACATATTATTCAAAATATATGACATTGTAATTAGAAATAATTGGTTCTACCAAATTGTAATCTTTGAGATTTATAACTTATGAAGTCATAGTATATGTTTTGGTGCCATCTTACAATATGGAAGAATATTCACTGAATATTATGGAATCCATAGCACAAATAAATAACAGTGACAGAAATGAGTAATTTAACTTTACATTGAATAGTTCAGAAAATGGCATTGTATTAGAAATATACACTTACTTTTTCTTTCAAGCTATCATATAAAACAACATAAAAGGGTACACAAAAATCATATTTAGCATTTCTACATAGTTCTCAAATAAAGAAGATGACATCTAGAAATGGAATTGCTGCCATAAAATCATTTTCTGTTTTCTGCAAGCCCTTGCTTTTGTAATTGTAAATGAGGCTGCTTTGTCTAGTTCTCATGCTGCTGTCCCCATATCACTGCTCTGGGCAATGCTGATGATTAGTTGCCTTATTCCAGATTCATAGAAGCTCAACTATGAGAACTAGACTCTGGCATGTAAATGCCTGAACTGATGTGAGACCATAAACAATTGTGGACCATTTATACAAATGGAACTGGCCTGCATTTGATCAACTCTTCTATTATAGAGAATAGCTTTATATTAGCTCCATGCAAATTTTTCCAAGTTGCATGAAATATTGGGATACACTTTGTGTTGATTTTTGTTTTTAAAGTGTTTTGACACCTCTAGCCACCCCAATGGTATTTTTAGATCAAAATCTCATCACTTCATGTCTCATTCAGTCGTACTTCAGGAAAGCATTTCTGTTAGACATAGTTTCCTCATGGAAACTAGATTTTCTTAAAAATAAGTTTCTCAGGAGCTTCTTTGGATTATAAAATTGTAGATTCCAACTGGGGTAAAAGATGGAATATGCTTATTAAAAATCCATCAAAGAATCCATCAATCATCTTGAAAATGAAATTTATTACTTAAGGATTCGTGTTGGCAATTTCATATTCTGAAAGAGTTTGAGATGTCAGGAAATAGAATACATACAATCATTTCTTGTTCTCATCAGAACGTTTAGTATCTCAGTTTGAAAAACTGCATAAACTGTTTTGCAAAATCATTTAAAAAAATCACAGATTTAAAGACTATTAAATTAGCACAGTTGAAAATGCAAAGCATAGCACATGGTTAGTGGGTTCCATCTTCTACCTCCCTGCATTTGATGGGACAGTAACTATAATAATAGATGTGAAAAAGATGAGAATGAAACACTGCTGAATTCTGTAAGCCACCCAGGCAGATCAGTCATTTATAATGATAATGAGCCCTGTTGAGAACACAGTAACAATGAGCAACCAGACAGCAGTCATAACAAAGTAGAGGTTTTCTGTGCAAAATTAAGAACTAGACCTAATTTGATTAACTAAGATCTGTAGAACCATTCTTCCATCCAGATTTCAAAGACAATTGCTTTAATAATCATTTCATGTTGTGTGAGAGGCACAGGGCTCAGAGCCACATGTGATCTCCAGATTCCAAGCTTGTCGTGACAAAAACTCAGGATTTAAAGAAATTAGGCCAGTATCTCCTTCATCTCCAAGGACAGATTGTAAGTAGGATCCTTAATTCCATACCTCCTCTTTATCTTCTCAAGGAAAAAGACTCAATTTGTTTTTCAATTTCACACTTTTAACTGTGCTTCTTATCTCTGTTGCCACTTTCATAGCATAATCTCTTGCTTTGGTATTAACTTACTCTTATCCCTTGAAAATAATGTTGTGCCAGACATTTTCCAGGGTGAAGAGCAAGCACAGAGTCATATCCTCAAGTAGTTCCCACTCTGCTAGAACACAGCTAAAACATTTACCCCATAGATAAAAAGAAGTGGCATGTAGGTACATAATTAGAGAGTGAGGAATTTTGCTGTGATTAGAATAAATTGGAATGAAAGACAATTGGTAAATGAGAAAATATATTGTCTAAGTTGTGCATAATAAAATTAAAGACATACAGCTCTTAGAACATTAGAGATAAATTTAAGCATTTTGAAATTAAGGAAGCACAGAGTTCAAAAAAAAGATATTGTAACACCAAATTGTCCCCAGTTGTCTTATGTTGGAGTCCAGAAGTTCCTGGGCTATAGATACAGGTCAAAGGATACTGTCATCAACTGTATGTTGGTATGGGTCAGCACACTATGCCTACCATCTGATTTAAGTGGCATGACTTGGGGTGATATTAAGTAGAACAGGTCATAGGCACAATAATGTTATCCTGTAGCCAACTCTCTTTCCTCATAATATAAATGATAGTTGGGCTTCTTCAAGATTTTCCAAATGTATCAATTTCACATAGGTGGTCTGTGCAAAATAAGTTTTCTGAATTCAGATATGTCACTTCTGACTAAATTGAACTGGTTTTATAGGGTTATCAGACAAATGACAAATAGCACATATGAATGCTTTGGTCTTTTAAATACTATTTTCATTAGAGTATGTCTGTGGATTATAAGATTTTTTATACTAATTATTGAATGTTACAGATTAAATATCCTCTACCAACATATGAACTATGAAAATAATTTCAAATGTCTTGATTAATCAAACATTTCTGTGTCTGTCAATGGAAGTCTTACTTACAGAATATGAGTTATGCTGAAACTTAACATTATGAGAAGGGAGCAAGAGCTGAGCTGATTAATAACTCATTAGCATTCTTTAGCAGACAGTATCACCTGCATTATGGGAAAGAACATAGCACACTATAATTTATCACTTCAGCAGTCCCTAGACATCACTCTGCATTTTAAACCCTTGTTTTATTATCTACCCTGATATTTTCATAACCAGTATTATAATATCAAGAGGTTCAGAAGATACTGTGGGAGAGATATTTTGACATATTTTGTCTACAGTTCTAGACTTCATAGTAAGATTGTAATGAGGGTTACCATTTATTCAACATTTGGATAATTTAATAATAAACCACAATCAATGAGGCTCTTTAAAGAATGTCACTCCATGTTTCATATTAAATGACACACATACACATACACACTTGAACATGTGCACACACACATATGCACACCCACAAACTTTTCTATCATTGTTGGCTTAATCCCTTTTGGTATTCAGAATAAAAATGAGATGTCTTATCAGGCAAGATACTTGAGAAAGTTTTAACACAGATATTAATCTCTCTATTAGGGACATATTTCCAGTTCTTGCATAGGTCAGTATATAGAGAAATCTGCATTTAATTTACTAAAACTGGCTAAGCTACAGCACATATTTCTCATTTTAATGATTTTGTTTATTCCATAGATTCTTTTATTTTCTCATGGTTGTGCTAAGGCTTGCTGGATAAAAATGTGCTGCACTAGAAGCCAAACCACAGTAAAATGACTCTGCCTAACCTTAAGAGTTTCAGCCATTTCTTTTATATTTCATAATAAGATTTGACAACTCAATTTAAAGAAAATACACAATAGCTGCTGACTACAGTGAAAAGTTTATATTAAAATAATGTGTTGCTGTGGGGAGGTGGATAATTGAGCATACAGTAGGTAATTTCTGGCAGGACTCCTGAAATAAGCAAAAGTAATATCTTTTAACTAAGGATAAATGCAGATAATGTTACCCTAGTTAGTAATTAGGATTTTAGCTGATGCAAAAGAAAATTAAGACAAATACCACATTTAGTCATCTCAGTAGAGTGGCCCACAGACTTCCAGGGAGACTTGACCTTTGATTGGACCTTCTGGTTACTGAGATGTGTCTTAAATGGTATTCCTATGTAATTTTATGAAGGTGGAAAAAACATGGGAACTCCAAAGAAAATCTAACTGAAATCCTAAATCCAAATAGTAATTGGGAATCACAGAAAGTTTCATTTACTTTAAAACACAACTTCCCATGTATTTTTTCACCTAGTCATGCAGTGAATTCTGGGTAGACAATACTTTGACATCATTCAGATAATTAATTGTCAAATTTCTAGAGGACATTGGAAATTTCAAGAGAATATTCTTTTTTTACATTTCAAGAAAGTGTATACAATTAATGTAGGCAAAGTATTCTTAAACTATTCTGGTCATTGACGAGTTGATGTCCTGAATAATGAAGAAGGTATTGAGGCAGAAGTGATGGGAAAAAGCACTGACAACTCTTCTGGAGGACCTGGGTTTAATTCCCAGCACCCGCAAAGCAGTTCACAACTGTCTATAACTCTAGTTTCATGGGATCTGACACACTCTTGTGGTCACTATGGGCACCAGGAATGCACATAGTATCGACATACAGTCAGGCAACATCCTTTACCACCAGCACCACACACACACACACACACACACACACACACACACACACACACACACACATGCATGCATGCACGCACACCACACACAATGTGACTGCAAAATTATAATATCTGTGTGCTGAGTATTGATTCACAAACAAAAATATAAAAGACATATTTATTCTACATAATGTAAGATAAAAAAACACCTCCCTCTTCAAATTTCTTTTTCTGCATGTGGCCATGAACCACTAGTACTGTTCAGTTTTTATCAAAACTCTCTGTGAAGCTAGAGAATAATTAGAGGAATTTAGATGTGATAAATACGGATCACCATAAGTTCTTGCAAAAAGAAAAGAACTAAGAAGACTTTGGGGTTATCATTCCTTATTGTGTTCTGTGTAATTTTTCCTACAATGCTTCTTTGCTACAGGACCCATTGAGAAGGTTTTAGCAAGCATAAGTAGGGTGGATTAAAGTGGGGGAGAGAATAGAGCAAAGGAAGCAATTAGTGGGATATTTCAGAATGTATTGGGTTGGAGTCTCCATTATCATTTATCAGCATTCCTTTACTTGGGACTTGGAGACAAGCCCCTAATCAAGCATTATTGTAAATGATAGACACTTGAATCTCTATAATCATAATCTTCTCTATAGGCTCATTCCATTTTCAATAAATCCCTTTTATCCACTTGATCAAGTGTCCTGTCAACCCTTGCTCTGTTTCCTTGGCTTGTCTCAGTTGAGTATTGACTATCTTCTCTATTACTAGTGTATGCTTAGCTTTGATTCCTAGGTCAGGTTTTCTATGAAGTTAATTCCTGAGCTAACTTCAATCTTTCTTCCCTCACTCCCTGTGTCCATTCTTCCTTCTATTCTCCCTACATTCCTTCCTCCTTTAGTGAACCAATAAAGTCTATTTATACAATTAAATCAATTAATTAAATTAAAAAGTGTTGTATCTCTCCACTAGTGTTGCCACTGCATTCTATTAGTTGGATTCTAAGATTTCTTTTGTATGTTGTCATATGTAGAGAGGTATTGAAAATTACTCCAGGAACACTTGAGTTAAGTATTCATTAAAGATCTGTTAGGCTCTAATATCCAGAATAGAACTCCTGGATGTTTGACCAAAGGAAATAAGATCAGTATGTCAAAGAAACATCTTCATTCACATATTCTTTACAGTTCTATTTATATGGCCATGCCATGGAATAACCCCAAATGTCCATTAACAACGCTTGAATAGCCAAAATGAGCTACTATATGCAGAAGAATAATATTTAGCCATGAACAGATGAAATTCTTTGAAATGTGGTAGCATTTATAGAACATAAGGACATAATGTTAAGAGAAATATGTTAAATACAGATGCATAAAGACAAACATTTCATATATTCACTTATTTTTAATGATAGAAAATTGTTTTCATGGAAGTAAGGAATAAAATAGTCATTACTAGAGATTAAGAAATATGAAGGAGAAAAAAGATAGGTCAAGAAGAATCAAAGTACATTTGGATAGCAAGCATAACAACTAATGTTTAGCAATGGAGTGGAATAATGAAGAGTAACAATTATATGAATGATATGTATCAAAATAAGTATATCTGATGATTTTTTATACATCATCCTTAGGCATTATATGCTCAGCTTTACCATAAGTTTCTAAAAATGATAAATTAAAACACTTCTCTGAATTGTAGAACCAAGGATAGAATGTCTTAATATCCTGCCTCAATTCATTTCATTTTTTAAAAACACATACTGATCCATTACCAGAGACCCCATAGATTGTCCAGGCCCTCTAAATGACACCCATGTTCAGGGTGCCTGGTTTATTCCTATGCTGGTTTCTGAGCTGTCAGTCTGAGGACCATGAGCTTCCCCTTGTTCAGGTCAGCTGTTTATGTGGGTTTCCCCAGCCTGGTCTTGACCCCTTTGCTCATCCTACCTCTCTGTAACTGGATTCTAGGAGTACGGCTCGGTGCTTATTTGTGGGTGCCTGATGCTGCTTCCATCAGCTACTAGATGAAGGCTCTAGGATTGCATATAAGGTAGTCATCAATCTCATGTAGTCATCAATCTCATTATCAGGGAAGGGCATTTAAGGTAGCCTCTCCACTATTGCTTATATTGTTAGATGGGGTCATGCTTGTATATCTCTGGATATTTCCCTAGTGCTGAATTTCTCTTTATACTTACAATGGATCCCTCTATTAGGGGATACCTTTTCTTGCTCTCCTCTATCTGCCCCCCCAGACTCAATCTTCCTGCTCCCTCATGTCCTCCTCCTCCCTCCTCTTCTCCCCTTCTCTTTCCTATAACACCTTCTCCTCTACCCCCTTCACCCTGATCTTGTCCCTTTCCCTTTCTCTGGGGAAACATGCATGTCTTTCTTAGGGTACTCCTTGTTTCCCAGTTTCTCCAGCAGTGTGGATCGTAGGCTGGTAATACTTTGCTCTACATCTAATATCCATATATGAGTGAGTGCATACAATGTTTGTCTTTTTTGACTGGGTTACCTCACTCAGGATGGTTTCTTCTAGTTCCATCAATTTGCCTGGGAATTTTAAGATCCTAGTTTGTAGGGTTTTTTTTTGTTTTGTTTAGTTTTTGTTTTTATTTTTCTGCTCAATAGTACACCACTGTGTAAATGTACTGTAGTTTCTTTATCTATTCTACAGTTGAGGGGCTGTAGGGAGCTGCAGAAAACCGCACCCAAAAGATGGCGCCGGTTTCCGCCTTCCACCAGCCCGACGGCGAGCGCTCTCTGTGGTAAACAACTCCAAATATGGTAAAGGTCATGTATCCTCTTAATTCTGCTTGGAGACAACCTATCCTGGCGCGCCACGTAGGGTTAGGTGATTGGTAGATGTAGACTATATCAAGCCCCGTCTCCCTTGGCCCGGCGCCGCCGCCGCCGCCATTATACATTGTACAAAGCAAAGAGGTTCCCGATTAAACTGTGCTGAAGAAGATTCCTCGGTGTGGCTTCTTTCTTGCTGGTCAAGGGTGGACGCCGCAAGTGGTGGCCCGTACGTACGGGGAATCAGAACTTCTCACAGTCGGGGGTAAGTTCCCAAGGTAAGTGGAACTGTAAAGTCCGCGGTGAATGCGGAGATAGGTCTCCGGTAAAGGAGCACCAAGGTCCTCGGGAAAGAGGAGATAGGTCTCCGGTAAAGGAGCACCAAGGTCCTCGGGAAAGAGGCGATAAAGTCTCCGGTAAAGGAGCAACAAAGCCCTCGGGAAAGAGGCGGTAAAGTCTCCGGAAAGGAGCAACACTGTTCGCGACAAAAGCGAACCGAAAGTAAAAAACCTCGCTTCTGCTTTAATTTGCAGAGTGAGAGTAAGTTAATGGACCCCGCTATTATAGTGGTGATTTGGCTGCCTTTTAACATCGCAGTGTGGGCTTTTATTTTCTGGTGGTGTTATCCGACTTGCAGTGAGAAAACAAAGGAGAAACAGAAAAGGGATAAGAAGCGAGTTTATCCTTCTCTAGGAAGGTTGAGAAAGGAGTTAAAAGAACCAGGAGAGGATTCAGAATCAGAGCAGGATATATGTGAGGATGAGGACATCATGGAGGAAGAGGAGGAAGAGATTATTGAGCTCATGGAAAAACATTCATTAAAAGTATCAGAAAAACAGCGTCCTAAAATGGTGACTGTAAAGCAAGGGCACCGCCCTACCGCTCCTCCCCCCTACTGCTGGAAAGAGGAAGTAGGAGGTCCTGGTTGCTCCACCTTCTGTCCAGAAGTGTGGCGTATGGTTCGCAGTGAGCTTCAGGTTACTCAACCACTGGCTTATCCAGTTTTTACAGACAGTAACCAACAGAGATATCATAAACCAATTGACTTTAAAATAGTCAAAGCTCTGGCAGAATCGGTACGCACCTATGGGGTGACGGCAGCTTTTACAATTGCTCAGGTAGAAGCGCTCGGTCGCTACTGTATGACACCCAGTGATTGGACAAATTTGGTAAGAGCTTGCTTATCACCAGGACAATATTTGGATTGGAGAGCTTTTCAAATTGAGTTTGCCAATGATCAAGGTGCGATTAATCGCGCAGCTGGTGATCAATATTGGGATGTGGACATGCTTCTTGGTCAAGGACGTTTTGCACAGCAACAAACAGGATATCCTCCTCAAGTGTATGATCAGATTAATCAAATAGCCATTAGGGCTTGGAGGTCTCTGCCTAACAAAGGTGAGGTCAGTGGAAATCTTACAAAGATATTACAAGGTCCTATGGAACCCTTTTCAGACTTTGTGGCAAGAATGGTAGAAGCTGCAGGAAGAGTGTTTGGGGATCCAGATACTGCTATGCCTTTGATCAAACAGCTGATTTATGAACAGTGTACAAAAGAGTGCAGAGCTGCAATAACTCCATATAAGGGTAAAGGCCTTGAAGTCTGGATGAAAGTCTGTAGGGAGTTAGGGGGTCCGCTGACTAATGCTGGACTAGCAGCTGCTGTGATGCAATTAACTAAGAAAGGTGGAGGTTCAGGAGCTTGCTTTAAATGCGGCAAGCAAGGGCATTTGAAAAAGCAATGCCCCGAGGGAGGAAACACTAAAGTCAATAACTTTGCTCCGCGCCCTAAGCAACCTGGCTTATGTCCTAGATGTAGAAAAGGAAATCATTGGGCTAAGGATTGTAGATCAGTAAAAGACATCAGTGGACAGCCTCTTGTTCAGGGGTATGGAGGAGCCTGTCCAAAAAACGGACGACGGGGCCCACGACCCCAGGGCCCACAAATATATGGGGCCATGGAGGATCAGAACCAGGAGCAGAGTCCCGAAACCTGGCCCTCTCTTCGTCATCCGAGGGACCGAGGAGAGCCACTACAGGCTCCGCGGGGCTGGACTTACGCTCCACCACCAGACTCGTATTAACTCCCAGAATGGGGGTCCAGCTTGTTGACACCGATTTTAAGGGACCCCTTGAGCCTGGCACAGTAGGTTTGCTTATAGGAAGATCATCTGCAGTGTTGAAAGGCTTACGAGTACATCCTGGAGTTATAGATCCTGATTACATGGGTGTAGTAAAGATCATGGTAGAATCTCCTAGAGGGATTACAGCCATTTCTCCTGGAGACAGGATAGCACAGCTACTGCTTTTGCCAAGTTTGCATGACAAGTTTCCAGCACAAGCCAGAGAGAGAGGAGAGGGAAACTTTGGTTCCACTGGATCAAACTTAACTTTCCTAGCTTTAGATCTTGATCAACGTCCAACCCTTGAGTTAATAGTGAATGGTAAGAAAATCTTAGGCTTACTAGATTCTGGAGCTGATAAGAGCATCATAGCCACTAAAGATTGGCCCTCTGGCTGGCCTATACAGGTTTCTTCTCAAACTTTACAAGGTTTAGGCTATGCTAAGGCTCCTGATATGAGTGCTAGACAATTGCCTTGGAAAGATCAGGAAGGGCATTCAGGGACCATGCAACCTTATGTGTTAGACTTACCAATTTCATTATGGGGAAGAGATTTGTTAAAGGATATGGGTTTTAAACTCACAAATGAATACTCAGAAACATCTCAAGGTATCATGAAACGAATGGGATACGTCCCAGGCCGAGGCCTCGGGAAACATCTGTAGGGTCGTGCCAGTCCTATTATCCCACAACCAAGACCAAAGAATCTAGGTCTGGGTTTTTCCTAGGGGCCACTGAGGGAGGTATTCCTATTACCTGGAAAACAGAGGAGCCGGTATGGGTTCCTCAGTGGCCACTTTCCTCTGAAAAACTGGAAGCTGCTAAGACTCTAGTGCAGGAGCAGCTGGATCTGGGGCATATAAAAGCCTCTGTATCTCCATGGAATACTCCTATTTTTGTCATTAAGAAAAAATCTGGTAAATGGAGATTGCTTCACGATCTTAGAGCTATTAATCAGCAGATGCAAATTATGGGCCCTGTACAACGTGGTCTTCGGGCAATCTCACTGTGGATAGTTGGGATAAGCTTGGAAAAGATCTAGATTTTGTCTGGGCACAGGGAACGCTGAAGCCAGGGACGAGGCCTATTTGGAAAATGGTTCGCATCTGTCTAGAGGATCAAAGATGCCACAAGGCTGTAGAAGAGGGGCAGGAGACGTTAGAACAGCTGAAGGAAATAAATAGATGCAAGTCATGGGGCCTGTGCAGCGTGGTTTACCATTGCTGTCAGCCCTACCCAATCATGAAGAACCTGATTTGTGATGTGTGCAGGATAGTGTTAGGTTTGCTTTTACTTTACCTTCTATTCTCCATACCATTATATGAGTGGGTGGTTTTACCCCAGGGTATGGCCAATAGCCCCACTATGTGTCAGCTTTTTGTGTGTCATGCTATTGCTCCTATTAGAGAGAAATACCCTGCTGTGAGATGTGTCCACTATATGGATGATATTCTCTTAACTAGTAAGGAGTTGAAATTGCTGCACTTAGCATATGGAGATTGCATTGGATATCCAATCTACCCTTAATGCTCAATTGAAAGGTGGCATTATGGTTTTGAATCAATGCATTGATCTAGTACAGGAACAATTGGATACTTTATGGCAACTGGCACAGTTGGAATGTGAATGGAGAATGCCTGGTTTGTGTGTAACAGCTGTTTCCTATCAGAATTATTCCTTAGCAGCAAACATGTCTAAACAACCTTCATAGTATCTTCTAGGCAACTGGTCTGGGGATTTTGACAAGCTGATGCAGGAGCTGAGACTCTCCATAGTGCATGTGAATTCCACCAGGGTCGACATCTCGGTTGCGGAAGGACTGTCTGCGTGGATCACTCAAGCCATGAATCATCTGAAAGAGTGGGCGGGAATGGGTGCCCTGGGAGGAATGCTTATCCTAGTTAGTTTCATAGCGTTATGGTGTATCTGCAGGATGAGGGTCACACAGCAGAGAAGTAATACCATGATTGCACAAGCCTTTAGTTTAGTTAAGGAATGGGCTGGAGTAGGGGTTATGTTTTCCATGATGCTGTTAGCCATTTTTGTTTGCTTGTGGTGCCTATGCAGGATCAGGAAGTCGCAAAAATCCCAAGCTGCTATGTTGGTACAGGCCTTTGCTGCTGTGGAAGCAGGACAGTCCCCTCAAGCATGGTTATCCATGCTGACAGACAAATAGATGTCTGTCTCGCCCTTGCTGAGTGAGTGATGCGTATCTGAATCAGTCATGCTCAATGACGGGCACCTACCCTCTTGCTGAGCGAATAAGCATACATGTGTTCCCTTCAACCTAAGACATGAGCCTGTGAGGGCGACACAGTGACTCTTTGACGGGTAAGATAGGGACACTGGGGTTGAACCTAAGACAGAGATGACTGAAATCTGACAACAGATAGATACTGCTACTCCTATAATATTAAAACAAAAAGGGGGAACTGTAGGGAGCTGCAGAAAACCGCACCCAAAAGATGGCGCTGGTTTCCGCCTTCCACCATCCCGACGGCAAGCGCTCTCTGTGGTAAACAACTCCAAATATGGTAAAGGTCATGTATCCTCTTAATTCTGCTTGGAGACAACCTATCCTGGCGCGCCACGTAGGGTTAGGTGATTGGTAGATGTAGACTATATCAAGCCCCGTCTCCCTTGGCCCGGCGCCGCCGCCGCCGCCATTATACATTGTACAAAGCAAAGAGGTTCCCGATTAAACTGTGCTGAAGAGGATTCCTCGGTGTGGCGTCTTTCTTGCTGGTCAAGGGTGGACGCCGCAAGGGGCAACTAGGTTGCTTCTGGATTCTGGCTACTACAAATACGGCTGCTATAAACATAGTTGAACAGATGCCATTGGTGTATGAATGTGCACCTTTTGGATACATGCCTAAAACTGGAATTGCTGGATTTTGAGGTATACTGATTCACATTTTCCTGAGAAACCACCATACTGATTTCCAAACTGGCTGTATGAGTTTGCACTCCCATTAGCAGTGGAAGAGTGACTCCCCTTCTCCACATCAGTGGAGAAATAGATACAACTCTTAAGAAAACATTTTAATGGGTGGTGTTTTCCCTATTCCAGCTGTTCAACTATGTGCCATAATTTCAAGCTTTTTATGAACCTTTATCAAAAAGATTTTGATGTAAAAATATTTTCCAGAAAGCATCAGGTGACTATATGCATTGTATATTTTTTTAAAAATCACATTATCATAGAAAAAGTTTGTATACTCTCTGTGAGCAAAATACAGATGTAAGATGCTTTAAAATAACCCTCAAAGACTAGCACTCCTTGTTACAAACTTAGTCTGTTATGTGTTAATCAAAACACCATTTTGTGTAAATAAAGTTGTTAAACCTTAGCCAAGATTTACTTGTCAAGTCATCCATCCCTTCAACATCATAATCTTTAGTTATTAATATGCGTAGCATGGAGATCAAGGTTTAGTTATGAAGTTTATGTTAGATAGACCTCAAATAAAAAATAAGAAGAAACTGATAAAGAAAATATTTCCTGACATCCAAAGCATATTGCACCCAATCATATATCTGTGGAGTTTTGAGCTGACTTTGAGCTGGGTTATATGTTTATTTTGTATGTAGCAACTCTAGCTTCTGTGTCAAGTAACAGTTAACTTCAGACACAATGAAGTGGAATTTGCAGAAAATATATCTTGGTCAAGAAAATCCTTGCAAAGAATTACAAAATAATATATGATAGTTACTATTAGATACTAAGAACAGGAGATAATTGACAATTCTATAATTTGCAGGATTTTAGAGTCAAAATTATTACCTTTCCATTTATTTCTTATTATGTGTCCCTACCATCACGAAATTAAAGTTGTGTTTATTTGAAGAATGATTAAGACATGAGATGTTGTTTCTTAGCTTAAAATAAGCTATTTATTTCATAAAATTTGGAGTAATAACTCTACTAAAATTTAAAATGTTTTGTGTCATTAAGGCTTATCTTAAAACTTGTGGACTAAAAACGAGAGTGGCCGGGCATTGGTGGCGCACGCCTTTAATCCCAGCACTCGGGAGGCCGAGGCAGGTGGATCTCTGTGAGTTCGAGGCCAGCCTGGTCTCCAGAAGGAGTGCCAGGATAGGCTCCAAAGCTACACAGAGAAACCCTGTCTCGAAAAACCAATAAATAAATAAATAAATAAATAAATAAATAAATAAATAAGACAGTGATTCTCCTTCACTAATAGTTAGATTACACCAACATTCCTAGATAAGGAAAAAGGACTGAAGTCAAGGAACATAAAAATAAAAAAATTACTTAAGTGACTGATTTTCCACCACAGGAGAGAAGCTCCTCACTTGTCTCCTCTCAACAAGAACAACCAAGAATGGAAAAAAATGTATTGGAAATCAGAAGGTATCTAGAACTTTAGTTTTAATTTCAGTTCTGCAATCCTATTGAATCTTTCTTAATTCTAATCTCCATGTTCTGTACAGGGCCAACTCAGTGCATGCAAAAATATTTCTGTGGTTTCTAGATCTATGGGTCAGATTCTTTCTGGTGTCTTAATAATATTCTAGCTCTTTGAAACCAAGAAAAATAGCTCTTGAAGATAGTAATGCTTATCCCCCACAATGCTTAGTGGGGGATAAGTGTTCCTCAGTAAAGGCCAATAGAATGTGGTACTGATGTTAGAGGGGATGGGTATAGAGGCAAAGACACCAGTGCTAACATGGATAGAGCACAACAGTGACTCACTGTTTGAATGTCAAATACACCCTATAAGAAGCAGTCCAAAATGGGGGGGAAGGAATAAGGATTATGAGTTGAATTCATCAATAATGTGGCCCAGAATGATCTGGAAATGAGTGTATTTAATTTCAAACAATTACATTAACATGAATGGTATGAGGTGGTAAATCTTGAGACAGAAAAATTTTATAGGAGCAATAAATATGTTTACTGAAACTGTAGACTAGTCAAGTGAAATTTTCATTGTTTAAAGTGGCTGTAAATTTAGTATAAATTTTTGAAAGATGAAATTTTACTGAAAATTTTAATGCTTGCACTTGAAATTCTGGGTAAAGTGAATAGCAGCCAGAATCCCATCAAATGCAAATCAAGCAGGAAGGTTTGGAATTGGATTGATGTATGTAAGAGGATTAAAACAAATGAATATGAGTAAGAATGGAATCAAAGGAGAATAAGAAAATGGGATGACAAGAGGAGAGAAGAGCATGCTAGTCAGTTTATAAGGGAAAGAGGTCCCAATACTTAGACCTATTAGATGCAAAGTTAGAGATCTTCTATATCTGATAGTGCATGATACCTTATGAATAGACAATAAATATTGGTTGGAAAAAGATATAGCTGAGATATACTTTCATTATTTCAAAAACAAAATGTCACATAATTAGCTCATAGTGTGGCTGTTCTGAAACAAAATTAATATCAAATCTCTAAGATCTTCCTTAGTTACATTAAAATGTTCAATAGTTTGGCCTTCAAACTTTCTTTAATAATACTGAAAAGAGATTCAAACATCTGTAATTTTACAATAACATCATTGATCTCTAAGAGAATATTGCTTACAGACTTAATGTATTTCATATTCTACTATATATCTCTTTTGTTCCATAAGTAAAAGAATCATTAACTCATATATTTATTTAGGGAATATTATTACTAAACTTTGTGAATTGTACTCAATTTCTGGAGTAAATGTGACTTATACCATCACTTACATTGGGTAGTTTTAAGTTCAATAGTTTTAAGTTCAATAGGTGTTTTAAAAAATACTGTGTTGTGTGTTTGTATATGAGAAGGAGAGGTAGAGAGGTATAATCAGATATGGTTTGCTTCTTTAGGTCAGAAAACAACTTGTAGAATTTGCTTCTCTCTTTCTACTTTGGTTTTCAAGAATCAAACTTTAGTTTGATTCTTTTATCACTGAGCCAACTGACTGTCATGAAATTATAATGTATTAAAGTTAAAGTACTTATTTATTGTTATTTTATGTACATGTGTGTTTTACCTTATGTTTG
The DNA here is from genome assembly GCF_003668045.3 of Cricetulus griseus. Taxonomy (NCBI): domain Eukaryota; kingdom Metazoa; phylum Chordata; class Mammalia; order Rodentia; family Cricetidae; genus Cricetulus; species Cricetulus griseus. The sequence continues at coordinate 142,394,012 of NC_048595.1, read as the reverse complement.
TTAGCACACTGTGGATGTGGCTGATATCCATGGAGGACAGAACACAGCACTAGATTACTTGCAACTGGAGCTAGAGACACTTGTTGGCAACCATGTGGCTGCTCGGAAATAAACTCAGTCCTGTATAAGTACAGCTAGCACTCTTAACTGCGGAGTCATTGTTCTAGCTTTCAAAATATACATCTAGATAATTAACTACACATGTTAAACACAAGAGAATTAATTATGTAAAAGAATTTACATTTGAAAGAATGAAAAAAATCATGAACATACAAGTTGAAGTCAAATTTAGTTTGATTAATTTAACAAGACATAACAAGCAGCTTTTATATTCCAACAGCTGTATATTCCTATATACACAGCAAAAAATTAATTTTTAAGTACTTTGATTCTTCATAGACATTCACTGTCACAACAGAAAGGAATCTGAAAATGAAGGGGGTGGCTTTGCTGAAGTTTGAGTAGTGGGATAGCCTGTAGCTTAAGGACACATTACATGTGCAGAAACTGAGCATTTGGGTAACTGAAATCTTATTGGCAGCATCGGGAAGACATAAAATTATATACATTTCTTGTTCAAATCACCACATTCTTGCTCTGACTTTCAGAGGCTCAGAACCATCTCATGACACTAAATGCATTCAGTCCAACTTTATAAGTTCCAATATTTTTTATCATATGAACACTGTCTAAAAATGACCCAAACTCTCTTCAGAGATTCAAGACAATTCCTTAAATTTGACCTCCTGTTAAACAAAAAAGGTAAACTTCCAGCATAATATAGAATGGAGCACAACACACATTCCAGTTTCTAAAGGAAGAAATGGGGCATAGCAAGAAAAGATTGGATCAAGGCAAGACTGAAGCCAGCTGAGTACTCATCAAATCCCTTAGCTCCATGTCTAGAATGTAGGGCTTCAGTCTCAAAGGGTTTAGAAGTATCCACACATAGAGCTTTGCGGCCTGCCCCATACATCCACATCTAGTCCTGGTGCAATTCCCTGTATACACAACTCTTCTGTGAAGATATCTCAGGGTTCTGTCATCTTCAAAATCTTGTGGGTCTCACTGGAGCCAGGCTTACCTTCACTGGTTACACAATGGACTCTCAGTGCCTCCTGGCAAGCCCTCCAACCTTGCCAGACAGTTCCTAGGCTCAATAGATCCAGCACTATTGCAACTATGGAAGAAGAATCTCAACTTTGCATATTTATTTCCACAAACCATCTCAATGGCCTTTGGGTAATATTTGTTAACTCATCAGGGGTGTCATATGGTAAGATGTTTAATGGCTAAACTTGCTTATTAAGAAAAAAAAAGCTTAGGCTTCTTCCTGGACATTCTATGTTCATTATTTCCCAAGCTGAGTAATTGACTACCTCAGTACTGAAAAAGTCAGTCAGAGTTTAAACACCTTTCCAGTGTCTTCTTTCCCCTATGGACTTCAGTTGCTCACTATGTCAGCTAAGAACTGGTACCACTTCAGACAGTTTTCCTGCTTTATTGATAGGTCACCCGTGGAGACCTGGGCAGGCAAAGGCAGGCTTCACCTTTGCTTTCTGCCTTGGTGTACCATGAAGCTGTGCAAGTAGAATCCCCAGTAAGTGTGATCCCTGAGGCCAAGGAGTTCTATTAAACTGCAACAAGAATTGGTCAGCTCCTTGCTCCTGGGAAAATCCTACTGCAGTGACTAATAAGTATTTCAAAAGAAATAAATGAGCATGTCATTCATTCTAGGTTACAGGATGAGTTGAGAGGGAGTTTGGGCTAACAGGCACCTTACTTCACCCATAGATACTGGATTCTTTTCCTCAAAAATGCAAATTGCCCCACTATAGAATTAAATCCTTTTCCAACCACCACCACGGAAAATTTGGTGAAGAGTAAACAATGCTTTAGATGCAGACCTTGCTGTCAAGGAGGAGAGAAATTAGGGGTTTGTGCAAATCAAGTAAACAGGGAGTTATGTTACTGTTTATTATAATCTAATTCTATAAATGTAGTTACTATTAAACAGTCCAGAAATATAATGACCAATCTACAGGCATAGCTACACAGGAAGACATTGCAATAGCATCTCTCTGAAGTGCAGAAGATACTCATTAACCACCATCACCACTAATCCTTTATATCACTATTTTTATTCCTTCACAAAACAGGCATAAAAGAATCACAGCAGATTATCCATGCTTTATATTTGGTGAGTCTTAGGTTGTGAGAACCTAGTTTTCTTCAAAGACAGGTTTTTCTGGGAGTCACCATATAACTACTTCCCAAGAAATACTTCATCCACCTTCCAACTTCCTAAAGTCTTACACAACCTCTGTGTCATAGATCATATTTACTCTAATCTCCACACACCTTTGCATTGATCTAACATCTAATCGATGAGAACTTCCCTAAGGTTGGATCTTCTTTTAGGGTATCATTTTTTTCCTTTTTTATTGAAAATACATACTTTTCATATAATGATTTCTGGTTACTATTTCCCCTCCTCCAATCTCTTTCCAGGTCTTCTACAGTTCCTCACCTACCAAAATACATATCTATTCTTCTCTCAATAGAAAACAGGCATTCTGATATGATAATAATAAGATAAACAAACACATAAAGGAAAAACAGGAGACAAAGAAAAAGCATGAGGAGCATATATGGACACTGAGAAGCACACCTTTGTACAAACAGAAAACCCATAAAATGAAAACTGGTAATGTTATTAAATAAACAAAAGATATTTAAGATTAAAAATGTTAAGGGTATCAATTTTGAACAGTTTGTTCATGCTAGGCATTCAGTACATATGTATTAAATTTTTAGAAAAATGGGTGAAGCTTAAGGACCAAGGAACTATATCATTTCTCTGTCCTTTGTCCATTGCGATATAAGTTAAATCTTATTTTCTGAGCTTTGATTCATATAAATTTTTCTGTTTATGTTCCATCAACTTTTTGTTAGTGGGTTCAGATTTCATAGCCATCATAACAGGCATAACACATGAAAATCAGAAAGGGTCATGTGGTGTTTCCTAATGTTGTTATTGGTTATTGAGCTATTTGCTGCTGGTCCATACAGGGTCATTTTGATATTCACACAAGTGGGTTTTTCATTACCATTCTCTTGTATGCCACTTCCCAGACTCAACAATAAAATTGATCTACTTTCTATGTGCTTGTGACTCATGTCCATTTGTTGATGTACCTTCCAACAATCTGTTTCCTTACCTTTGACACACCTATAACTATAGATAAGAGACCTTGCATTGGCTTAAGATGTGAAGGCTGAAAATTGAAAAAGCCCCCATGCCAACCTCATTTCTGCCAATTGAAAAAACTTGAACTTAGACACATAATATATATATATATATATATATATATATTATATATATGACTTATGTCATGGCTGCCAAACATAGTGATTTAAAAATTCCTACATATATTTACATCTAATTTCTGTACTGTATGCTTTAAAAATACTTAATAAAAATGTAAAGAATATTAACAATCAAAAAAAGTAATTTTGCATTATGCTACACACACACACGGCAATGCAATTCCAGTCTTCAGATAGTCCTTTAAGATTAGTTCTGACTTCCTAAGCAAAATTAAAAGCATGATAATTAATATAGGTATCAGTGTAAAGAAAACCATTTTTCTGTTTTTAGAAACTTTCTGTTTACTTCAAAACCCAAATTGGGTCGTGAATCTCCATGAGAGGGACATTGGTAAACAACATCACCGATAGAAATATTTATAATAGGCAGAAAAAATCCACATTAAGACTCAAATAGCTATAGCAGCCCATGGCATTAGTCCAATGCTCACCAGGATGAGAACAGTCTTAAGCAACTAACAAGAGAAACATTGCTACTACTCAAAATCAGGAGCATAAGTGAAAAGTTTATAAGGATACATATGAGTCCCTTAAATCAAATTTCATATTTCAAATGAAATCATCTGAAAACTCTTTGTCAAAAAAACTTGTCAATGAAAAGTTTAAAGAAAAATATATTCAGATAATTTAAACTTAAGTTTTCTGTATTAAATATATAGGAAAATTATTTTTAAACTATGAGGTTGTCAGCAATCAACCATTAATGGAAAAACTAAAAGTCCCAAAAGGGGAGGTATCTGCAAATATAAGATATTTTAGGTTTTTTTGTAACCTCTGAAAAGGTCATTAGGAAAGCACAAATTAAAACAATTTTGAGATTTTATATTGTACCATCTTTTCTTCCTCTTGATATCCTTTTCCTCCAGCTGTGTTGCTTCTTCCAATGCTGACATGAGGGTTCATGCCTAGTCTTATTGTAATTGGATGTGCTGTATTTGATTGGTATCCCTGTTAGGGAAATGGAGTAAGAGTGGAGGGAGAGGTGGGATGGAGTGTGTGAAAGAAGAATAAATAGATGATAGATAGATAGATAGACAGAATGGCTAATATCAAGAAGCGAATTGATAATAATGGTGAGGCTGTGAGGAAAACATAATATTATTTCACTGCAGAATGACAAACGTGTGCAACTACTATGGACATCAGTCTAAAGAATTATCCAAAAGCTTAAAGATCTACCATTTGACCTTGCTATATTCTTCTCAGCACATGCCCAAAGGACAGTATGTCCTACTGCCCAGATACTTGTTCATTTGTGTTCATTGCCACTCTGTTTGCAATAACTAAGGACCAGAAACAATCTCAATATACTTTAAATTATGAATAGATAATGAAAATATGGCACATATAAGCATTTGGATTAATTTTAACTGAAAGAAAAATAAAACCATGAATATTTCATATAAATGGGTGGAACTAGAAAACATACTGAGTAACTCATAGACAAATGCTACATTTGTGGATACTCGCTCTGAATGTTTAGTTGTAAGTGGAGCTATCACCCCTCAGTAAAGAAACTTGATTTTGCAGGAGATACAGATTACTACAGAAATCCCATACTGGTCGAAATGCAGTATACTGACCACTGCACAAATTTTGTTTTTAGAAGTATAAATAGGTTCAGTCCAATCTGTTTCAGCAGCTTTATGACTAGGGTCTCCATGCTCTCACTAGGTGAGGTCAACTGTTTCTGCCGGTTTTTGCAGCACCATTTTGGCTCTTTTGCTCCTCCCTCCTCCCTCTACACAACTGGATTCCAGGAGTATGGTTTAGTGCTTAGCTATGGGTGCCCGTATCTGCTTTGAACAGCTACTGGATGAAGGCTCTAAGAATGGTAACCAAGATAGACACCAATCTCATTATAGGGAAAAGGACATCAATGGCATCTTCTCCACACTGCCTGAATTCTTAGTTGGGGTCATCCCGGTGGATCCTCTAACATTTCCCCTGTTCCAGACTTCTCTCCATACCTGTATTGTATCCCTCTATCAAGGCATCTCCTTTCTTGACCTCCTCTATTCCTCCCCTGTCTCAGTCCTCTTGTTCTCCTCCCCCCTCCCCTTCTTCCCTTCCCACATCCTTCCTGTCCACACCCCCAAGCCCTCTGAACATGGGTGCCAGCTAGGATGCCAAGACAGTCTATGGGACCTTTAACAGTGGAGCCTGTCTTTAACCCTAGAGCAAAAATGGACTTTGCGATTCCATTCCCTATGGAGGGATACTATTGCAGCCCAAATACAGCAAGTAGGGCCTAGACCCTCCCCCAAATTATATGACAGACTTTGAAGGTCTCTGGTGGAGGGCCTCACTATCCCTGGGGAGGAGTTGGGGGATGGGTTGGGGGGTTGTAGGGAACATAAAGGATGGGATGGAGAGGCAATGGGGGAATGGATATGCAAATATGAATAGTAATTAAATAATTTAAATAAAAATGGAAAAAGTATAAATAGGATAACTTCCCAAAAGCTAGTCACAATTGAATTAATATTCTTTGTGTTTATTTAAAGTTTGAGATGATTGAAAATTGTTATTATAGCTGCCAAGACTAGAGAATAATTGAAATTGTACATGAAGGAGATCACAGGATTAAAGAAAATACTCTATATCTTGCTTAAGATCTTTGACATTTTGGTATACTCATTTGAAAAACTTTTATGAAACTATACTTTTATAGAATACACAGTTCACTTTGAACTGAAAGGGAAGATGTGTTGGCATATCTCCCTTGCTCTCTGACCTAGCTCATGGGAGATAATAAGAAGAAAAAAATATAGCAAAATTGAAAATAAGATAAAACCAAATTTGATTTTCAAAAAATATAATCAAACTTTCAAGATCAACACTTAGTAATCCCCCAAATCTAAAGGTTTCTAAGATCATCTCATGCTTGACCCTACATTCTTTAATCTTGCAACACTCTCTGGAAGTCCTTCATGACTTCACTAAGAGCAGTAGTCTCTTGCCCCACAAGGCATGCATCCAGCATTGGGCTGTGCTCCAGAAGAAGTTAGTCATTCAGTAGAAGTAGGATATGAAACAAACAAGAGACTCAGAACAGGTCTTTCCAACACACAAAGCAATATTTATTTTAATACTTCTTTGCCTCCTAAATCCTTTTGCACAAATATCAGAAACAGACATATACTAAATACTTTGTAAGTGTGTAAGCTGAAAACTTGGAAACTTTAGTTGGTTTCAAAGCAATGAAATTCCAGTGGATTTGAACCAGTGGAAGAGAAAAACAAATGCACATTTCATTTTGAAACTGCAGTAGACAGAGTGTAATAGATGTACCCTAACTACAGCCTTCATATTACTTTTAAAATACCAACATGCCGATGACACACATTTATTTACTGGTCTCTCTTTTGTTATTTTTATGTACTAGGAAATGTTGTAGGTATTCTCAAATCAATGGAAAATAAGACAAAGTTCTTATCTTCATAGGAATTTTAGTCTGATAGGAGAAAGTGGTCATGACACAGTAAATGTATCATGTAAATTTATCAAATGAAATGTTATTTCATAAGATAACATTTGTGCATGACAAATTAATAAGGTACATAAGAAAATAAAGACAGACATGAATGCAAAAAAATTCAGGATGAGAAAATTAAAAGTACAATGGGAAAAATCGCTGTTAGAAACTGTCAAATAAAAAAAAATGACTGGCAGAAAGTGACCAAGGATAGGAAAAGAAATGTCATCAGAAATACTGTGCAGATTGCTCTGTGGTTAACTTGCTGTTTTTGTAGAGGGCCTGCATTTTATGCCCTAGCCCTGCATATCTAGCCATTCATAATAGCCTATAGCTCCAGTTTCAGGAGATATGCCACTTTCTTCTGAACTCTGTGGGCACTAGACTTGCATGAAGAGCAAAAAAAAGTATGCAGGCAATCTTACACATATAAAACAAGTAAATCCCTTTTAAAATATGAAAGGGAATTGTAAAGCTGATACTGGGTAGATTTAGTAGCTATATTAAGGAATATGAAGTTAATTTTAAATGAGATGTGAGATAATTGGAGGACATTAAATAGAGTCATGAGACAACTTGATCTTTCTGGTTGCCATGTAAAGAAATTACTTCAAGGAACAAAAGTGAAAATAAAAGTGTCAATTAAAACTTCTGTCAGTGTAGAAAATTAAAAATGAGTCTAGCTATTTTAAGCATGAATACATTTGATGCAGAGAATTAAGAGCTTACAAATTCCTTGGAGTGATAAGAGGCATGAACTCTAGCCTAGCTTCTGTAGCACAGAAATCAGAAAGCTAGAATCAAGATGTCATCGGCCATCACACACAATGCCCTTACTGCCTACCCATGCCCAGGAAGCTGGAAAATGGCCTGTTTTATTCTACTACTGATACAACCTCAATGTTCTTCACTTAGTAACCAAGAAAGAGGAAGTACAATCCAAAATTCCAAGAGAAGTCCTGCCCATGCCTGCTTCAGACATTTTGGGAAGCATATCCAAGTTAAAACATGGATCAAAGTGAGGAAATTTTCTTGTATATCTCCTTAGAGGACATGACCTAGTTAGCCTGTGCACAGGATGTTGGTATGTCCTAAATTAGGAACAGCAGACATGGTGACAACAATGGACATATTTGTGACAGAAGTCAAAATCTAGGTGAGTATGAAGATAGGGCTGAAAGATTGTGTTCAAAATGGAGGATACAAGCAAACAAACAAACAAACAAACAAACAAACCTATACTCAGGGCAATTATCTAGCTATGGGTTTCATGTCCTGGAAAAAGAGAAGTTGTACTTTAAGAAGGAAACAACGAAAGAGTTCTACCTTGCCTATTTTCAGTATGAAATAACACTATGTATAAGTTAGTCCAATAAACTAAGATACAGTATGGGAATATACTTGGGTGTGATGTGCTTATGAATATCATTAAACCCATGCCATATGAAAATCATTTTTCAGAAATGAACATGCAGAAATATATGATAAGCTACCGCAAAAAAAACACAACCAAAACAAATAATCAAACAAAAACAAAAACTGCAACATTCAAGAAGTGCGCAATCTGAACTGTGGGATAAGCAAAGAAAACCAAGATGGTATAGAAAATGGTAATGACAAGCCCAAGTCATGCATCAAGTGTCATGAAGGATGGAGGGTTTAGCTGTGCTAATGATAGGTCAAGGAGTATGCTGAGAAGTGGAAAGAATCTATTCTATGCACAAACTAGGCTAGTAGGAAAGGCCTACATTTGAGTATGTGAAAGGCTGAAGTTTAAATAAACTTGGTTTTAGTAATGATGGAACATAAACCAACAAAAAGTTTAAGAATTGTTACTATAAGATAGAAATGAGGATTACAAAGGAGAGGTGGAACGAAGGACTGGGGTGGGCGAGTAGGGGATAACTCAGTCATTACATTGCTTGCAATGCTAACATGAGGACCTCAGCTAGAACACTGTATACCCAGATATAAAGCTGGGCATGGTAATGTGCACTTAAAATACCAGTGCTGCAGAAGCAGAGATAGAAAGAGCCCTTGGACTCACTATACATGCAATAAAGTCTAATTGCTAAAACCCAGATCCCTGTGACAGGACAGACCTTGTCAAAAATACAAGGTAGACAGAGCCTGAAAATCAATTTGACCTCAGACTTCTATATCTCAGTATACACAAAAATGTACCCAAACACACACACACACACACACACACACACACACACACACACACACACACACACACCTGTCAAAAAGGAACATCATATAGATTCCATCCTACCATACTTCTTTCTTTTTATTCTGGAGATAATGCAATTAAAACATTTTTTCTATCTCTTTCCTCCCTCTAATCCCGCCAAACCCTCCAAACACCTCCTTGCTCTCTTTCAAATTCATTACCTCTTCTTTCATTGTTATTATTGCAAATATATTTGCTATATACATGAATATAATTTGCTTAGTCTCTACAGTGATTCTTGTATGTAGGTTTTCACAGCTGGCCATCTGTACTTTATAATAAATTGTCTCCTACAAACAGATTTCCTCAGTTGCCTGTAGTTCCTCTTGGGTTTTTCCCATTTTACTGTGACATATCCATTAGTGTGGTTCTTATTCAGTTCACATTGGGGTGATTATGTTGGTAAGATGTTATAAGTGTAGCCCAACCATACTTTCAGTAAAGTTGATATTTCAGTAACGCTGTTTCAAAAATGTTAACATATTTAAGATAAGTTATTTTGTTTAAATTATTAAGGTTGTGAATGTACTGCTTTAGTCATTAATTAAATATCAGCTGTTGCTAGATTACGCATTAGGAAAACTGGTTTGACTCAAAGGATACAGTGTTTGCTAGCTGACACAAAGACTTTGGTTCTATCAGCAGTAGCACTGAAACTAGGCATGGCAGCACACACCTGAAATCTTATTACTCTGGAGGTGGATTCAGGGGGGTTGACCTGGAATTCAAGAACATCTTTAGCTACACAGAGAGTTCAAGGACAGCTAGGGTATATGACAATCTGTCCCTAAATAAATAACCAAAATGATTATGGAATAACAAAATATTGCCAGTTTAGTGAAGAAAATAAGATAAAAATGAGGTCTGTCAATATTTACCACCATGTAACCCTGTATATCATTTGCTTCTACTCAGTCAAATATTTTCTTTCCATTCTTTTTTTCAGGTGAAATAATTCATTTAACAAGTATTTGACCAGTCTCAATAAGCATTTGAACAATCTTCTAGCTGCTGCTGCCATAGGAGTGAAAAAATAAGGACTCATTAAAGAAAATGCATTCCTTAAGAAGAATGACTCCTTGGCAGTGGTGGCACACACCTTTCATCCTAGCACTTGGGAGGCAGAAGCAGGTGTATCTCTGTGAGTTGAAGGTCAGCCTTGTCTACAGAGTGAGTTCTAGGACAGCCAAGATTGTTTGACAGAGAAACCCTATCTTGAAACTCAAAAAAATGAAGAATGAGAGAAAGAGAGAAGCCACTCGTGTGTGTGTGTGTGTGTGTGTGTGTGGTGTGTGTGTGTGTGAGAGAGAGAGAGAGAGAGAGAGAGAGAGAGAGAGAGAGAGAGAGAGAGCAGTTGTATTTGTGAAGGTCGGTAGCTTGATGAAAAGTATAGTTAAGAATTGAACTGAATGGTACTAGAGTGATGCCTCAAAGGTAAAGAGCCTCTGAAGCTATTGAAGAGGACCACGTTTCTGATCTAATCACATATATCAAGCACTAACAACCATTCTTAACTCCAATTCCAGGGATTCATTGGTATCTTCTGGTGCCCATGGGTACCAGACAAACACACAGTACACATGAATTCAGGAAGGGAAAATACTCATGAAGGAATTTTCCCAAAAATTTTGGTTAATATCCTGTTATTATCAAAGTGAAGAAATCATTTGAAGATGGCATTGCACATGTGGACTTGAAGCAGAGAAAAGTTGATTTCATGTAAAGGGATTAAGTTGTATTAGATTTTCTATTAAAAACACCTCATTAATAACCTTTAGGTTTTCTTGATATTCTGTACAGTAGGCTGTATCCAAGCTTGTCTGTGTCCCATGCATATGCCACAAAGATATTCAGTGGGCCCCAGCTCCCACAGGAGATGTTCTTACTTAGTAATAGTTTCCAGTCACTGTTCTTTTTTTTTTTTTCAAATTTTTTAAAATTTGGATTAGAAAAAGGATTGTTTTACATGACAATCCCAGTTCCCTTCTCTCTCCCGTCCTCCCCTACCACCCTCCCCCACCCACAGCTAAAACCCTATCTATCACATATCTTTTCTGCTCACCCTGGATGGTGAGGCCTTCCATAGGGTGTCATCAGAGACTATTGTATCCTTTGGGATAGGGCCTAGGCCCACCCCCCTGTGTCTTGGCTCAGGGATTTTTCCTCTGTATGAAATGGGCTCCCAAAGTCCACACCTATGCTAGGGATAATTACTGAACTTCTACAGGAGGTCCCATAGATTTCAGAAGTTTCCTCACAGAAACCCATGTTCCTGGGGTCTGGATCAGTCCCGTGTTGGTATTCCAGCTTTCAGTCTGGGGAGCAAGAGTTCCCCGATGTTCAGGTCAGCTGTCTCTGTGGGTTTCAGCAGCCGGGTCTGGACCCCTTTGCTCTTCACTCGTCCTTCTTTGCATCTAGATTTCAGTTCAGTTTTTACCTAGATAACTAGGAAAGTAGGATTATAATTTTGAACAATGACTGCAGAGGAGAAAGGAAGCAGTTGTATAAATCAATTTCAGTCTCTAAATACCCAGAGTAGTTGAGGGCCATGCTATGAGAAATATGTGAATAGATGGGTCTGGTGGGTCAAACAGGCAAGGACTACTCTCCCTTCCCTGACATTGAAGGTTGTAAACTTTCCTTTATAAGAGTATTTGGCATCTTCTAGGTCCACCATATTCATTCTACTTTTATTCATTTTCAGTTTAAACATGATTCAAATTCCTTATCTCAAGATAGTACCAGATGCCATGAAGTCTTTCAAATAGTAGACATCCCTGGATATTTTCATGAAAAGTGTTATATATCTGGACTCTTTCACTCTCCAACTCATGTGCAGGCGGTTGGATTGTAATGCCATTTTAAGTGGCAGTATACCTATCATTAATACATATTCAGTAAATATTTATTGGCCATTGGTTTTCAAGTGACTCATGGCATAATTATGTGAAGTCATAAACTCTCTGACTTTAATGAGTGTAACTAATCTCTTCTTTCCAGGGAATTAAGATTGAAAATAAAGTGATATCATTCCACTATCAAAGCTGAAGTTGGGAAAAAATATATGTGACTACTTGTATACTGTTTTCCTTCAGAATATGAGAAAATCTAGAAGACCAGGGATATAAGCAGCCTCAGTGTGTGTGTGTGTGTGTGTGTGTGTGTGTGTGTGTGTGTGTGTATGAATGGATATCAAGTCTTATGGCATAACTCTGAAAATGAAGCAGTTACATCTTTTAAAAGAATTAAAGCATTTAAGAAAATGTTACCAAAATTCAAATAATTTAAATATTTTTTGTTTATCTTGGTTATCCTTCAAAAGTGTTAAATAAATAAGCATGTTATCTACTGCAGGTACAATTTCCTTTCATTTGATGATAAAGATGTGTCAATAACCAACTCTGTGTTCAGGAAGAAGTTTGTGTAATTATGAATGGGGCTATTACATTACTTTTCTTTTTTCTAAAATAAGCCCAGTTTTTCTCACATTAATACTCTGTTTAAATTTAGCTATGCAACCCCTTTAACACAGATATGAATATTAAGTGTCAAAATGTTTTCAAGTGCTCAAAAAACTCTAAAAGAAAATGAAGCAAAAAATTAGACAAACAAATATTATAAAAGCTGGTATTTTACTACAGAAACATTGGATCTACATGATTTTAACAGTGATGAGTGCAACTATCACTCAGAGAATGCTATGTGGGATTTTACATGGAGGAAATAAGTGATAAAGCATTATGGCTCAAAATACTTAGATGCTGTACTAGTTCTAGAGCATCTGTTCTCAAACTCTGGATTAGGGCTCCTTTGGTGGTTGAACAACCCTTTCACAAGGATCACATATCAGATATCCTGTATATCAAATATTTACATTACAATTCATAACAGTAACAAAATTACAGTTATGAAGTAGCAAGGGAAAATTTTTATGAGAGAATTTTAAGGAGATTTATTTGAATGACTTATTGTCTGTGGTGTAGACAATCCAACAATGACTGTCCATGAATTGAAAGTCCAAGAATGTAGTAGTAGCAGTAATTGCTCAGTCCACATGACTGGATGCCTCTTCTGTCTCCAGGATATGCTATAATCCTCAAGAATTAGGTTATAGTTCCAATGAAGAAACTGAAGAAATGAACATGAAAACAAGGTGAAAGCCAGCAAGCAGAGAGCAAAAATATCCTTCCATGTACAGATATTGACTTCCAGCAGAAGGTATGGCTTATATTAGAGGTGGGTTTTCCCAGCTCAAAAGATCTGGACTAAAGGCATTTCTTTCTCCCTCAAATATCCAAATTAGAAGTGGATCTTACAACTTGATATTAAGAATACAGATGCAATAGGAAATTATCACTAAACAGCAGATTTCCACAAATTTGAGTGTATGAATAACACTGACAAAGCAAAGGTATTAATGTTAATGCAAGGCATAGAAATAAAAACTATAAATAGTAAACTAGGCCAAAACAAAAATAGTACTGAAAACATAAAACTATGTTAACCTCAAATATAATCTATTTATACTTTACCCTCGATTAAGTTTTTTAAATTTATTCATTTTATAACCCAACCCCAGTTTTCCCTCTCTCCTCTACTCACAGTCCATCTACCTCCCCTCCTCCCCCATATATTACTCATCCCATTTCTATTCAGAAAAGGTCAAGCCTCCGTGGATATCAACAAAACACAGCATATTAAGTTGCAGTAAGCCTAAGCACCTCCCTTTGTATTAAGGTAGATCAAGGCAACCCAGGATAAAAGTTTCCAAAAGCCAATAAGAATAAGGGATGGCCCTGGATCCCACTGTTAGGATTCCCACAAGAAGACTATTCTACACAACTATCATATATAAGCAGAGGGACAAGATCAGTCCCATGCAGGCTCCCTGGTTGTTGGTTCAGTCTCTCTGAGCTTCTTTGAGCCCAGTTAGTTGTTTCTGTGCATTATCTTGTGATGTCCTTGAGCCTCCTCTAGGTTCTATAATCCTTGCTTCCTCTCTCTAGTAGGATTCACTGATCTTGGCCTGGTATTTGACTGTGGGTCTCTACATGTGTTTCCACCAGTTTCTGAATGAAGCCTCTCTGATGACTAGTCAGTAATCTGTGAGAGTAGCAGAGTATCTTTAGGCATCTTTACATTGACTTTGGTTTTCCTCAGTCCTCTTTGTTTCTATCTTAGTTCTTGGGGCATCCAGCCTCTGGGTGCTTATACTCCAGGCAGTCTCAGTGGTGGGCTCACTCTTATGGCACGGGTCTCAGGCTGGAAAGTAATTGGTTGGTTACTTTCACAATCTCTGTGCCACCTTTACCTAAGCATATCCCACAGGCAGGGCAGACTTTAGGTCAAAAGTTATGTGGCTCAGTTGGTGTTCCAATCCCTCCACTGGTAGTCTTGCCTGGTGATAGTTGATGGTGAGTTCAGGATACTATCCCCTGTTGCTTGGAGTCTTAACTGGAGTTATCCTTGTATATCCCTGGGAGTTTCCCTAGCACCAGGTTTCTACTTGTCACAGAAATAGCACCTCTTCCAGTCCTCTCTTTCAGTTCTCTCACACCACTCCACCCCCATCTGATCTCTCATGTTCTCATCCCCACAGACACCCCAGTCCACCTATGAAATCTCTTCTATTTCCCTTTCCCCTTCCCAGGGAAATCCAAGTGTCACCAGATTGAAAAGAGTCCTCCTTTTTAAATAGACTTTCTGAATCTGTGGATTGCAGCCTTTATTTTACATCTAATATCCACTTATAAGTGAGTGAATACTATGTTTGTGTTTCTGAATCTGCGTTACCTCACTCAGGATATTTTTTCCAGTTCCATTCATTTTCCTTCAAATTTCATGATGTCATTGTTTCTAACAGATAAGTAATGCTCTATTGTGTGAATGTACAACATTTTTTTTTGTCACATCTATCTCAACCAGCAAGAGAAACATGACCACGACTCTTCTTCAAGCAGTTTATTCAGGAACCTTGTACATCAGCTTCTACTTCAGCTTCTACATCAGCTTCTCTCCTCTCCCAACCCCCGAAAACCCTTAAGTAGATGCTTAGTGCCCAATCAGATCATGCCATCTGGCAATCCCGGATAGGCCACAGAAGGAGGAAGCGTGCCAGATGCCTCAATCACTTCCAAATAAGGCTTGTTTACAGATAAGCTCAGACTACCTGGCATCAAGCCAGGGACCATCTTAGGGCTGTGGCTCTCCACATTTTTTTATCCATTCTTTTGTTGAGGGATATCTAGGTTGTTTCCAAGTTCTGGCATTATAAATAAAGCTGCTGTAAATATAGTTGAGCAAGTGCCCTTGAGGTATGATTGAGCATCCTTTTGGGTATATGCCCCGAATGGTAGATGAGAAACTGACATATTGATTTCCAAAGTGGCTGAACAAATTTGTACTCCCACTAGAGTTGGATGAGTGTTTCTTTTACTCCAAATCCTTTTCCACATGAGCTGTCACTTGTGTTTTTGGTCTTAGCCATCCTGACAGGTATAATATGTAATCTCAGTGTTGTTTGATTTGCATTTCCCTGATGACTAAGGATGTTGAACTTAAAGTGATTCTCAGCCATTTGAGATTCCTTTGTTGAGAATTCTCTGTATAGCTCTGTACCCCATTTTTAATTGGATTAGTTGGTTTACTGGTGTCTAATTTCTTGAATTCTTTATATACTTTGGAAATCAGCACCCTGTCAGATGTGTGTTGGTGAAAATCTTTTCCCATTCTGTAGGCTGCTTTGTGTTATTGATGGTGTCCTTTGCCTTGCAGAAACTTTTCAGTTTCATGGGGTACTGTTCATTAATTGTTGCTCATAGTGCCTGTATTATTGGTGTTCTGTTCAGTAAGTTGAATTCTGTGCCAATGTGTTCAATATTACTTCCCACTTTTTTCCATCAGGTTCAGTGTATCTGGATATACATTGAGGTATTTGATCTGCTTTGACTTGAATTTTGTTCAGGGTTTTAGATATGAACCTATTTGCATTCTTATACATGTGGACATCTTTAGTCCAGCACTATTTGTTGAAGTTGCTTTATTTTTGACATTGTATAATGTTAGCTTCTTTGTTGAAAATAAGGTGACCATAAGTGGGTAGGTTTACATATGGGTCTTTGGTTCTATTCCATTTATCCACCTGTCTTTTTTTGTATGCCGGTACCATGTGGTTTGTGTTAATATAGTCCTATAGTAGAGCTCTTAATAACATATGGTGATTCCTCCCAAAGTTCTTTATTGTACAGGATTATTTTATCTATTCTAGGTTTCTTGTTTTTCAATATGAAATTTAGTATTGTTCTTTCAAGGTCCATAAATAATTGTGTCTGGATTTTAATGGGGGATTGCTTTAAATCTGTAGATTGCTTTTGTAAGATGGTTATTTTTACTTTGTTAATTCTACTGATTCGTGAGAATGGGAGTTCTTTCTATCTTCTCCAATATCTTTCTTCAAAAACTGGATGTTCTTGTAACAAAAGTCTTTCACTTGCTTGGTTAGAGTTACGCTAAGATATTTTATGTTACTTATGTCTGTGGTGAAGGGTGTCATTAACCTGATTTCTTTCTCAGATAATTATCATTTGTATATTGGAAGGCTACTAATTTTGGGTTGTTTGTTTGTTTTTGAGTCAATCTTTTTTATAGATTTTATTTAAGTTAGAAACAATGTTATTTTACATATCAATCCCAGTTCCCTCTCCCTCCCATCCTCCCATGCCTCCCACCAACCGGCCCATCCCATCCCCCATCCAATATGCAGGGAGGATTGAGTCCTTCCATGAGGGATCATAAAATCTTTTAAGTCATTTGAGGCAGGACCTAGGCCCTCCCCTGTGTATCTAGGCTAAGAGAGTATTCCTCCATGGGAAATGGGCTCCTGAAGTCTACTCTTGCACTATGGATACATCCTGGTTCCACGGCCAGAGGCCCCATAGACTGCCCAGTGCTCCTAGCTGACACCGACATTCAGGGGGCCTGGTTTGGTCTTATTTTGGTTCCCCAGCGATCAAACTGGGGTCTGTGAGTTTCTACTTGCTCAGGTCAGCTGTTGCTGCTGGTTTTCCCAGCATGGTCTTGACCCCTTTGTTGGTCACTCCTCCCTCTCTGGATTACAGGAGGTTGGCTTAGTGCTTAGCTGTACATATCTTCTTCTACTTCCACCAGCTACTGGATGAAGGCTCTAGGATGGCATTTAAGGTAATCATCATTTTAATTATTGGGAAAGGGCATTTAAGGTAGCCTCTCCACTATTGCTTAGAGTCCTCGTTGGAGTCATTGTTGTGGATCTCTGTGCAATTCCATAGTGCCAGACTTCACTTTAAACCTATAATGGCTTCTTCTCTTATGGTATCTATTTTCTTGCTCTCCTCTATTCCTTTCTCCACTCAATCTTCCTGATCCCCCATTTTCTCCTACCCCCTCCTCTTTTCCCCTCCTCTTTTACCTACTTCCCATTCCCTCCACCATGCTCCCCATTTGTTCAGGGGCTCTTGTCCAATTCTTCCTCACTGGGGGATCCTGTATGTCTCTCTTGCAGTCCTCCTTGTTTCCTAACTTCTCTGGAGGTGTGGATTGTAGGCTGGTAATCCTTTTCTCTATGTCTAATACACATATATGAGTAAGTACGTACCATGTTTGTCTTTATGTAATTGGGTTACTTCACTTAGCATGGTTTCTTCTAGTTCCATCCATTTGCCTGCAAATTTGTTTCTGAGTTAATCTTTTATCCATGTCACTTCAGTAAGAATTTTATCAGCTAAACGAGTTTCCTGGTACAATTTTTGGGGTTGCTTATATATACTATCATATTATATGTGGATAATGATACTTGGATTTCTTCCTTTCCCTTTCCAATTTGTCTTCCCTTGATCTCCTTTAGTTGTCTTATTGCTCTAGTAAGAAATTCAAGTAGTCTATGACTAATTATTTTAGGCAAAGATAAATGTACTTTTTCCTATTAAAATGGTACTAACTTTATTATTTGCAAAGTGGGCATGTATTTCAAAGGACTATCATTATAAAATATTTTTATGATAATATTCTCTCAATTATTATAATTTAAGGGGAAATGAACAGATGTAGGAATTTCTTTGACAAATATGAAGAAAACACTTTATGAAATGATGGAAAATATTTTATTCTTTGTTTATTTAGCTTTCAATTCTACATAGAGAAATGACCTAATGGATACCAAGAAACAAAACAGAGCCAAGGAATCTGATTTCAGTGAAATTACTCATGACATATGAAGGAGTTAACTATCTTTTTTCTGCATTTGTATAACTCCCAGAACAAATCCCTTTTGCCTTTGTAAATTGCAATTTATATCCATTCTCCATCATTAGGCATCCTTGAGACAAAGAATGCCTTGTTCATTCTTTAACATCCTCTACAGAATCTAGCACTGTATCTGCTTGTGAAAAAGATGCCAATAAATGTTGAGATTGCCTTAAATTTAATATTGTCAAATAAAGAGATAAAATCTAAAATAATGAATACAAAAAGACTCCAATAATTACTAATAAGTCTCAAGTGACCTTCAACTATGTAGGACAAAATAATTCATGACTCAGATGAAAATGAAAATTAATCTGAAAATAATCATATCTTATTATTATCAAATAAATTATGAAGTTAAAAACAGAATTTTGGTGGTGATTTTGAAGGCAGTACTCACAAAATGGAGACTAATGAGAATGGGGAATGATGAAATGAAGATATAGAGTATAGTCCAAGCCTGAAAGACATTGGGATCTGTGATGGGACAATTCTAAACAAGTCATATATTGTCATATTGTGAGAGAAGGGTACAGTGACCAAAACATTGTGGGAAACAATGTGTTCATATTTTTGTACTAAATATTAGAAGTTTCTACTAAATGAATATTAATATAATCAAATATCAAAGGATGACATCACAATTCATATAAATACATGTAGGTTAGAGAATTTTCAGGTTTTGCAGTTTATGATTTCAAGTAAATATTTTCTACTTTTCCCTTGGAAAACATTTTAAAATTGTAAACTAAGAAATGTAACAAGGGCTTTTAGATTTAAAGCATTCTATTGTTATTTGTAATACTCTATTCACAGGAACTGTAGGCATATGTATGCAATAAGAATGTTGGTCTGTTTTTAAATTACTTCAAACCAAGATTGACAGGGAAACTATATATGGAAAATATGAACACTTCATCAATAACATACAGCATCGAATAAAATATTAGAGCTCCTTATTTCATAAGATAAACACTAAAAGACAGAAAAATCACATAGGTTCTGATAAAATAATACTGGTGGTTTCAATTCTCAACCATCAATTTTAGATTGAACTTCTAAAATAAAATCAAATAATTTCACAACTAAAATATGAACTAGACATTACAGACATAGAGGGATCTATCTTCATCCATTTGCTGAAAATTTCATTATGTTCTGTGTATGTTTTGAAGACTACATAATGCTGCATCTGCTCCAATCAGTTGCCAAATGAAGATTTTCTGATGTGGATTGAGCTGTGCACTAATGTATGAGCATAGTAGAATAACATTAGGAGTCATTTCATGGACTTTCGTTCATTTTTTTTTTTTTTTTTTGGTAAGTTTGGTTGGTTTGGATTGGTTTTTGTTTTTGTTGTTGATTTTCAACAGCTATGCTTGATTCTATTCTAGGACTTTGGGATATCCAACCTTTGATTTTGGCCATTCAGTCAGTGGCAGGCACGAACTCCATCTTGCTGTGTTGGTGTTAGTTAGACCATTGCCCCAGAAAGGCTTTGCAGCTAGTTTGGTGTCCCAGTCCCAGAACTGGAAGTTTTGCCTGGTTGCAGAAGATGGCCAGCTCAAGCTCTATATCTCTCATTACTAAGATCCCTCACTGATATTACCCTCTTAGATTCCAGGGAGTTTTACCTGCAGTGGGTTTTCACATCGACCCTCCAAAGCCTCCAAATTCCAGTTGTCTTTCCCTATATTATCCCTCTCCATACCTCCCATGCCTACATAAACATTCCTGTTACCATCCCCCACCCTCTCCCAGTCCACCTGCAAAACCCTATTATATTTCCCCTTCCCAGGGTGATCTATGTGAACCCCTTGTTACTTAGTCTCTCTGGGTCTGTGGACTGCTGCATGGTTATCCTTAATTTATAATTAATACCCACTTGTAATTGAGTACATACCATGTTTAGGAACAATATTTCATTCAAAAATAACTCCTCCATAATATTATAAATAAATATTTAGAATATAATTAAACAAACAAGTGAAAGACTTCATTCTGTGATGAATATTTTAAGATACCAAGAAAGAAAATACTAGATAATGGAAGTTATCTAGGCAGAAGTCATATTGTGAAACTGTCTATATTATAAAAATTATTTGATAGATTTTGTGCAATACCTATCAAAACAACCAGATAATATTTCACAGAATCACATAAAACACACATGAAATTGTATGGAAACACAAAATACCAGGAATAGCAATTCTAAGGTGTAAAAACAATGCTGAGGTATGACAATACCTGACCTCAATTATAGTATAGAGGTATAGTGTAATAGGCTGGCCAGCATTGGAGTACAATATACAGGTAGACCATTGTAATTGAATAGAGAAACCAGAAATAAAATAGCAGAGCTATACTCCTTTATTTTTTGGCAAAGGAAGCAAAAACATATTTTGGAAAAAAAGCCTTTTCAATAAAGTATCCTCAAAAAAAAAAACTGGTTTTGCATCTGAAGGAAATGAAATTAGATTTTTCTTTCACCTTATACAAAAATCAATTTAAATTTCATAAGAACTTAATTCAAAATCTGAAACACTGAAATTTTAGAAGAAATCACAGAGAATAACCTTCTAAATATTGGGATGGACAGAATATTTTAATATAATGTCAACAACATAGGAATTTTCCACAAGATCAACATAAGGAAGGAACTATATCAAAATGAGTTTTCTGTAGATCTAAACAAATACTCAGTAGAGTATTAACAGACATCCAACAGAACTGGAGAAAATTTACTGGTCGTACTTCAAACAAGGAGCTAACATTCAACATTTACAATGTATTAAAGAAATTAAATACCAAGGAAATAAAACTGCCAATGGACAAATAAAATCAACAGAAAGTTTTTAAGAGTGAAGAAAAGGCCAATAATTATTTATTTGAATTTCTTTTATTTTTATTTTTTTTAAATATTTTTCACTTTATATACCAACCTCATTTCCCCCTCTTTCCCTTTATCACACCCCTCATCCACTCCTCAGAGGGTGTAAGGCATTCCTTGGGGAGTCAACAACGTTTAGAATACCAAGTTGAGGCAGGACCAAGGCCCTCCACACTGTATCAAGTCTGAGCATGGTATCTCATCATAGGGAATGGGCTCCAGAAAGCCAGTTCATGCCCCTGGGATAGGTCCTGGTGCCTCTGCCAGCCATCCGTAATAGATCAAACCACATAACTGTCACCCATATTCAGAGAGTCTAATTTGGTCCCATGCAGGTTCCTAAACTGTCAGTCTATAGTCCATGAGCTCCCACTAGCTTGGGTCAGCAACCTCTGTGGTTTTGCTCATCCTGATCCTGATTCAATTTTTTATATGATCCCTCCTTCCTCTCTTCAGCTGAACTCCAGGAGCTCAGCCCAGTGCTTGGCTGTGGGTCACCATATTTGCTTCCATCATTTACTGATTGTAAGTACTATGATGACAATTAGTATAGTCACTAATCTGATTAAAGGGGAAGGCCTATTCAGATACCCTTTCCCTCTCCATTATTTCTAGAAGTCTTAGCTGGGGTCATCCTTGTGGGTTCCTGAGAATTTCTCTAGTACCAGGTATCTCTCAAACCCCATAATGTCTTCCTCTACCAAGATAACCCTTTCATTGCTCTCCTCATCTGTCCTCCCCCACCTCAGTCTTCTTGATCCCTCATTTTCCCATACCCCAAAGCCTCCTTTCTACTTAAATATTTCCACTTTTGGGGGCCCTACGTTCATGCCCCTCTTAGGGTCTCCCTTTTTACCTAGTTTTCCTGGAGTTGTGGATTGTAGGCTGTTTATCCTTTGCTTTACATATAGCATCCACTTATGAGTGAGTACACACCATGTCTGTGTTTCAGGGTCTGGGTTACCTCACTCAGAATGGTTTTTTCCGGTTCCAACCATTTGCCTGCAAATTTCAAGATGTCATTATTACCACATTTTCTTTATCCATTCTTTGGTTGATGGGCATCTAGATTATTTCCATGTTTGGGCTATTATAAATTATGGTGTGATGAACATAGTTGAGCAAATGTCCTTATGGTATGGTTGTGAATCCTTTGGGTATATGCCTAAGAGTAATATTTCTGGGGCTTGAGGTAGATTGATTCCCAATTTTCTGAGAAACAGCCTTATTGATTTCCAAAGTGGCTGTACAAGTTTTCACTCCCACCAGCAATGGAGGAGTGTTTCCCTTAGTCCCCATCCTCTACAGCATAAGATATCCTCAGTGACATTCATCGTAGCCAATCTGATAGGTGTAAGATGGTATCTCAGAGTTGCTTTGATTTGTATTTCCCTGATGGCTAAGAATGTTAAGTAAATACTTAATTATCTTTTGGTCATTTGAGTTTCTTCTAGTAAGAATTATCTGTTTAGATCTGTTCACCATTTTTAGTTGGACTATTTTGTGTTTAAGTATCTAGATTTTTTTTAACCATGTGGTAGAGATGATTTCTTTTTCCATTGTACAATTTTGGCTTCTTTGTCAAAATTCAGGTGTTCATAGGTTGTGGATTAGTATCAGTGTCTTCAATTCAATTCCATTTACTCATGTGTTTGTTTTTATGCCAATGCAAAGCTATTTTTATTACTGTAGCTCTATAGGAGAGCTTGAAGTGATTCCTCCAGAAGTTCCTTTGTTGTAGTTCCAAGGTTGTTTTGTCTATCCTGGATATTTGTTGAATATTATTTTTTAAATGATTCAATATCCCTTGCTACTAATGGATGCAAATTAAAAGTACTTTGAGATACCACCTCACCATAATCAGAATGGCTAAAATCAACAAATGTCAGAGATGACATGGACTGAAAAGAGCCATTATTCACTGTTTGTGGGGTAAAAATAAATATGGCTATTTAAGTTTGGATATTTCTCAGAAATCATAAAGAATACTATATTATGCTCTCACTATTTCTTTCTTGGAAATATATCCATAAAACTCCCTGTCCTACAATAGAAATATTTTCATCCCCATGTGCACTCACCATAACAATGTGTTGGAATCAACCTATCTCTCTTCCTCATCAGATAAAAGGATGGTTAAAATATATATATATTTTACATAATATATATATATATATATATATGTGTGTGTGTGTGTGTGTGTCTGTGTGTGTCTGTGTGTGTGTGTGTGTGTGTGTGTGTGTGTGTGTGTGTGTGTATTGAACTTTACTACTCTAAAGAAAATGAGTTTAAAAACTTTTCAGAGAAATGAACAGAAATAGGATATATAGTATTAGACAATGTCACACAGAATCAGAAAGGAAGAAACAATAACACATGACTCTCACATAGAAAACCTCTCCAAAAATAAATAGATACATATATATTACATTATATAGTAAACCATGGACAAAACAATAAAGGCTAAGTACTAATTTTGGACTGAGAAAGAACTGAGTAGATGTAATAGATATAGCATGTAAAAGAAGATATAAAGTTTATTATTTCCCTAGTTTTAATTCTGTCATGAGATTTTGTTTGTTTTGTTGTATTTTAGTTTTGTTTTGTTTTTGAGATAGGGATTGTCTATGTATAGCTCTGATTGCCCTGGATCTCATTCAGTAGACCAGTCTGGCCTCAAACTCACAGAGATTCACCTGCCTCTGCCTTCCAAGTGCTGGGATGAAAGACATGCACCACCCCCACCACCACCTCCTACCTTTTATTTGTTTTTCAATGGTGCATAAGTGCATAAAACACATTCAGTGTTGAAAGTATAAAAATTAATATGAAGCTCCATATCTTTCATTATGTATAGAGCTTCTTCATATTAGCACATTATCATTTCACATCTTCACATACAACTTATATCAACAAAAGGATGCTTCTAATACATAAGACAATGCAAGTGTGCATAACTGTCTGTTATACGCTGTTGTGTAGAGAATAAATATATGGAAAATGTCAGAATGTTCAATGAAAATAAAACCATAATGCCTCTAATTATATAGCACAGGTAAGAAGTAGCATCAATGTCACCTTTCCTCCAAATATTATCCATCTCAGTCTGCTAGAATTCACAGAAAAATAAAAACATTCCTGGAGACAGAAGGCCAATCGAACTTCCTTGAGTATCTATCATAAGAAGGCCTGCTCTATTCACACTTGGTTCAAATGCTGACTATCCTAAAAGAAATTTCAGCAGTGGAGCTTGTTAATAAGATGAAGTTAGACTCTTGTAACTTGATAGAGAGTTCCGCCTGACGGTGACTTGCTACATTTCTTAGAGGAAGGATGGCAATGAGAGAATATTTGTGAAATTTTATTCTGGTTTCTGAAGAGTTTTTCAGTGGGGTGATGGAGGGGATAAAGGAATACTAGAAGCAAAAAGGATTTGCAATAATGGTTTAAATTCATGGACACAGCAGAGGGAGGGCTTTGAGGTGAGAGTTCACAAAGAGTCTTGAGGACTGCATAATCACATGATGGTATCTATTGAAAAGTCTGAGATTCTAATGCTCATTTAAATGGTTTTTCCTGGAAGCTTCTAAGTGAATATTGTGATTTGAAACTTTTGAAATAGTTTCCTGGAAGGATAAACTTAGGTTGATGAGTCCATTGTCATAGCAAAGTGACATTGGAGAAGACAGCCTAATGGTGCAGTCCAGTGATGTCAATGCAGAGAATTTGCTACGTGTTGTGCATGGTTCTAGCCTTCATTGCAGTGATTCAAAGATGAATATGCACTGTCACTGTCCTAAGTGTGCAGTAGAAAGTGAAGTATTACTGAATCTAAATAGGTTCATATTTATTTTTAAAATACCTGGTTATTGAAGAAAAAATGTAAGGAAGTGAAACCCAGATTTACCAACATGAGAGAGAATTCCTAACATTTTAAAGTTTGTATGTTATGTATATAAGAATTTAGTTTCTAGTATAAAAATATACATCAAATAAAATACTCACTTTAACCAACAATGGTAAAAATCATAACAATATGTTTATACTCACCATTATTTTAAAATTAATTTAAGAGTCATTGAAGGACAGAAATGGTAAAATAAAGTTTAAAATAGTTTATTTTTTATTTGAGACTGAAAATGTGGTTAGTATGCTGCTTAAAATAAAAACAATAGATATTTCAGGATTGAATATTACAAAAAAAAATAGTGATCTCTAAGAAGGAAGCAAAGAACGAAAAAGAATGCTCAGTGGAGTGACTAATGCTTATAGACAGCAAAATCTCCATTGCAGGAAAAAATACACTGTGAAGATTATGGCTGCAATGATTAGTAAAAGATGAAGTGAAACTACTGATCAGAATTATGACTTGAAGTGGAAAGAATATGTTTAAGGAAAGACATAATTTAGAATATTCCATGAGTGACAGAAAATACTATAGTTCTGGGTGGCATGAGGAAGGATGAGTGACAATAAAAATGCATTAAGATCAGAAGGAATTGACAATGATATAAGAAAATAGGAAAAATGATCCCAGATTAGTGTGTTGCTATACAATCTCATATGTGGCATGAAGCTTGACAGTTTCTAAGTTTTTTTTAAACACAAAATAATATTTCTTTGAAGATACAGCCACTTGTAATATGAAAAGCACACTGATTGTCATCTATTGCTCCTTAGAAGGTTCTTTCAATGTAAATCACAGAGTAGATTCCTTTATTGGATTGATTTTCTTATGATAATTCCCAGAGATTAAACACTAAACTGTGTCTGACCCAATAGTTAAGGCAAATCTGAGAACTGGAATTTTGAAGCTCCCTTGTGTTTCATTTCTTGATTATCTTGGAGAACTCTGGTATATCACCTGTCTCAATAGCTGAGCATGGTAACTGTAATGTCTGCTATTCTCAGAACTCTTTCTCATATCAAACATTTGAATAGTGATTTCAGCACCAGATGCCTGGGTACACACAGTTTGCTAAAACATGTTTCATGCACATCATGCTATTCTTTCTGGTTGCTCACAATCAGATGACTTTCCTTAGAATTTACATCAAAATTCTATATCTCATTGTTGACCTAGACCAAGAGCTCCCAGTCAAAAAGCATAGTGAACCTCTCTGAACTAGTAATTCTTTGATAAAATGTCAAAAACTAAGGAGTCAAAAATACAATTTATACACAAGAATTTATCAATTACTCCCAAAGTGAAGTGGCAGAATATACAGAGGAGATATCAAAAATTTAAAATGTATAATGATAGATGATTTTTAACATTTTATTGATACTCTAAAAATATAAATAGATTCATAATTATTTGAAATATCTAGCCACTTGTATATATGAAATATGAACTATATACAACCATTTGGGTATTTTGTATATGAATGGACACTGTAATAAATCTAGGATTTAGACCAAAAATATTAACGCTGGCAGCTTCTGGCAAGATGATGAAAGTCTTTGCATTTAGATACCTTCAGTTCTTTACATGGGCTTTTAAGATTGAGATTTTTCCCTCTTCTCCAATAATATTATACTGTTTTATTAGCAAATATTCAAACTTGTAAGGAATCATCAGTTTTAGTTCTACAATCATAAAAGAAAGGAAGACTTTAGTGGCTATTGTTAACATGGTGAGGACTTAGTTGCTCCTGGGTGTCTAAAACTTTACACAAAAGCATTACTCTTAACTTCTACCGAAGTTTCATGACTGAAGAGGGGGTAAAAATTGAACCAATTTTTCTGCCAATTCCAGCAAAGAAAAGGTCATGCTGAGTTGCCCAGGCAAAAGTCCCTTTTCGCTCTCTTCCTCAGGCAGTGGAAGAATGCTGGGCTGAAATCTAATCATCTCTAATATATAAGAAAGGATCAGCAATGTACATTACATCCATAATAGCAATTCTTCCTGCCTAAGTAATGAGGCCTCTTCAGGTGACAGAGTCATCTGTCCTTCAAATATCATTTCTGGTATTATAACATCTCCTTGGAAGCATTTATTCTCTAAAGTCAAAATGGACAAAAAGCAATCAATCTCTTAATTAAGCAATGCCCCAAATACAGATACAATATAGGAATCAAAAACTGTTTCACTTCCAGGAATCCTTTTGGATGAAGCAGCTGGCTTCTTTCATTGAGAATCTGGGAGTGTAAAGTCAGTCTGGCTGCTTTAAAGCAAGTTAATCATGCATCTGCCATGCCTGTTTTGTTTAACCCGAGACAGTCATCATAAAGAAACAGTGTATTAAAGGCTTTGTAAAATAAATTATATTTTGGTCTCAGTTATTTGATTAAATACTTTATAAATTTAAAGTATGTGTCTTCACATGATCACGTGAAAGAATAGTGAAGTTTGTTTGGCTACAAATGTATAGATAACTTTTTGTTCATAGTTTTCTCAAGCAGTAATATCTAAGTAAAAATAGCATATATCCAGGCACTAAGGATATATATATATATATATATATACATATATATATATATGTATATATATATATATATATGCAATAGATTAAATATTGGCAGTGATAGACAGGACAATCTGGAAGGCATACCATGAAAGTGATTGAAATTAATGCAACTGACCTGTGATAGAGGTAGATCATTTCTGGGTACATAAACATAGCAGTGTAGATGAGCAAACTGTACATTATTTGTACATAGGTGTTTAATAATTGATCCTTCACAACAGCAAGAATAGAGTATCCATCCACAGTTAAACAGATACAGAAATGTAGTACACACACATACACACACACACACACACACACACACACACACACACACACACACTCACACCACACAGGATGTGGCTCTAGCTGCTAAGGAGAAAAAAATTAACTTACTTTGCAAAAAAGTGAGTGGAAAGCCTGTTAAGCAAAATAATCTCGACTGGGAAAGACTTATGTCACATGCTTTGTCACATTTAAAAATCTATATTTAATCTATATGACATGAAAAACATGGGGACTATAGGAATGCAAAAAGATGTTAAGGAGACAAGGACCATGGTTATGTAATGGAGGGTGCTAAAGAATAACAAAATAATGCATATTCTCTCACTTTGAATCTGAGATTTAAATCTCTCTGTTTGTCTATTTCTCTATGTCTATTTTTTTCTGTAGTTCACTCTCTCTCATCTCTTTCTCTGTAAAAACAATAAAACAAAAGGAGGTCTTTTGGATGGATGAGGGCAGAAAGACAGTGAGAGGACAGTGGAGGTTGAGGGTAGCATAGAAGATTCTTTGAGAAAAGTAAAATGAAACAAATACATGTATCAAGATTAACATGTGAAACTCAGTATTTTTCCTTAAATTTAAAACAATGAATTATGAAGAAATTAAACCTCAAATGGGAGGTGAAAGATCCCAGTGTTTGGGACAAAAAGAAATCCATTTAGTTCCATTTAATTGTGAGGAACTTAAGTCTTCTAGGAGAAGAAGGGAAAAGTGGAAAGATAGTGATTTAAAGAACTGCTATCAATAATGGATTAAGAGGAAACTGTGTCCATGAATAAATCTAGGGGTTAGATAAAGAGGAAAAAGAGTGTGTCATGTCCTGACTGCCATGTCATAATTATGCCTAAGGACTTAGGAATCCCTATCACATTTCTGATACCATTTCAGTCTTTCTAAATGTTAACTCTTAGAGTACAGACCAGTCTAAGTAGGCATTCCTACTATTCTCTTTACAAACAATGTGAGTTATGTTACATACCTAGGAAGAGACTCCATACTCTGGGTAGCTTAGCTGCAGTCCCAGGTCTCAGCCCCTATGCTGCATTGTAAGTGCTGTACCTTGTGAAGCCAAAAATTGTTTTTCCTTCACCAGTCTCCTCACTGAACCAAACTTGCAAAATCATCAGCCTAGCACTTTTGAATGAATGCCCCTCCCCCAGTGACTCATACAGCACGTGCCCAGGGGAACATATTAGATGATGATTGTTAATGATAAATCTTTCCATCAAAAGCCGCCTGAGCCCCACCACCATGTGTGAGCTTTATGCCAACCACCTGCCTGAGTTAGGGCCCAAATGAATACACAGAAACTTGTATTAGGTTCAAAGCTGCTTGGCCAATCTGTTTCTCATCTGTTATCTCATTCTTAATTATCATAAATCTATATATTTTATAAGACTTATCTTATTGGATGCCTTATTGGCGTCCCTCCTTGCCAGTGGATCACATTGTGCAGAGGGGAAAAGAGGGATGCTTCCTGTTTCTTCTTCTTTAAATATTAGTCTCCTTGCTATGTCACTTCCTGCCTGGATCACCCCTTTTCTACTACATTTCCCAGAATCCTCTTTGACTCCTACTTCTGCCTAACTTGCCATTTCATTGCCCAAGCAGAACTTTATTAAACAATCAATAAGATAAGCATACACAGAAGTACTTCCCCCATCAGATGATAAGACTCATTACCATTTGAATTCTTAAGCTAAACATTGGAAATTTGCTTATACTGTCTGGTGAAGCAAAGCAACAGAAAAACTTAGAAGTGTGAATGCATCTGGTTAGAAAACTTCTCTAACTCCTATTTTATCTTCGCTGATCTAACTAAAAATACTGTGGGTATAAAATGAGACTGCATGTCAATCCCAGAACCATTTACTTAGTACTTAGTACATTAGCTTTTACTCAGTACAGAAAATCTCCATAGGATACTAAGGGCAGAGCATTCAGACCTGCCCCTCATACCCTGGACCCTGGCTTTGGAAGGGAGAAGTCTGCAGGGTCTATGTTGACTGGTTGACTGTGATCCTCCTGACACTGCTAGGGAAGAGCTTGGTCTGCCTTCTTAGTGCACTAATACCTCATTTGTCATCTATGGCTGTAATTCCTTGTCCCTTGATAATTAATGAAAACATGGCAGATTATATACTATCAGACTCAATATGTACCACTTATACACTACAACCAGTTAATAGCATCATTATCTACTTACACAAACCTTCCTCACTCTTCAGGAAGTGTGTCACAATAAATAAACAAAGTGAGATGTCTTATTCTATTATCTATTGGCTTCATAGGAAAGGTGGTAGGAGATAGTCTTTGAAAATTATTGAATGGTTTTAGTACTCAACCAAACCTAGATGATATTCTCTAAATATGGTAGAATGTAATTTCTGGAGTCAGTTTATATTCACAGCTTAGATGTATAAAATGTTATACAAATTCAGCACTATTGCATAAACACAATTACTGGGAGCTTTGGTATTTGACTTTAAAGGATGTGTGGGGCAGGAAAGCTGGCTAGTAGGAAGGGTACGGGAACCTGAGTTCAGATGTTCAGGATTTAGTAAATTTCAACATGGTAGCATACATTGGTAATCTCAGCCTTTGCATGGCTATATGAATGGAAGACCACAGAAAATACTCAAGATGCTTGTGGCCCAGCAACCATGTAACTTAGCAGTAAATACAAGATAGTCTCAGAATAGAAGCAATAACCAACTCTCAAGGTTGTCATCTAACCTCCATGTGTATATTATGACTGGTGTGGGAAGAAACCCTCACAATCACACTCAAAAACATAAAAGATTTTTTTAATGATTTTGGGGGCATAAGAAATGTTTCAGATTTTATACACTCTCAGTGTAGATATCTATTGAGAAACCTTTGTTTCTT
Organism: Cricetulus griseus; assembly: GCF_003668045.3. Classification (NCBI taxonomy): domain Eukaryota; kingdom Metazoa; phylum Chordata; class Mammalia; order Rodentia; family Cricetidae; genus Cricetulus; species Cricetulus griseus. The sequence goes on along the minus strand of NC_048595.1, from coordinate 142,363,113 downwards.
TGGTCATGGTGTCTCAACAAAGCAATAGAAAACCTATGACATGTTTCTCCGTATATATATCAGGTGTCTCACAAACACCAGAAACACCAACTTCAGGGAATAAATCTTTTGCCCTGTTTTGGTTTCAATGGAAATCTGTACAAATGGTGTATATACAGACACACACACATAAATCAAAGAGACATATGAAAGAAAATGCTTGTAGCTTCAAGATACCTTTATTCAGATAGCTACCAGCCAAATGCAAGCCAGAGCATACCCAGGGGCAGCAAGGCAGGGAGGCCAGAGTGAAGGGGCAAAGAAGAAGAGGGCTTCCATGTGCTTGTGGTGGCTTAAGAGCCCCTCCCGAGTCACCCTGACCTCACCTTGACCACACCTTGTCAGGCACACCTGTAGCCAGCCCTAAGGAGGCATGGTTATGGTGTCTCCCTACAGACATAAGAAAAATAAAAAAAAGATATGTTGTGCTTGCTGCTTTTATGTCAACTTGACACACATGTTAGTCATCAGAGTGGAGGGAACCTCAGTTGATAAAATGCCTCTTCCAGATCAGGCTTCAGAACCAGGTGATGATGGTACACATCTTTAATCCCAGAACTCAGCAGAGGCACATCGATCTCTGTGAGTTCAAGGCCAGCCTAGTCAACAGATGAAGTTCCAGGAAAGCCTGGGCTACACGGAGAAACCCCGCCTTGAAAAAGCAAACAACTTCAAGCAAACAAGCAACAACAACAAAGCAGGATTTAGACAAGCCTTTAGGGCATTTTCTTAATTAGAGACCGGTGAGGGAGGGCATAGCCCACTGGGGAAACTGCTACCCTGTGTTTGAGGTCCTAGGTTCTACAAGAAAGTAGGGTGGGAAAGCCATGAGGAGCAAGCTAGTAAACAGTAGTCTTCCGTGGCCTCTGCATCAGTTCCTGCCTCTAAGTTTCTGCCCTATTTAAGTTCCTACCTTGGCTTCTCTCAATGAACTGTGATATGTGAGCAAATAAATCTTTACTTCCCCAGGTTTCTTTGGTCATGGTGTCTCAACACAGCAATAGAAAACCTATGACATGTTTCTCCATATATCTTTGGTAGACAGGGTTCTACAACCCTTTAGTAGTTTTAAAGCAATATCTCCATACATTTTTGTAAGTTATGAAATCAATGGTTCTGAGAATGAAAGGTTTTATTTGTTTTATTTCTTGGACAAACTGCGTCTGGTTAATTTTGAGAGTGGTATTTTTATTTATTTTCAAATTTGTTTTTAATAATACAATTGGTTTTTAAAAAGATACACGAAAAATACTATTTGGTAAAAAACGAACTGAAACAACTACATTAGACTATTGAGAATCATATTCTAATAGCCTCCTTTTTTACAATCCTTTAAATAAGATTTCAGGATGGGAGAAGTGCTTTGGTGACTGAAGACTGAAGACTATTATTGGCCCTCCTGTCACAGTGTCTCTCCAAGGTATTTAAGAAGCCCCGCAAGTCTGCTCTCCAAACACTTTGTAGTCTGGCTCAGCGGGCCCTTACCCTTCTGTGCAGGTTGCCCTCTCTCTCCTGTGGCTGCACTGTTTTTCGGCTGTCGTTTTTTATTGAAAAATAAAAGCTAAATTGGAGTTTGAGAATACCTTCCATTTAACTCCTTTGATAAAACAGGAAAGATAAAAGCAACCGAGTCACAAGAGATGTGTTTTTGAAAGCTGTGCCTTGGATATCAGAGATGCAGAAATAAAAGGCTGCTTCAAAAATAGAGCCCACTGGCCTCACTTTGGCCTGCTGCAGCTCTTCCCTGCACTAGACCTGCTTTTAGCTTTAATTTTTTATTCAAGAAGTTAAATGGGAGATTTGAAATAGTTTGGATCAAATATAACAGCAATTGAAAAGTGGCCATCAGATCATTCTTTTAAATTCATTATTCTTACATCCCTGGGCCAGAAGACTTTGTCAAGCAAATTTGTTGCACATCTCTTGAAAAAGGTCACATTATTCATATTATTTTTCTTTCCATCGAAAGCGCTTGAGAAATCCTATCACATAGTAAGGATTCGACAACGTAGCCTACTTCACAAGCTCACTATCTTTTGTGGAATGAAAAGCCAAAGTAAAACACATAAAACTTAATGATTTTGAATTTTTAAATGTATTCCTTTAACCTGTCAAATTTAAGTTTCTGTTGTAGGAGTTTTAGGACTCTGATATTTAATTGCATGGCTAGTATCATTTCTTAGGAAGACATTCCACTAATTGTGTGTTTATAGCTCAGTTGTTGAATTGTTGAATGATAGACTTACAAAAGGAAGATAAGTAACTTATTAAATAATAAGTAAAACAAGATTCGTTAAATATATATGAACATTTAAGATAGAATCCTACAAGAATGTGGATCTGTTGCTACACTAAAATTTATAACTGTAAAGAAGATGGAAGGGAAATGAAAATGATTGGTAAAGGAAAGGTACTTGATTTAGAATCTTGATTTTACTCTTAGATCATTTTGATCCACACTTTTCAGTAACTATAAGGTTTTATTTTCTTGTTCATGAAATTTCAACTTATAGCTTAATTAAAGTGACTCTAAACTACAACCACTTTGCCTTCTCAAATAATGTAAAAGACACAATTTGATATTATATTTCCTTCTGATTCTTATGCATTTTAATTATATATGTACATATATATAATTAAAAATGAGTACTCTGTTTCAGGCACTTCATCCTATTCTAACCAATCAAGGGGGAATAACAAGATGGGAGTTCTAATGATGTTAAGTGTATCTCTCAGCACAGGCTGGCATTGATGTAGCATGATTTATAAGGAGACAGCTATTCTGCAGAAGGGCCAGATTCTAAGGCGTGTGCTAAAAGCATTCTAGTGGCCTTCAATCAGGGCTGCCTCATTATTGTGAGCATAGTATTATTTTAAATTAGCTTTTTATATTTAATTAAATAGCACCTAGTCTAAAAAGTACCTCTTATTTTCCATCCCAGCATTTTGTATGACTACCTTCAGAAGAAGTTTCATACAATAGGCAAAGAATAAACAGAACACAATTACTTTTGCCTCATAGAGGAAACAGAAGAGGAAAAAACCTGGAGAAGTTTAGCAGCCTGTTTTGATCCAATGATACAATTTCATTTTTTACAAGCACCATTACACATAATGAGGGCACAATTTTCTCTAGGCTTCAATAAAAGAAAAAGGAGACTATCTCAACAATGCTAAAATGCAAACAGCTTTAGTATTGTCTTATAGCCTTCAATACATATAACTGAATTGACTCAAACTGTGAGCCTTACCAAATCATTTTCTTAATTGAAGGATCCACTTAGTTTCTTGCTTTAATTTCCTTTAGTAAAGACCTTGGTTAGAGACAAAGGGATCCTTCCGAACATGCTGAATACCATATTGTGTTTCAAGTATCCATTGAAGACTTTCTGTTCTAGCAATAACATTACTCTTGGAAATGAAAAGACAATGAGTATAAAATCATGACAACTCTGGTCTGGAGTGGATTTATTTAAACTTCAACTGGGGGGAAGAGTTAATGTTTATACCCACATACATTTAAAAATATTTAAATCTACATGTGATATACATACTATGTTTTACGTATTATCACTTATTTGGGAAGATGTATATCTAAAATCATTGCTATTTTTCTCTAAAGGATTCTAGATATGCTAATTGATTTTCTGCCCACAGTAAAGGTTTATTACATGTCCAAACTTATCTTACTTGTTACACTGGCTAGTTTATACTTGGTGTAATGTATGTATATTGCTTCTGTTTTTGAAAACCAAGGGATATGTGCATTGCTGACTGTGGTGGCTCACAAAGATTGGTTTTAATGGCTCAAGGTTTAGTGAGATTGATTTTTTCTTTTTTGGGGGGGGTTTGAGACAGGGTTTCTCTGTGTAGCTTTGGAGCCTATCCTGGCACTCGCTCTGGAGGCCAGGCTGTCCTTAAACTCACAGAGAGATCCACCTGCTTCTGCCACTCAAGTTCTGGGATTAAAGGTGTGCGCCACCAATGCCTGGTGAGAATGATTTTTTTTTTTTTGGCAATGATTCTATATAAATTAGAATTAAGGGGCACTGACTCACATAAGTTTATTTACAAGACTAACGACATATCCAGAAATTAAAATTTATCTGCAAAACTCTATTCTATCAGTGTGTTGGTGGCAAAAGAAAAGAAGTTGTAATATTTATCTTCTTAATTTCCTTTGATTTTTATAATCTAAAGACTGATAACAACAATTTTCAGAATTTCTAATATTTGAAAATAATAAGGCATTGTCCTTCCACCACCCCCTTCCCCACAGTAATCCTTGCCAAGTCACTGCTTTATTCTCTATTCAATTTCATCATTTCAATAATCTTATGTGAAAGAAATCATATAAGAAACAAGTTTTGGTACAGCCTTTTTCATTCATAATTCTCTGGAAATTCCTCCATATTTTTATATATAAGAATATAGCTGGAATTTTCTTTAGGCAATCAACTAGCTCCTAAATAAAGACACAGACTTGCCAGGCGTTGGTGGCGCTCGCCTTTAATCCGAGCACTTGGGAGGCAGAGGCAGGCAGATCTCTGTGAGTTCGAGACCAGCCTGCTCTACAAGAGCGAGTTCCAGGGCAGCCTCCAAAAGCCACAGAGAAACCCTGTCTCAAAACAAACAAACAAACAAAAAGACACAGACTTATTATTAATTATGAAATCTCGGCCTTCATTTACTATAATCACATTGGTGACTACCCTAATTGTCACCAGAGATACTCTATCAAGTAACTGATAGAAGCAGATGGCCCAAGCACTGGGCTAAGCTCGGGGAGTCTTGATGAAGAAAGGGGGGATAGGATAAGTCAGTGGAGTCATAAATGGGAAACCAACAGAGACAGAAGACCTGAGCTTATGGGAGCTCTTGGACTCTGGACCAACAATTAGGGAACCTCTGTGGACCCGATCTTGACCCTCTACTTGTGTGTGACGGATGTGTAGCTTGATCTCCTGATGAGGCTCCTAGCACTGGGATAAGGACCTGGTCCTGGCACTCAGCTGGCTTTTGGGGACTTGTTGCCATGCTGGATCACCTTGTCCAATCTTGGATCAAGCAGAGGAGTCATGCCTCAAATCGGTGTGCCACACATTGTTCATGCCCATGCAAGGCCTGCCCCTTTCTGAAAGGAGATGGAGAAGGAGTGGAATGAGAGGGAGGGAAGATGGGAAATGGGGATGAGAGATGGGAGTGGGGGCCTGGAGGAGAGGTGGGAGGGGAAACTGTGCTTGGTATGTAAAATAAATGAAAAACTGTTATTTAAATTAATTTAAATTAAAAAAAGAAAAGAAAAAAGAAAGCTTAGCCTTAGCTTAGTCTTGTCCCACTAGCTCTTTGAACTTAACCTGTTTCTATCCATCTATATATTGCTTTGCACTTTTTTTTCACTCAGTATGTCCTATTTTCCTGCCTCTTCCGTGTCTGATTGGCTGGCCCCTGGTGTCTCACTGGCATTTCTTTCTTCTTGAAGCCTAAATTCCTCTTCCTACCTACCTACGTTCTACGTTCTGGGAAGTTCTACCTACGTTTATGCCCTAACTATTGGCTATCCAGCTTTTTGTTAGACCAATCAGGTGCATTAGGCAGGCAAGGCAAAACATTCTAATTTTGAGCTTATCTTCTTTGGTGATTCTTCAAAATTCATTTGTTGAAAATCAACACACAAAGGAAAGGCAATAAAATATGGAGATTTGGGAGATGACTTGGTCAGAAAGAGCTCCTTTTATGAATAGAACTAAAATCACAAAACAATTTTAAACTGATGAAAAATAAGTATCATAAATTATTATAATGATAGCGTGAATTTTTCTCAATGGTAAGTAAATAACAATTAACTAACACCGCAAAAATTTAAGCCTGAGGACAATTATTCAGACATGCTACCTGGTGAAGAACCATCTAAACAAAAACATCTTTGAAGCCTGTAACAAGACTTCACCAATATTGTTTTAAAGTTCCTTAATTTTTGTCTTCTCGGGCTCCATGTTTGTAAGCAACACACTGCAATTTTTTTTAAAGAATGTAGTCTATGTTATTTTGTGGTAACCACCTGGATAGTGTAAGAAAGCTACTGGGCTCATTATTTCAACTGGGTTTTTTTTTTTTCAATTTAAAGTTTTCTATTTGCCTCTTCCTCAAATTTAGTTTTTTCTTTTCTGAAATTTACAATTTTTATTATTCAAGGACATTTGCAATTATTACTGGGGTTAATGATGATACTCATTTTAAATCTGGCAGATAATTCTGAAGTCTCTATCAGGTATAGTGTTGACATCTATAGATAATCATTTTCCATTTTGTTTGAGATCTTCCTAATTATTGTCATGATCAATTATTCCTTTGAATCTCAGTAATCAAAAGTTGTGAGATTCTTGAACTTTCTACTTTAGATTGCTTCATTGAGTGCCTCCCTAGCATGAAAACAAGGGACTTTGCCAGGTAAGTATTAAAAATAGAAACAGGTTTACCTTGCCCTCCAGATTTAACAATCAAGAGCTTATGAACTTTGCCTCAAATGTCCTATCTATTTAAATGTTGAATTCCTTGTTTTGCTCCCTACTTAACGAAGACTAACACCAAAGAGTAGAGATGTACTTTCATATTTCTGTACAGGGTGGAAATTCTCAAAGTCCTACTCTAAAATTGTTTCATTAAGAATGTGAAAATATACCATGCCACTTCGATATGAGCATAGCATTCAAGGCTCTCCATGTGGGTGTAAACCCCAGGTGAAGAAAGCTCATGCACATCTGGTGTGGATTAGTTGTAGTCTTTGTCACATTACTCATCATGCCTAGGCTGGGGCACCGCATTCTAGTCTAGAAAAGAAGATAGTTGAGAATCCAAGATCAGTCCTTGTTGTATGACAAAGAGTAGGGTCATAGATTTTCTGTACTGTTGAACTAAAATACAGTCATAATTGTCTAACCATTTTTTTTTTATCCATTCCTTGCCAGATGTAAAATCCTTCTGGCACTCTCTTTTGATTTATACTAGTAGTATTCCAGACTATCACCTTATTTGTTTGGACATTTGGTTACAGAAACAAGAAGGGAAAGCTAAGGGACATAATAATATGTCATTTTATTATCTTAGGAACTTTACCTTCTCTGACTTTTCCTCCCTTCTCTAGTCTCTTCGTTCCTTTGGATATTTTTGGTATGATTCTATTGGTCAGATAGAGAAAGTTCCTGTCCATCATTCCAGAGCATCTTATTTGACTTTTTAGAAAGTCGCCTGTGAATATGTAATATTTCCTTTTCTGAGAACTTTAAACCCTTATACTTATAAGAGGAAGTGTTGGAAACCTATGAGGAACAAGCTGCATAAGAACTCTGGTTATCAGTACTGAAAGCTGATAACTCAAAAGGCTATAGCAATGCTTTGAGCTTTGAATTGTTCATCTGTGGTATTGTTCTGGGAACTAACATAAAGTTTGACTTGAAGAAGAAAGAGTGATAGCTTTTAAAACTTCAAAAGTCTCTGAAATATCAAGTTTTCTCAACTTGAGTTTTTTTTTTTTTTTAAAGGAAATTAAGCCTTATGGGATAGGCTGAAGTTTCTGTCCCACCAGCCAGTTTCAAAATTACCTACACAGAGGCTTAATTTTAACTATAAATGGTCTGCCAATATCTCAGCCTTGTTACTATCAAACTCTTACATTTTAAATTACCCATATTTCTTGTCTACCCTCTATCATGTGGCTCATGGATTGTTACGTTATTTTCTACACAACCTGTTCCTCTGCATCTGCTGGTCCTTCTCTAATTTTGTCCTTCTTCCTCCCAGCATTCTCAATTTGATTGTTCCACCTATACTTCTTGCCCAGATACTGGTCAGTCTATTCTTTATTAACCATAGGGAATAATATATTTTCATAGTGTACAGAAGGACTATTCCACAGCAACATAGAATAAGTTTTTAGTGATGATTGTTTATCGTCATAGGTAGTCATGTAAAGTGTAGTCATTCATTCACTATCATGAGTATTGTAGATTGGCCAGAGTTAATTCTATTGTGGAGTTGAAGTGTGTAAAGCTGTGGCTATCATATATTTCTAATATTTTAATGTATACTCCAGAGAATTAAAAGTTTAATACAGAAGACAGTAGTATTTCAAATAATTGAATAAAATTATACTAAGCAAGAAATCTATCTTTGTTTCAGCATCTGAAATTAAATCAGCATTTGAGCATTTATCAAATTATATTCTCTCAATAGCAAAGAAAAACTGACTATTAACTATACCAAATTAAATATTAAAATATAAATGTAAAAGTATACAATGACATTATGTTTATTTTGTGAAAATATGATTGACCTATTTGTTTGGAGTATAATATAACAATAAGAAGTTGTCATCTTAAAAATTTGTAACTCTCAATAATGAAGGTCAAAGTATCTGTCTGAATTTATAGATAGAAAAATTACCATTTCCCTTCTTTCTTCCAAATCTCTATTTATTCTGTGTCAGTTGTACACAATTTTATATCCACCAGGAGGTCAGAGGACATTGTTGTTGTACTACTTACTACACAGGGTCTGGGGTCCCTGCTATTCCAACACAGACCCGTGGATGCACATCTCTTCAGTCCCACTTCCAACTTCCTACCATGGAATATGAAGATACAATGAAGGTAAAGAGTAAAGGCTGTGTGGTTAAAGGAAAGTGAGACCTTCTTTTCCTTTAAGTGAGACAAGCTTTACCTTGCTGCTTATCACAAAAAACAAACAACAACAAAACAACTCCCACAATACAACAAAAAGCACAAGTATCCACACTAAATCGACAGAAGGAAGACAGATGCAGTGAACATGACTGGGCACTCTTGTCTGCAGGACTAGACTAATAAAACATGGGCATCTCTCAGAAAGGGCTCCTGAACACCGTTATAAAGCTGTGGGCATACCCAGTATGCCTTTCAGTTCTCGACACATATTAATGCTTTCTGCAGATGACAAGTGATGGAATTTGATTTCTAGGAAAGTTAAGCACTGCAATTAGGAGTCTAGGACAGCAAAAGCCTAACTTGTTATGCCAGAAAAGAAAAGAAAGGATGGGTGAGGTGTTTGGGTGGGTGTTTAAGTTCTCAAAGGTTGCTTTTTGTCAGAAGAGAAAATGCAGAATCACATTCTTTTGATATATATGTGTGTGTGTGTGTGTGTGTGTGTGTGTGTGTGTGTGTGTGTGTGTGTGTGTGTGCCTGTATGTATTAAAATGTAACATAGAGGCTACAGAAAGGCACAAAGTCGGTGAAATTTGTATATTATTAAATTCAGACAGATAAAGTGTGTAAGAATCCCCTTCACTAGAACTAGCTGATGTTATTAATGTACAAAGTTTAGATTATAAACTGTCTTGTGATGCCTGTCTTATTACCTCAAAGACACACTCACCCAACAGGCACATTGCAAGAACAATTTTTGAGTGTGTCCCCAAAACAAAGAGACCTTATGAACTAGTATGTGCCACGATGAAAGAAGAGAAGTAGCAGAATAGGGAACCATCATTAACCTGAGGCAGAGACAGGACTGTGTGATTTGAGGTGTGTTTCTGCTTGCTTCAGGGTGTATTTAGTGCTTGCTCTTGGGAACTTTGAAATTGAGGCTGAAAGAAATGGGTTGTGACAAAGTGTAAAGATTTTAGCAATGATGGAAAGATAATTCAGAATCAGTTCAGATTGCCTTCTTAAATCCTACCAAGATCTATAATTATTTTTCCAAGCATCTCCATCTACCTTGATTCTAGAGTGACATATATGCTTTGGATTCATATTCTCAGAGTTAGCAACAAATTCTGAATTTATTTTAAATGCAACTTTTATTTTTTTAATTTTTGTTTGTCTTCTTATATATTAAATAGCTATATAAAACAAACTTTGCATTGATCTGACTCCTATAATTTTCTCCTGTGAGTCAATTCACAAAATAATTTATTTTCTTTACTGATATGTAAACACTACTCTGCTCTATCAAACCTACAAGTTAAACTGAAAATGCAAAATTAGATTTAGTGTCCTAATTCTATCATTGATGAAATACTTCCAATGTTTTAAAGGCTCCCCTTTGAGAAATAACTCTATTTGCTTTGAGAGAAGGTTATCACTGGGCATAATTCCACTTGGAATTTCAACAATACTTCATAAGATCATCATTGAATACATAAAACCTAGCACCATAAGCATAATCAAAACCAAAAAAATGAATTATGCATACATAAGAAAATTAGCTAGACCTCTTATATGGAGGTGGCAGTTGAGGGTAAATGTGGATTTTAATTATTGGGATAAAATTTCGTTATTCTATTAATATTATCTAATTATTTAGAATTCAAAAAGAGTCTAATGATGTAATTATTATTTCAGCTAATCATCAAGATTTATGGAAAAAGCATCTTTCTAATAATACTGGTAAAATTAAAGATGTATCAATAAAAGGAAATCAAGAGTACATTTTGGCAGGCATAAAAATAAATCCCAAAGGCTTGTAGGAATATTACATTCACAGTGAGAAATTTCCCTGCTTGGAGTGCACTAAAAGAAAATTCAACAAGAATAAAAAATTAAGTGACTGTGGTGCATTTAGTCTGAGGAAGAAGTAAATAAATAGGCCATTAAACAGAAAAGTAGTAAAAACAAACAAAAACATGCAATAACAACCAACAATAGGTAAAGGGATTAAGATTTCCAGCTTGGGATTTTTTGCACCAACAATTTAGAAAGATGTAATTTGCACTACAATTTGAAATTTATTCTACTAATATAAATAGGAAAAATCCTCTTTGTATACACCTTTTCCTTTATAGCATGGAAAAAAGGATGATATCAGAGTAAGATTAAACCATGTCTTTCAAAAAGATTTAAACCAAATTTCAGCATCCAGAAATGAAGGCCTGACTGTTTGCATTTTAAACTTGTTCCTCAAAAGAATATTGAAAGTGATATTTACTCAAGAATGTATGAAATTATTAGGGTGGCATGGAATACTTACAGAAGGTCCATTGCTAAGCATAAACCAAATGCAAATCAGATATGAATTTAAAAATTGGAAAACACTGTAGTATATTTAAACCACAGATACTTGTACACAACAACTATCTGATTACAAAAAAAATTCAAAATCTGAAGTTATCATGTAATCTCAAACCAAGACCCATTCCTTGCCACATTACTGGTTGTTTTGAATGTGTTTCTAAATTGAAATGAGATTTAATATAATTATTACAAGTTCTAATTTAAGGAAGTGTAGGAATTTATCTTATAGTTTACTCCAATTCCGCTTTGATCTAGGTACAAAATTGAATAAGTGATTTTTTTACAAATACAAATTTTTGATTCTTTGTTTTATTCTTCACAGTAGCCTTATGAAACAGACATTCATATCTTTGATTTATGACTACCCAATTCATTTGGCCCTCATTTGGGCCCAAAGATGTGAGGTGTTCATAAAGATAGAAGCAAAATTACAACTCTGAGTTCCTGACACTGAAATACCTAAGTTCAACCTCCACTAGATGCACAGCAGGCTTATGACAGCAATGGTCTTGGTTTGCTATGTCTTTGTATTCTGTCTTCCATTGGCTTGATTAATTTTCATCCTCACAACTAGGGTGTCAATATTCTCATAATCTCATAATTCTTCATGATCACATCCTTACCAAGTTTGCTTGCATATGCTGCAATGTGCAACCTTGAGACAGATTCTGGCCCAACTCTCTTATCAAGTTCTTTTAATTACTTCGTAATAATCAGGGAACAGTCTTCTTCTGACTTCTTCACCTCAAAAACTCATTCATTTCATCAGAATGTTGAAATTAAAATAGCCTCTGTAATTTTGTCATTTTCCATAACTAACCAATGAACATGCCTTGCAAGTTTTAGCTACTGAATATTTTTCTAATGCATCCAATGTTTTAAAGTCCTATTATCACTGTCTTGAGTTGTGATAGCCTTATTTTTAACTATGATAACATGATTGCCACCACACTTGTCTGTTTTTCCTTTATTTTCTCCTTAATATCATGAAATTGAAATGTACCCATGTGAGAAACACCACCTCCACATTCCCAAACACCTTTACATTCTCTACAGTTTATTGTCCGTCCTAGAACGTATGAACTGCGCTTGATATGCTTCCAAAGACCACCCTACACATCCCATTTTATTTCAGGTTGTTATTCTAAATAGTCCTGTGTGTGGTTACTGAGTCACTTACTTGATAGATTCATTTTCCAAAAATATGTTTTACATATTTCATTGTTTTTTGTCTTTTCTTTTTTTGTCTGTTTTCATCTTTAAATCTCCATTGACTCACCTACTTTCTCACAAACCCATGTCCTGCTACCCAAATGACCTAACATAATATTTGGCTCGTGTCTTTATCAGGATATGATTCTTTATGACAAAATATTTGCTTGAACAGCAGCTATCTACCTCAGTGTACACAGAGATAGGAGAAATTCTTAATGCCTAACATGCTGTTCAAGTTATAGGAAGTTTTCATTAATTCTGGGTAAAATGATTTCTTCTGTAATTGGTATGTATTATCATTAGTGACATTCATTCATCTCGCTTCCCAGACTGTGGCCTGAATTGAATGTAGTTTTGTCTATTTGCTTTTCTTCTCTTTGAAGGATGGGAAAGAAGCATGGTGACTAAAGGCTGAGCCATCATCAACACTGAATAATAGGTGAAGAAGGCTTTGGAGGAGGAGGTTTTGCATTGAGTACAATTATTATGTACAATTTTCTGTCTTTGTCATCCACATCAACAGGAAATGCATAAAGACCATAATTATGCCTGCTTCTCTGATATGAGGTAAGGAAAAGCAAATGTGATAATCTCTTGAATTGTGTTAAATGACATAGGTGGCCGTGATAGACTCTGTTACATTATCTGAGCTCAAAGTGAATCTAAAAACAGCTTTGCCAGATAGGGCTATTCTATTGCCCCTGTGATACACAAGCCACCACATATCGGCACTGTTGTTACTATTTCCTTCCTTTTGTTTTTTTTTTGTTGTTGTTGTTGTTGTTGTTTTTTGTTTTGTTTTTTTTGATTTTTGTTGTTGTTTTGTTTTGTTTTTGTTTTTTTGTGACAGGGTTTCCCTGTGTAGCTTTGGATCCTGTCCTGGAAATAGCTCTTGTAGACCAGGCTGGTCTTGAGCTCACAGAGATTTGCCTGCCTCTGCTTCCCAGATGCTGGGATTAAAGACATGTGCCACTGCTGGCCAGCTCCTTTTGTTTTCTTTATCTATTAAATTCATAATATATATAACTTTAATAATATGCTATGTCATCTATATTATCTATTTCTTTTGTAAATGTTTCTGGTTTTATTTGCTGTTAATGCAAATAATAGACAACAATTTTTTCTGCATTTTTCTTTTTTGAGATTTCTACTCCTCCCTCTTCTGATTTCAAGCCCTCCCATGGTTTTTCTACTCTTGATTTATGACATCCTTTCTTCTTTAATTATTATTGCTACATATGCAACATATATATATTTATAAATGAATATATAAAAATATATTCATTTATAAATACATATATGTGTATAAAGACTTTTTTATTTTTATAGTTGTGATTAGACCAATTTTAAATTAGAAACAAGCTTCTTTTACATGTCAATCCCAGTTCCCTCTCCCCACTCCTACCCTGCCCCCCATCCCTATCCCAATCCCTTTCTGCTCCACAGGGAGGTTGAAGCCTTCCATGGGGGATCTACAAAGTCTGTCATATCATTTGGAGCAGGGCCTAGACCCTCCCCCATGTGTCTAGGCTGAGAGAGTATCCCTCTACGTGGAATGTGTTCCCACAGTCCATTCGTGTACTAGGGATAAATACTGATTCATTACCAAAGCCCCATAGACGAACCAGACCTCCTTGTTCAGGGGGTCCGAACAGTCCTATGCTGGTTTCCCAGCTATCAGTCTGGGGTCCATGAAAACCCCTTGTTCATGTCAGCTGTTTCTGTGCGTTTCTCCAGCCTGGCCTTGACCCCCTTTGCTCATGACTCCTCCTTCTCTGCAACTGGATTTCAGAGTTCAGCTCAGTGTTGAGCTGTCTGTCTGCTTCTGCTTTCATCAGATACTGGATGAAGGCTCTAGGATAGTCCATTTAGTGTTGCTTATTTACAGATCTGACAACTTGGGATTGTATAGCCCTGTAGATGAAGTTTCTGTTCCACCTGACCCTGCCTCCCTTCTGCCCAAAATAATCACAGAGACTTACATTACTTATAAACTGTTTGTCTGATGGGTCAAGCTCTCTCTTAATTATTAACCCATTTCTATTAAACTATGTATTGCCACAAGGCTGTGGCTTAGCCTTAATCTAGCACGTTACTCCAGCAGCATGGTGTCTCCCTTGAAGCTTCTTTCTGCCTCCTCTCCCCAGCATTCTATTGATCTGGAAGTCCTGCCTGTACTTCTTGCCTGGCTACTTGCCAATCAGTGTTTTTATTCATCCACCGAGAAACAAGTATACAGAAGGACATCCCCATCATAGCACATCAGGAATTATCTCTGAAGAAAACTGATTCTCTCTTAGCAAATTTTCTGTACCATTTCATCTAACCATGGAACTGTATGAGATTTTCCCAATCCATATTGGCATGTTGATTGATGTGGCCATGATGAAGGACTTGTTTAGGCAAACAATTTCTGGGATTTCATATGTGAAGCTTTCTTATGTCTGTCATTCTCATCATGTATAAATTAAGCCAGAGAATGGTGCCACTACAATGATTAGGTCCTCCCATCTCAGATACAGGCAATGGAGATAATCCCCACAGGCTTGCTTGTAAACTTAGAGCTGGGGTGATTTTAGACTTTTGTCAAGTTGACAATTTACAATGACCACTGAATTGATATTGTCATCTTTGAAGATTTTTAGTAGTTATAGTATTAACCAAATGAACTTTACCAGACTTCACACCTCATTCCTGTATATTTACCCCAGAGGAAAAAATTGTTCACAAATAAAATTGTCCAAAAAGTAAGATATTTTATTTAGAATTTCCCAAGATAGAATGAATTAAGATATCTGGTGAATTGATGAGTTGCCCACATGCTATCAAACACTAGACCTAAATTAGGCCCATTAAGGCACAAGAGTATGGATATATTTTTAAAACAGTATCCTGGATGGTTAGTCAGATGAAGATATAAATTCTGATATAAATAAAATATGTATATAAACCTCAGTTATAAGTAAAATCTTCATTAAAAGAATACAGATCATGCTTAAATGTTAATATATGGTCATAAAGAAATGAACAAATTGGGGGAAATGTATTGAGATTATTTTGTAAGCAGATGGGATGATAGTTGCTGCTTTATTTGCTTCTTTCTCAGATTTCATACCATTGCATATTTAAAATAAATGAAATATACTTTATGTAAATTTTATCAGGTATTGATTTTTTTCCTGTTAAGGATTAGAATCTAAGGATTCTGGACATGCTAATCCAGCCCTTCACCATTGAGATATATTCCCCTGAATCCATTTCCAATGTTGCCAAAGCTGTATAGTGAAAAACCATCCTATAAAGCTTTGAAATATGAGTCACTAGAATAATTCTCGACATGGTGGACAGTGTTGCTTCAGGGACAAACTTCTTCTGAGCACTTTATCAAAATACATCTGAAATAGGAAGTTAAAGGTGTTTAGTTATAAGGGGGAAAGAGAGCCAAAATTTGATTATGAAATACATAATAAATATTTCACGTTTTTCTGCATCAGTCTCTTTTCCCTCTTTTCATAGCTAAAATGAGAGAAACAGACTAGGTGAGAATTATCAGGATCACTTTCTACCTTAGTGACAAAGCTAACAGTAAATACATGTTTCCCTGACTCCACCCTTTATAAATATTCGTACAGTTTGAGGAGATGTTTTGGATTCACACATCTTCCATTTCAACAAATGCCACAGTTTCAGAAATGTTTAATTTCTCTATGCTCTTCAAATCTTCATTTGCTTTTTTTCTGTTTGCTCAGAATTTATAAATCATCTTAGATTCCTACAGTCTACCTCAGTAATTTTCATCAAAGAAATAATAGCAGAGATAAATGAGTTGAGGGTACATATTAGAAGATTGTCTTGAAGAGATAGCTTCATCAATTTTGGTGGAGAATGTAACTTGACCAGTCCTAATCACTACCATGAGGAGTAGTTCTGTGGCTGAGCAAATCAGAGTGACTCCAATTAACATGCCAAAGTCCCAGACAAGTCCTAGTGATTGAAGCTTCCAGGGAAGATTCCTTTCATGTGATAACCATTATTTAAAAACCTTATTTGTATTCCTAACTTAAATATTTTCATTTTATATCTATGCTTTGGTAAATCCTTTTGGGGGGAAATGAAAAGAATAAAATCAAAGATAACTACAAATCCTGTAGGAATGCTTAATAAAAGTCAAATTAGAAAAGGCAGAATTAGAAAGGCTTAACTGAGCCAAAAAATGAAATGAAATAAAAAATAGTTTCTTTTCCTTTGAATCAGACAGTTATTAAAATGTCTAAATTCTAGAGAGATGCCAAAGGCAGGTATGAAAGTTGGTCCCTTGGAGTTGAAAGAGAATTCATGTGTATGACAAGTTCCAAGGATTCCTCTTGCAAAAGAAAATATTTGCAGTAGGAGACAGAGGAAAGCCTCTTTTATATTAATTTCTTGAGCAGCTGGTAGCCAGAGCCATCCCCTGTGCTGTTCCCTGTCACTTTTGGAGGCCTTTGAGTCAAGCCCAAACTGCCTGCCTGTCCCAACTGTGGTGCTTTTTCATCAAAAAAATCATTGCCACGGCCTCGCAGTTCCATGCCGGAATTGAAAAGCCTTTGAAATCGGTGCAGCCTGGCTGCACAGCCAGTAGTAAGCGTTAGAGGAAAACACGCAGCTCATTTGTTTAAAAGTTCATTCGCTGCAGTGTGATTTAGACTGATGTGAGGTGGGCTTTGCTCAGCGCTGCTCAGCTCCATGGCAAAGCAGAGCTAGGTCACTTTTCAAAGACTTCCTCTGTCCCTGACCATTGCTCAGCTACTGCAACAATAGCGCTTTGAAAAGAAGAAAAAATAAAGGAAAAGAAAGTGAGAAATGAAGAAAAAAAGAAAGGGAAAAAGGGAAAAGAAAGAAGACACCAGCATGAGAGGCTGAGAGCTCAGTCCAAACTCAAACAGCCCTGCTACTGTCCAGGACAGAGGGGCGCGTCTGAAGGTGGGATGAGGTCTGGGTTCAGAACAGCCCAAAGAATTAATTTAAAAGAATTTCTCCACCCATTTCCTGTAAAAGCAGCTGCAGCAGCTTTAGTAAAATACTTCCCAGATCACAGGGCAGTTGGCCATGTAGATTGTGCCTTGCTCTTAGTGAATTCTATTTCAGGAAAATAAATGTGAGAAATGGCAGCCTCTAAAGCTCTTTTCTACTAGGTACAGATATCAAAGAAAAAAATTAAAGCCTCTCATATTGTTCATTGAACAGGGATCTGGACAATCAACACATATTACAAATGACAGTTTATGTCTTCCAGAAATAATGCTTCTTGGAAAGGGGTATGTTTATTAGATATGATGCATGCAGAGTACCAGTCATTTTGAGATCTGAAGTACCCAAGGCAATCATGATATGTTTTCCCTAGCTTTTGCAGACACATTGATAGTGTTGAGGTATGATACTAATTCCACAAGCAAATGGATCTATTGTTATAATCCTGGTGAGGTCTTAGAAATTGCTTTTATATTTAAAACCTTATTTTGAAGGCTGTCAGGCTATAGATAATACAAATCCTGTTATAGTATGTCAAGGATTCTTGAGGTAAATCTGAGCAGATACAAATGATAAAATATGATGCTGGAAGCATAGGTGGAAGGTACTTAACAATATACTCTTAGGTCATGCTTGTAAACTACACCTAATGTATGCATACTGTTAGAACAACCAGGAACCTTGACTACTTGAGAAATAAAATTAAGCTTCATAGAAACAAGAAGGGTAGTTAGACTGAGGAGAGGGGAAGAATAAATCAATTAGAAGTTGAATTGCTATATGTCTAAAATTAAATTCTGTGATGATTTCAGTGAGTTTCAATACAGTGAATACTTAGTCACCCACTAAAGTATTTTTATTAGTAGATATAATCTGAACATATTTCAAAGATCTAAAGATATACTCTGAATCAGTTGTGTGGGTTGAGAAGCTCTATGCTCAGTATGGTTGTCAAGAGTTTTGGAGTTGAAAAATCACCTCAATATCTGTTCATTACCTAGTTATATATCCAAGAGTAATAACTGCAGGTGTGTTGGATTACTCTGAAAACTAACTGAAATAACATCTGGAATCTAGGATATTTATAAGGTATATCCTTGGGACTAACACTTGTGGTAGAATGGGGAAAGAGGTGGGATGAGTAAGAAGGAAAGACTTCAATGTCTGTCTGAATAAAACCCTGTCTGTCAATATAGACCTACAGACCTCTATGGTTAGCTAGTGTCAAGTTCCATACTCTGGTTTTCAGACAAGCTTTAGTTGTATAAATAAGATTTCACCACACAGTGCAATGTCCACCAGATTAACATGCACACAAACATACCCCCCAAACAAATATGAACTACTGTAAAATGAAGACAACATATTGACAACTCATATGCTTGTCCTGTTGGAGAAATGATTCCAAATATTATAGATTCCAAAAGGGAACCATATTTAAATGAAGATTAGAAAATGGTTTTATAATTAATTACATAAAACAATGGTTCCTGGGTTATTAATGATTAGTGGAAATAGAGGCTATGAATTTAAAGGCAAACAAGGAGGGGGACATGAGAGAATTTGAATAGGGGTAACGAAAGGGAGAAATGTAACTAAATTATAATCTCAAAAAGAAAAAAATATTGAAATATGTTAAATACTGGCTGGATATAAGTATAAGCTAATCATTAATTTTTATTATTTATATACATAATAAATGTACTAATCTGTAATTGATAGCATCTTAGGACATTTATAAGGAATGTTTTAACTTAATATTACTATAAATACAGGCTAAGTTCCTGCTCACAGCAATTTGAATAATTGCTCTATAGGTAGTATTTTTGCACATGACCTCATTTAGCTTAAAAATATGTCACCCTAGGTACATATTTATATGTATAAACAATAAAAAGTGAAATTAAACATTTACCATTAATAAATCATAAAAATATTTATGTCAAAACAATTCTTTGCTACATACGAATTAAGATCTTATTAAATATGAAAGCAAGAATTGAGGACATAGCTCAGTTGGGAGAATGCTGGCCTAGGATATACAAGGCAAAGATTCTGTTCCTAGCAATGTATAAAATGTGATATAATCGTATATGCCTGTTATTCCAGAATTGAGGCAGTAGGGGAGGGATGATCAGAACTTCTGTCAACCCTAGGCTAACTGCATGCCAAATTTGAGGGCAGCTTGAAATACAGGAAACCCTACATCCCAAAAATGTAAATAAATAAAAATGAAAAAAGAATTTGAAACTAAATTGGGTGGGCACACTTGAAAAAAATATTTAAAGATTTAAATCTTGACTGAATAGTTGATACAGCATGACATAAAACATATTCAATACTTTTACACAACAGATATATAATTATCTTTTATAAATATAAGTCAATGCTATGAACATCATTTCACATAAAAACACGGTACAAAATAGCAACAGTATGGGATAGCCACTTCTGAATTAGTTGGAAATTCTCTTCTAATCCCAAGCCAATACTAATTGAACATCTTTAAATATGTAACTGAAGTCAGCAACTCTAACAGCAATTTTAAAAGTCAAGTATTCTAATATAATATAACCCAAAGGCGATAGTTATAGATTGAGGAATGACAGTAGGAAAATATTAAGACTCTTTGGTTTCTGTGATTAAACCAAGATGTTCCTATAAGACCAGAAAACTTTGTAAGTGCAGTCAAAACACTGCAGTTCATAATGTGTGATAGTTTTGATCATTAGCCACAGTATTTCAGCATCACTTACTTCATCAGAATTGTGTTGTGTGGATGGCAGTACATACATAGCCAAGCATACATGCTGTGTCTTTGGAACCAAGGGTTCTTTGAATTCTTGTAATGAAACACAGGCAAGCACTATAAGACACATTTTTGATTCATTACACATTCCGTTTTCAACTAGTTTGTAATTGTACCATGCCGAAGTATAGTCCTCTAGCTTTTGTTGAATTTAATGTATACTACTACTGTTTTCAGATGTGCTCCAATGTTTTTGTGTACCAAGTGATAATATATTTTTTCTTTTAATCCATGGCTTAGCAATATAGGAATTTTTTTCTTTGTTTAATTTTGCTAAAAAGAGCACATTAACTTAACAATGTAGTATTGTGACTAGCCACATTATCATTTTTAATGTATTATTGTTTTAGACTTTCCTGCATATATACAATATATTTTACCAAATACACCCTCAGTTGTCTTCCCTGTAATGAAAGGTTTTTTATCTCAGCAGGCTCCATGGCCCTTGAGATGCAAATAAACACACTGATGCTATTAATTATGAAAGTGTTGGCCAATGACTAGGACTTATTGGATAGGTCTGTCTTAATTACTAACCCACTGCTATCAATATATGTATTGTCACAAGGCTGTGGCTTACCCAGTAATGCCTGGAATGGTGTTATTACACCAGCAGCATTGTGACTTTGCCCCACTGGCACACTCAGCCTACTTTCCCCAGAATCCTCCTCCTCTGCCAGCCACTCATATCCTTCCTGCATGGCCACACAGTGTTTTATTCATCAACCAATAATAGAAATATATACAGAGAAGGACAACTCCATCACTTCCCTACAATTCTTCCTCTATGCATTCCCACCACTATCCCCTCCTACCTTTAGGTACATTTTTTCCCCACTTAATCTACTGAGTCCACTCAATGCTGTTAGTACTTACATATGTATAGGACAACTTAGTGTAGCATTACACCTAGCAAGTTTGTTCCCTCCAGAAAAAGAGATGCAGCTTCCCAAGACAGCCATTAGGTGTAAATAGTTCCTCATCTAGACATTAGACCTTACCCCTGACCTTGATTGCATTTTGGTAGTTTTTTTTTTTTTTTTCACAAAAGTTAATGTATTTAGATTGTATTGGGCTTATAATGATAATTTAAGAATTATTTTGATGTTTTAGCTTTACTTTCTAATGCAGTGAATAAAGCCTCTATAAGCAATAGTTTGGAATCAATCCTTGATCATTTTAAAGAACTAAATAAATTCTGAATTCAAATTATTTCTTGATGACTGACTTTCAAGTCTTAACTTATATTTCATGAATTAATATTATTCTTTATGCAGAATTTTTTATATTTGAATTAGAAACAAGATTGTTTTACATGTCAATCCCAGTTCCCTCTACCTCCCTTCCTCCCCTACTATCCCTCCTAATTAAACAGTACCTATCACATATCCTTTCTGCTCCACAGGGAGTGTGAGGCCTTCCATGGGGGGTCATCAGAGTCTATCATAAAATGCACACCAAAACAACTCTGAGATACCATCTTACTCCTGTCAGAATGGCTAAAATCAAAAGCACCAATGAGAGTTTATGCTGGAGAGAATGTGGAGAAAGGGGAACATTCCTCCACTGTTGGTGGGAGTGCCAACATGTACAGTCACCTTGGAAATCAGTATGGAGATTCTTCAGGAAAATGGGAATCAGTCTACCACAAGATCCAGCAATTCCACTCTTAGACATATACACAAAACAAGCACATTCATACAAGGACATCTGTTCAACAATGTTCATAGCAGCACTATTTGTAATAGCCAGAAACTGGAAGCAACATAGATGCCCGTCAACCAAAGAATGGATAGAGAAAATGTAGTACATTTACACAATGGAGTACTATTCAGCGGGGAAAAAAAAATGCAATCTTGAAATTTGCATAAAAATGGATGGAACTAGAAGAAAACATTCTGAGCGAGGTAGCCCAATCACAAAAAGACAAACATGGTATTATATGTGGATTTTACAAATAGAGTAAAGGATTACCAGCCTACAATCCACACTGCCAGAGAAGCTAGTAAACAAGGATTACCCTAAGAGAGACATACATGGTCCCCTGGGGAAGGGGAAAGGTCAAGATCCCTTAAACAAATTGGAGGATGGAAATAGGGGGGAGGGAGCTAGGAGAATGAGAAGGGGAGAAGTGGAGGGATGTAGAGGACATGAGGGAGCAGAAAGGTTGAGTCAGGCAAAGAATAGAAAATAACAAGAATGGAGATACCATAATAGAGGGAGACATTTTACGTTTACAGAGAAATCAGGAAGTAGGGAAATGTCTGGAGATCTACAAAGATGACACCAGCTAACAATCTAAGTAACAGAGGAGAGGCTACCTTAAGTGCCCTCCCCTGATAATGAGATTGATGACTGACTTTATGCTACCCGATTGCCCTCATCCAGCAGCTGGTGGAAGTAGAAGCAGACACACACAACTAATCACTGAACTGAACTGGAATCCAGATGCAGAGAAGGAGTGAAGAGCAAAGGAGTCCAGACCAAGGCTGGTGAAACCCACAGAAACTGCTGACTTGAATACTGGGGAACTCTTGCTCCTCAGACTGATAGCTGGCATACCAGGATGGGACTGATCCAGACCCCAGAACATGGGTTTCAGTGAGGAAACTTCAGAAATCTATGGGATTTCCTGTAGCAGCCCAGTATTTATCCCTAGCATAAGTGTGGGTTTTGGGCGCCAATTTCATATAGAGGAATACTCCCTGAGCCAAGACACACGGGGGTGGGCCTAGGCCCTATCCCAAAGGATACGAACAACTCAGGTGACACCCTATGGAAGGCCTCAGCATCCAGGGGGAGCAGAAAAGATATGTGACAGATAAGGTTTTAGTTGGCGGGGATAGGGGAGGACGGGTGGGAGAAGGGAACTGGGATTATCATGTAAAACTAACTATCTTGTTTCTAATTCAAATAAAAAATATTTAAGAGTTTAGTGGAAGAGTAGAAGTGTTAGGGTCTCCTCTAGAGCTTATATTATAGCCAGTCAGAGGTTTTATGCATAGATTCTTTCTTGTCTAACAGGACTTAAATCTAATCAGGTAGTGGTTGGTTACTTTTATTGCACTCTTGCCACTACTGGGCATACCTTCACACACCAGTCATTATTGTAGCTCACAAAGTTTACAACTGGGTAGGTCTTACAATGACTCTTCTACTGTAAGAGTATGAATAGAACCTTCTAGCCCTATGAAAGTTAACCACCAAGGATTAATCTTCCTACTTCATAGGTATCTTTTCACAACAATAGAAGACTAAAGAAAACTTTACAAAGATTTTCACAATTTGAGAAACAGGTTAACATTTTAATTTTAAAGTTAATAATTTAAAAGCTATAATGTTTATAGTATTGTCATCTTATGATAGTAGTTTTTATTGATAGAAATTTATTTCCTGGTTTAACTTTAAAAGAAAAAGAGAGAGAGGCAACTGAGGCAAGTGACCTGCATGCCAGACTCATTTCAGCAGTGGTGGATTCTGAACACTGAACACCCAGAGGCAGCCCGGCATCCATCTGCCTGCCCAGGTAGGCCAGGAACTGTTTTCGGTTCCTGTTCATCATCGCTGCTCAGAGTCATCTGAGGCAAGCTACCTTCTTGCCATACGGAGTTCGGCAGCGGGATCCAACACCCCAAGGCCTGGTGATAGCTCTGCCTCTAACTGCCGGCCTGGCAGGACCCAGCATGCCCGAACACTGCCGACACCCGGGTAACAGTGACACCTCCATCCACAAGAAGAGGACTAACATCAGAATATTTGATCTGTTTGCATCTACCAGAAGGGAACCGTGGTCCCACACCCTCCAGGAGAACAAGAAACACTTGCTACACCCACCAGAAGAAAGGATGAGAAGAGGACAAGGTAAAAGCACATCCAACAACAGAAAACCCAGTATGACACCACCTGAGACTAGAAACCATAGACCAGTAAGACCTCAACATCACGATGCAGATGAACCAGAAGAGAATGACCTTAAAAACACCTTCAGGAAAATGATAGAGGACCTCAAAGAGGACATGAGAAAATCCATTAAAGAGACAAAACAAACCAAAAAATACAAGAAATAGTTCAAGACCTAAAAACTGAAATAGACACAATAAAGAAAGCACAATCTGAGGGAATGGTGGAAATAGAAAAACTGGGTAAACAGTCAGGAACTATAGATGTAAGCATAACCAACAGAATACAAGAGATGGAAGAGAGAATCACAGGAGTTGAAGACACACTAGCAGAAATAGATTCATCAACCAAAGAAAATCTTAAGTCCAAAAAATCCCTATCACAAAATATTCAGGAAATATGGGATACAGTGAGAAGACCAAACCTAAGAATAATAGGTATAGAAGAAGGTGAAGAAATCCAACTCAAAGGCACAGAAAACATATTCAACAAAATTATAGAAGAAAACTTTCCCACCTAAAGAAAGACATGACATGCCAATGAAAATACAAGAAGCCTACAGAATACCAAATAGACTGAACCAAAAAAAAGGTCACCTTGCCACATAATAATCAAAACACCAAGCATACACAACAAAGAGAAAACATTAAGAGCAGCAAAGGAAAAAGGTCAAGTAACCTATGAAGGCAAACCTATCAGAATCATACCTGACTTTTCCTTGAAAACTCTGAAAGCCAGAAGGTCCTGGATCAATATTCTACCTACACTAAGAGACCATGGATGCCAGCCAGACTACTATACCCAGCAAAGCTTTCAATCATTATAGATGGAGAAAACAAGATATTGCATGACAAAACCAGATTCAAACAATACATATCCACCAATCCAGCCCTACAGAAAGTACTGGAAGGTAAACTGCAACCCAGGGAAGTTAACTACAACCAGAAAAACATAGGCAATAGATAATCCCAACTTACCAACAGTCAAAAGAAAAAAGGGATAGAATCCCACACATAATCTTGCCACCATCACCAAATCAAAAACAAACAAGAATGAACAATAATCAATGGTCATTAATATCCATCAACATTAATGGTCTTAACTCCCCTATAAAAAGACACAGATTAGCAGAATGGATAAGAAGACAGAATCCTTCCTTCTTCGGCATACAAGAAACTCACCTCAACCTCAAAGACAGATGGTACCTAAGAATTAAAGGTTGTGGAAAGATCTTCCAATCAAATGGACCCAAGAAATAAGCGGGGGTAGCAATCCTAATATCCAATAAATTAGACTTTAAACTAAAATCAGTCAAAAGAGATGAAGAATGTCATTTCCCACTCATCACAGGAGAAATCCATCAGGATGAAGTCTCAATTCTGAACATTTATGCCCCAAATACAAAGGCATCCACATTTGTAAATGAAACTTTACTAAAACTCAAATCACACATAAAACCACACACACTTATAGTGGGAGATTTCAACACCCCACTCTCACCACTGGACAGGAACACCAGACAGAAACTTAACAAAGAAACAAAAGAACTAATAGAAGTTATGGCACAATTGGACTTAACAGATATCTATAGAACATTCCACCCAAATACAAAACAATTTACCTTCTTCTCAGCGCCACACGGAACCTTCTCTAAAATCGACCACATACTTGGCAACATATCAAACCTCAACAAGTACAAAGAAATTGAAATAACCTCCTGTGTCTTATCAGACCACCATGCTTTAAAATTAGAATTCAACAACAACAAGAACGACAGAAAACCTAAAAAATCATGGAAATTAAGTAACACCCAATTGCACAATCCATGGGCCCAGGAAGAAATAAAAAAAGAAATTAAAGATTTCCTAGAATTCAATGAGAATGCGGACACAACATCTCCAAACCTATGTCATACTCTGAAAGCAGTGCTAAGAGGAAAGTCCAGAGCACTAAATGCCCACATGAAGAAACAGGAGAATAATCACACTAGAGAATTAACAGCAAAAATTAAAGCTTTAGAAAACAAAGAAGCCAATACACCCCAGAGGAGCAGACACCAGGAAATAATCAAGTTGAGGGCTAAAATCAATAAAATGGAAACTAGCAGAATAATACAAAGAATCAATACAACAAAAAGTTGGTTCTTCGAAAAAATCAACAAGATAGACAAACCTTTATCCAAACTTATCAAACAACAGAGAGTGAACATGCAAATTAATAAAATCAGCAATGAAAAGGGGGTCATAACACAAGATACAGAGGAAATCCAGAGAATCATCAGGTCATACTTTGAAAACCTATATTCCTCAATATTTGAAAATCTAAAGGAAATGGACAATTTTCTGGACAGATTTCACTTTCCAAAATTAAATCAAGAACAGATAAGCAACTTAAATAAACCTATAACCTCTAATGAAATTGAAGCAGTCATTAGAAGTCTCCCAATCAAAAAAAGCACAGGGCCAGATGTCTTCACTGCAGAATTCTACCAGAAATTCAAAGTACGGCTAATACCAATTCCTCTCAAAGTGTTCCACACAATAGAAGCAGAAGGTCATTACCAAACTCTCTTAATGAGGCCACAATAACCTTGATACCCAAGCCACACAAAGAAACAACTAAGAAAGAGAACTACAGACCAATATCCCTCATGAACATTGTTGCAAAAATTCTCAATAAAATATTGGCAAATCAAATCCAAGAACACATGAGAAAAATCATCCATCCCAATCAAGTAGGCTTCATACCAGGGATGCAAGGATGGTTCAACATACGAAAATCCATCAATGTAATCCACCATATAAACAGACTGAGGAAAAAAAAAAAACACATGATCATCTCACTAGATGCCAAAAAAGCCTTTGAAAAAATCCAACATCCCTTCATGATAAAGGTCCTGGAGAAATCAGGGATAACAGGAACATAATTCAACATAATAAAAGCAATATACAGCAAGCCAACAGCCAACATCAAATTAAATTGGGAGAAACTCAATGCAATTCCTCTAAAATTAGGTACAAGACAAGGCTGTCCACTCTCTCCACACCTCTTCAATACTGTCCTTGAAGTTCTAGCTAGAGCAATAACACAACAAAAGGAGATCAAGTGAATACAAATCAGAAAGGAAGAAGTCAAACTCTCACTATTTGCAGATGATATGATAGTCTACATAAGTGACCCGAAAAACTCAACCAGGGAACACCTTCAGCAAAGTGGCAGGATACAAGATTAACTCAAAAAATCTGTAGCCCTACTATATAGGGATGACATATTGGTGGAGAAAGAAATCAGAGAAGCATCACCCTTTACAATTGCCACAAACAACATAAAATACCTTGGAGTAACACTAACCAAAAAGTGAAAGTCCTGTGCCGTAAGAAATTTGAGTCTCTAAAGAAAGAAATTAAAGAAGATACCGGAAAATGAAAAGGTCTCCCATGCTCTTGGATAGGCAGGATCAACATAGAAAAAAATGGCAATCTTGCTAAAAGCAATCTACAGATTCAATGCAATCCCCATCAAAATCCCAACACATTTCTTCTCTGACCTGGAAAGAACAATTCTCAACTTTATATGGAAAAACAAAAGACCCAGGATAACCAAAACAATCCTGTACTATAGAGGAACTTCTGGAGGCATCACCACCTCAACTTTAAGCTCTATTACAGAACTATAGTCCTGAAAACAGCTTGGTATTGGCACAAAAATAGACAAGTAGACCAGTGGAATAGAGTTGAAATCCCTAAAATTAACCCACACATCTACTAACACCTGGTTTTTGACAAACAATCCAAATATATACGCTGGAACAAAGAGAACATCTTCAACAAATGGTGCTGGCATAACTGGATGCAAACATGTAGAAGACTACAGATAGAGCCAAGCCTTTCACCCTGCACAAAACTTAAGTCAAAGTGGATCAAAGACCTCAACATAAACCCAGCCACACTGAACCTACTAGAAGATAAAGTGGGAAATACCCTTGAATTCATCGGTACAGGAGACCACTTCCTGAACATACACCAGTAGCACAGACACCAATTAATAAATGTGACCTCCTGAAACTGAGAAGCTTCTGTAAGGTAAAGGACATAGTCAGCAAGACAAAATGACAGCCCACAGACTGGGAAAAGATATTCACCAACCCCACATCTGACAGAGGGTTGATCTCCAAAATATACAGAGAACTCAAGAAGCTAGTCTCCAAAACACCAAACAATCCAATTAAAAAGTGGGGTACAGAACTAAATAGAAATTCTCAATAGAGGAATTTAATATGTCTGAAAGACACATAAGAAAGTGTTCAACATCTTTAGCCACCAGGGAATGAAAATCAAAACAACTCTGAGATACCATCTTACTCCTGTGAGAATGGCTAAAATCAAAAATTCCAATGACAGTTTATGCTGGAGAGGATGCGGAGAAAGGAACACTCCTCCACTGCTGGTGAGAGTGCCAACTTGTATAGCAACTTTGGAAATCAGTATGGCGAATCCTCAAGAAGAGGGGAATGAGTCTACCACAAGATCCAGCAACTCCACTCCTAGGCATATACCCAAGAGAAGCACATTCATATAACAAGGACACCTGTTCAACCATGTTCATAGCAGCATTATTTGTAATAGCCAGAAACTGGAAGCAGCCTAGATGCCCCTCAACTGAAGAATCGATACAGAAAATGTGGTACATTTACACAATGAAGTACTACTCAGCAGAAAAAAATCAATGGAATCTTGAAATTTGAAGGAAAATGGATGGAACTCGAAGAAACCATTCTGATCGAGGTAACCCAATCACAAAAAGACAAACATGATATGTACTTACTCATATGTGGTGGACCTGCTTTATGACACATAGCAGTGACCGTGCTTTATCAGAGCTCTTTTTAATGATGTTGCTCAGAATGGTTTCTTTCCAGATGATGGTGGAGAAGCTAATTTAAAAAAAAAATGGTACCAGGTACCACAAGAACAGAACTGTGCTGTATTTCTGGGATTTTGTTTTTTACTTTTTTTTAATGAAGAGTGATGGATGTCTCTACAATTTTGTTCAAATGACTGCAGAACCTAGAAAAGCTGTTTCAGCTAATGATGCTTAACATACTGCCATTATTGGTCAATATATATATTGACCAATATATTGACATGAATGCTCAAATTATATATATATATAATTTGAATTTTTGGAAACTTTAGCTGTGCTGTCAACTTTGGAATAAGGTATCCCAGTTTATCATGTTGAGTTGGCATTGTACAAAAATTAACAGCCATATTAGTCTAGAAATGTTCAACTTAATTTTTTTCCATATGTACAGAGGTAACGCACTGTGTTAAACATGTAAGGTCTTAAAAAAGAAGAAGGGATTTTGAGAGACCATCCCTTGTGAAGGGATGCTCTCTTGACCTGGACACATCAAGTAGGGTCTAGGCCTGGCCCAGGATGATGTTGTAGACTGGGAAGACCCTTTTGAGGGCCTTACCCTGCCTGGGGAATGGACGGGGGGATGGCTAGGGGCAGGTGGGATGTTGGGGGGAGAAGAGGGAGAGGGAGAAGGGATTGACACCTGAGGCAAGCTTTTTCCTAATTTGAACTAATAAAATAAAATAAAATAAAATAGACATCAAACTAGTGGGTGAAGAGTTGTCTCAGTTGATCTTTAGGTGTGGAGATCAGAGTTTGAGTCCCATCATTAAGTAAAAGTTGGTCATGGTTGTTGTGCCTATAATTCCAGTTCTGGTCAGGTAGAGAAAGGATGATTTTTGTATTCATTGTACAGTTTTGGTGAGAAGAATGAACTAGAAAACTAAGGTCGAGGGTCTGGAGTAGTAACTCAGCACAGTTAACTATGAATGTTTGCTTCTGTTCAAAGGGATGAAAGTTTAGATTCCCACACCCATGTTGGAAACAAACAGATTAAAATAAAAAATGGGTTATATTTCTTCATATTTACCAATCATTGCAATGCATAAAACATTTTAAATGGTAATTTTTATTTCTCAAAAACAGATTATCAATTTCCATTAAAATAATGTTTCATTTTAACCTAGGTAATTATTATTCTAAAATTATTTACTTTCTCTTTATATAATGACACAAAGGTTTAATATAGAGCATTTTGCATACTTCATTAGAATATACAAAAAATGGATTCTAACATTAGCTCCAAGATCCTCAAATCATCAGCCCAAGACTGGCCCACTGAGTAAGTCTTTGGTCAACTCCAATGCTTCTGGCAAGTTTTGGAGAATATGATACTTTTTCTTTTAAAACTGTATTGGTTGTGGGAAGATCTACAATATACCTTCTCTCTTTGAAGAATATATCCTTCGAGTAAGCTTAATATTTGACATAAATTGAAACAGGAAATGCATATTTCTAGAAACAGTGGCAAAGCTTATAGTTTTGTAACTTTCCAGATGATTAAATATATTACCTGATTAATCTAGATTAATCTAAATATATTATCATAGTAATATAATCCAGTTATATTATCATGTTAATCTAGATGGATGTCTGATTATCTAAAACTCTAATAAAACCTTTGAAAATATTTTCAGAAAGTGTTCTTATCAACTATAATTTACTTCCCAATACTGCAGGTTCAAGAAGTATTTGACCCTGATCACTCCATTAATACGGTATTGCTTTTATTTTGCTGACATGTCTGTATGGTCTAGCATATCTAAATATAATTGATAAAATATTCTGACAGCCCTAGTTCCTACAGAGTTTTACATGCTACACTATTGCATGATGACTAGTCGTTATATAATATTCTTATATCCTTAAATTTGCTACTGTAACATTGATATATCCTACAATAATAGCAGATATTGCAACTCTTAATAGTTGTAGAGACAATCTGGTACAAGAAAAGGTTAGCCATTTGAGAACAGATCTTCACTTGCACACTCTGTACAGTGTTTGCAAAGGATCTGCTCCTACATTATTGGGACACAAACTTGGGCATTTTTCATGGTAACAGATTTGGTTCTGTGGAAAATCTTGAAGATGTCCTGTGATGCCTTCTGTATGAACCTCTCATTGCAGCTCTTTGCAAAGATCTGGTGTCACTAACCATTTACCCAGAAAAAATATAGTTTCTTTAATTGTACTATGTTGGGGTAAAGAGGTCTTGATTATCTGAAATAGTAGATTTTCTTCTGAATGTCAGCCCTAAATATTGGTAATAAAGCTCCATGGTCCATCACATAATTGAAAAATCTTCTTGAAGGTATGCACTGAAAAAATCTAGAAAATTCTAGAAACACCATTAATAAATTAGCTCTCAAAATTAACTGATTTTGAATTTTAATGCCTTTTTGATTCTACACAATGCTTCTTGTTAAATCACAAATTGTATTTAACAACTGTTTTATACAATTCAATATCTTACTAGCAATTAAGCCAGATTAAATCCTAAATAGAATCAATTCAAGGTATTAAATGAGGAGCAAGCCTCTGATTCACAATGAGTAGATGAGGAAGTCCCTGGCTGCCTGACAAGGCAGCACATAATACTAAATATGCAAAGCTAGCTGGGAGGTTCTGCGTTCCTGGTCTGTAGGCAGCAGCAATTCAAGGATATTTAGCACTAATGAAGAGCATCAGAACTGTTCAAGTTAATTAGCATTTATCCTTCCTCCTTCACTGAGTCCTTCCATCATGCTTCATTCAACATTAAGTCTAAGCATGTACAATTAGGAATAAAAGTGGGGCCTGAATTACCTATCCTTTAGAAAAATTGGCAGCTGAACACCAGCTTTCCACATTCATTTGTCAGCATCATCAACACAGAGGTCCCTTTTTTTGTTGTTGTTGCTTAAAAATAAATTTTCTTACTTTAGAAATGAAAGCTATGTGACAGTACTGGATTCATGAAATGAAATATTAATAAGTCGAAGTTTCTAGCCCCAAAATAAATATTAGTTCTTTCTCTTATTTACTTTTCTTTATTTACTAACATATTTTTATATGACTCTAGCAGTACTTTTAAGTTCATTGTTCCTGTAATTGTTGGAGGTATTTTAGATTTTTTTGTTTTTTGCTTTTATCTGTTTAACATGCAATGTATATCCCAAAGTATATTGGCGTTTTTAGAGGAGAGAAAGGAATTTCTCTCTAGGTCAGTGGTTCTCATCTTGTGGCTATGACACCTTGGGGGTTTAATGACCTTTACTTAGGGGTCATCTAAGACAACTGTAAAACTCATATTTACATTGTTATATTTAGAATTAGCAAAATTTTAGTTATGAACTAGCAAGGAAAGTAAGTTTATGGTTGGTGGTCATTTCAACATGAGGAATCCTGTAAAATTATCACAAAAAAGGAAGGTTGAGAACCACTGTTCTGGGTGGTGTGAGTTGAAACTAAACCTGTTAATGTAATTAAATCTTTCCATTTCTAAACTTTGTTTTTTTGTTTTTTGTTTTTTCTGGTTTTTTGAGACAGGGTTTCTCTGTGGCTTTGGAGACTGTCCTGATACTAGCTCTTGTAGACCAGGCTGGTCACAAACTCACAGAGATCCACCTGCCTCTGCCTCCCCAGTGCTGGGATTAAAGGCATGTGCCACCAATGCCCAGCTCCTAAACTTTGTTTTTTAATTACTACTTAAACAATATGATGTGTGTGCATGTGTGCATGTGCATGTGTGCACATGAGTGCGTGTGTGTGTGTGTGTGTGTGTGTGTGTGTGTGTGTGTGTGTGTGCTGTTGTAGAAGACTTTATCTAAGCCTACCTCATGGGTACTAACTAGGCCAAGACACTGCCATTGAGACATATCCTTTGCTTCTAAACTGACTAATTTTAACTAGGATAATTTCTTTCTTATGAAATTCATAAAGTTCTCTTCTCCATGTCTCTTTGTGTTTTAATATTTATCATGAGTTGAGATTCTTAGCAATATACCTGAAGTATAGATGGAATATGTTTACCATTTAATTCATCATTTCTTTGTTCTTTCATTTTCATTTTTTAGAATATTGTTCAGTGCTACTCTCTGTAAAAATGTGAGAAAAATATTGCCTTTGAAATACATTCACTACTGGTCAATGAAGTCCTAGAAGTACTGCAGGTGTTCTAATTTTTAGCTCTGTTTTATTTAGAAGGATTTCTGTCTCAATTCCATTACTTGCATAATGGGTGACAAAGGATAAGAAAATTGACTTGCAGAGCTTGTGTAGTTCACACAAGAAAATACTTAAAAATTTGAAAACTATACTTGGAGACTACCATTTATTGTAGATATTAATTTATTTTTTAGATTTTCTGTTATTTTAAAACTTATTTTACATACCAACTAGAGTTTACCCTTCCTCCTCTCCTCCTGCTTTGTCTCTCTACCTCCCTCCTCCTCCATCCACTCCTCATCTGTCTCCACTTAGATGGGTTAAGTCCTCCCATGGGAATCAATAAAGCATGCCACATCAAGCTGAGGTAGGACCAAGCTGCCCCCACATCAAGGCTGAACAAAGCCTCCCAATAAAGGGAATTGGTTCCAAAGAGCCAGTTCATGCATCAGGAACAGTTCCTAATCCCACTGCTAGGGACCTCACAAAGAAAAAAAAAAAAAAAAAACAAGCTACATAATTTTCACCCAGATGCAGAGGGTCTAGGTCATTCCCATGCAGGCTCCCTAGCTGACTGTCCAGAGTCCATGAGCTCACACAAGATCAGATCAGCTGCCAGAATAATCCTTTTCAAAACTAGCATTGCCAGGATGCTATTACCAATCAAAATGAGGTATATTAAAAGTAAGAATGCCTGTTAGGTAATAGCAGAGGGAGACAGTAGAGGTAGAGTGACAATTTCCCATATAGACAGTTCTGAGACTTCATCCTTTGTAAATTTTAACAGTGTGATATATATTCTTCTAAAATAAACAGAATCATAATTTGGATTTTACAATTTAAGTAAGTTATATTATGTCCCTAATGTTTCCTACTCAATATCTTCCAGATAATGGCAGCTCATTTATTCTCGATACATGACCTGAATTTCATTGAGACATGATCATGTCATAGAAACTATTATTGAGCTTTAGGACAATTAGATTAGGTGTGGAATTGAGTGCTATCTATCTCCAGTTTTAGGAATACTGTGATTAATTCTGGATCTGTGGAAGAAAGCAATGTTTACAGTTATAAGCAAAAAAAAAAAGACACTTTAGAAGAAAAACTTTTGCATTATAAATCCATTAATATGCTTTGGTTTCAATTGCTTTTACTTTTAAAAATTCAATTTGTTCTCATCCAAAAGATGCCATTCAAGCCACATTTATAGTTGGGTTGACTTGTCTGAAATGATCTGTTCTAAACTACTTGGAATGGCATTACTGTCTAGGCTATAGCATTTCCACTTATTATCACCTCGTAAAGCAACTAAGAGAGACGACTAGACTTCTTACCCTAATGCAGTTGTAATGAAGTGAAAGTTTTCTGATTTACTTTGGATTTTTCTTAGCATTTTGCAATCCAAGCCAAAACACACATTGACTCAAATATGGGTGCATGTTCTTCCCAGGAGTTTAGAGCTGATGTGCTAAAGATCTCAGTAGAAACAAAGAATAAGCTTTATTTAAAAAGTACATAATATCCTGTGAAATTAATAAAAATCATAGAAAGGAAGATCACTACTAATTTTCAATCAATCTCCAGGATGTTGGCAAGTGTTTTTGAGAAAGCATCTCATGAGACAGCAGAACTCCTTTGACCATCAGGCACTCACAACCTTCAAACCAGAGTGACAAATTGTGACTTTAAAAAATTCAGAGGGATAATGGCAGAAAGATAGATTCAGGCACAGAGACAGAGAGATAGAGACAGGGACAGAGACAAAAATAGAGAGGGACAGAGATATATCACAGAAACAGGGACAGAGATGGAGAAAGAAATGCAAGGATGGAGAGATTAAGTTTTAAAGAATTGAAACTATTAAAAATGGAAAATATGTTATTAAAGTCTACATCTAGCTTATTCATGGTTATATATGAATTGAAAATCAAACTCCACTGGAGAATTCTTATTGGTTATAAATAGTGAAGTTATATTTGATCTTATCCTGGAATTTGACATCAGCATCTATTTAAAAAGTAACAGGAAGCATTAAGTGTTTAATAAGAGTCATAAGCAATTCCCTAAAGGAGCTACAACCTCCCAATCTAGGCACTGTAATTCCTGTAGTCTGAGCCTTAAAAGCATACCCGTTCAGCATAACGGAAAAATCTGCTTAACAGCTACCATGGTATGAGCTGATGCAGTCTTTCTTAAAAGTCACAAAACCACACACTAATATGGCATAGAAATTATAGTTCCTGGAATTGTCACATAGAAGAGCTTCAACAATATTAAAATCACAATTGTGTGATTATTAAAACTTAAGGATATGGTTAGTTGTACACAATTATGAAGTAATTTGTGCTTTCTCATTTGCATCTCAATATTTAGATTGTCAAGAAATTAATAGGATGTAGGAAAATAGCAAAACACATTAGATACTGTCATGCCTCTTTTCTTGCTTTAGAGAAACTCAATGTTAATTTTTCTTCTCATGTAGAGCAGGAACATTATCTTCAGTGATTAATTATCAGATGTACATTAACTTACACTGTAGATTTTCTTATCTAAACCAAAAATGTGTTAAATATCTTGTTTTCAAGTGACAAATGTTTAATTAATTGAATTAAAGTGATTACTTATGTTCATGAAAACTTCCATTGACTGTGTTTATTGATGATTTTGTCACATAAAAGAAATTAATATCTTTATATAAGATACAGTGTAATTTCTAATTAAATGCCTCGCTTGATGCTAGATAATTTGTAAATAGTCAAGGGTCTTTTGAATTTAAATACTACATATTCTGTGTGTGTTGTGAAGGGTCTGGATAAATGACTTGGAAAATGGGCTTTCTAAGTTCTAGGATTTGGCCATGCGCTGAAACACTCAACTGTGTTTGAAGAGAATGAAACTATGATCTATTAGAGAAGCAAAGTGAAAAACAAATTGTTAGGCATCACAAACTGTCTCTCCACTGTAGAAATTATCCAGTTTTAGCAATTTTTTTCAGGGTCAGTGTAATGGCTGTGAGTAAAGACTAAAAGTACAATGGTAATTGCATTTTATTTTGTTAAAAAATAACTTGAGTGAGAACATAGTTTTGAATACATTTCAACTGAGAGCAAACAAGAATTAGAAGTCTTCAGGAAAGGAAAGAAATCATTGGGCTTTCCTGGTTGTATTTACATGATAATCCATTCATGGATATGTAGAAATAACCACAAAAGAAATTGAGATCATCACTTTGAGAGAAAATGGGGACATTGGAGAGACTGGGAGAGAAAAGGGAAGAAGGAAATGGTGTAATTATATTTTAAATAAAAGTCTTTATTTTTAACTTAGAAAGAACAAGATTCAAAGTACCACTAAATACTGGGCCACAGTTCGTTGGAAAAAAATTTTATTCTCTGTAATGCTACAATGGGTATGAAATAGTACAAATACAATATGAGATAAATCCTGTAATTATTTTATGCTTTTATGGGATGGTGAGTTGCTTACATGGATATTCACTTAGTCATTCATGAATTCAGTTAACAAGCTTTTTCTGATGTTCTTATAGTTGCAAGGAACTTAGACAGTGACTACAAACTACATTTGAAAATAAGATGTTTAATGTGTTATTACATCCTATGTGATGATTTAAATGAGCAAAAACAGGATAAATTATGAAAAATTATAGAATGGTCCAGCTTAAGATATTTAGAGTCCAAAGTTCCATAGGAAAAGTATATCTGGGACAAGAGTTTGAATGCTTAAAATGGTTTAGTGTCAGAGCCTTTAGCTCTATAGCTCAATATACTGTTCAAGGTGGAGTGAAGTTGGAAAGGAAGCCAGAAAAGTTCAATAATATACACAATCTGCATATTGTTGTAGAACACAAAAATTGAAATAAATGCTGGAGGTGCTCCTGTGTACTGGAAATATTAGAAAAATGGATATCAAACTCCCTAATGCTGAAGCACATTAATACAGTTAATTGTGTTATGGTGATCCCCAAGCATAGAATTACTTTGTTACTTCTTCACAACTGTAATTTTCCTACTGTTATGAATTATATTGTAAATATCTGATATGCATGATATCTGATATTCTCTCCCCAAAGTGGCTGTGTTACAATAAATCTTTCTGCCAAAAGCTGCCCAAGCCCTACCTGCATGTGTGCAGTCTCAGCCAGCCTCCTGAGTTCTGCCTGCCACGTGGATGGACAAAATAATACAGAGACTTATATTAGGTACAAATGCTGCTTGGCCAATGACTAATATTCTCATCTGTTAGCTCAGTCTTTTTTTTCCAAGACAGGGTTTCTCTGTGTTGCTTTGGAGCCTATCCTAGCTCAGTCTTTGTTATAATAAATCTATATATTTTATAAGACCTATCTTATCAGACACCTTCCATTGGTGTTCTCCCTTGCCGGGGGATCACATCTTGCCCTGGAGGAAGAGCAGAGGGGAAAAAGGACCACTTCCTGCTTCTCCTTTCTTAAATATGAGTCTCCTTGCTATGTCACTTCCTGCCTAGATCACCACTTTTCTACTACATTTCTCAGAATCCTCTTTGACTCCTAGTCCTGAATAACTTGCTGCCTCATTGGCCAAACAGTACTTTATTCAACCACCAATAAGATGAGCATACACAGAAGTACATTCCCCAACAGTGGTTGTAGCCCAGAAGTGAGAGGGAAGCAAAACAATATACATATATAAAAACTCACTGGATATCTAAAACAAGAACATATAAGGTCTAAACCTTGTCTTTATAACTAGGCAAAAACCCAGGAGATGACATTTATAGCTAAATGGTATAATGAAATGGATTTGATATCTAATATTTTAGCTATGGAACCACTGCAAGGTGAGAAGGGCTGATCGGTACCATAATGGGGATGCCTACATTAAGTTTTCCGGAGATGTTTATTTTTGGCTTTGTGATGTCTAGCTTAAGATAATCATAGATGACTTTAGGGATTCTCTGTTGTTGGAATCACTATTGTCATCCCTGTATACTTTGGTTATGATTTAAATCTCTACATGATTCTCTAAATTGGTTTCTAGTCAAATGAACAGGAAAAATCCCCAAATCTTCAATAAAGTGGCTCATTGATTCTCAACACTAGGACAAACATTCAAGCTGTTAGACAAATGTGCCCTGCACTTCCATCTGAAACATGATTATACATGACCTCCATGTGGGTCAAAGGTGACATTTTCTCTGTCTTTGGGAAACCTGCCCCAAAAGATTTGTTATCCTTTATCTCAGTTCTCATTTTTTTTTAATTTAAATTAAAAACAAGTTTGTTTTACAGGTCAAACACATTCCTTCGCCCTCCCCTCCTCCTCTGCCCCCACTAAGACCCTCCAGGGAGATTGAGGCCTTCCATGGGGGGGGTCTTCAGAGTTTGTCATATCCTTTGGGATAGGGCCTAGGCCCTACCCAGTGTGTGTAGGCTGAGGAAGTATCCCAATATGTGAAATGGGATCTCAAATTTTATACCTACGCTAGGGATAAGTACTGATCTACTAAAAGAGGCCCCATATATTTCCAAGGCCTCCTCACTGACACCCGTGTTTATGGGGTCTGGATTAGTTCCATGCTGTTTTCCCAGTGATCAGTCTGGGGGCAAAGGGCTCCCTCTTGTCCCTATTGTTCAGATCAGCTGTTTCTGTAGGTTTCACTAGCATGGTCTTGACCCCTTTGCTCATCACTCCTCTTTCTCTGCAACTGGTTTCATGTTCAATTCAGTTTTTAGCTGTGGGTGTCTGCTTCTACTTCCATCAGCTGCTGGATGAAGGCTTTAGGATAGTATATAAGTTAGTGGTGAATCTCATTATCAGGGGAGGGCAATTAAAGTAGCCTCTCCACTGTTGCTCTCCATGGTTAGTTGGTATCATCCTTGTAGATCTCTGGACATTTTCCTAGTGCCTGATTTCACTTTAAACCTATACTGGCTCCCTCTTTGATGATATCTCTTATTTTGCTCTCCTCTATTCTCCCCCCTAAACAACTTTCCTGGTCCTTTATGCCCTTCTCACCCCTCAACTTCTCCCCTTCCCATTCTCCTAGTTCTCTCTCCCATCACCTCATCCTCCTAATTTGCTCAGGAGATCTTGTCCATTTCTCCTTCTCCAGTGACCATGCAGTCACTTTTAGAGTACTCCTTGTTGCCTAGCTTCTCTTGTGGTGTGAATTATAGGCTGGCAATCATTTGCTCTAGGTGTAAAATCGATATATGAGTGAGTGCATACCATGTTTATCTTTTTGTGATTGGGTTACCTTGCTCAGAATTCTACTCCCATTCTTTTGCCTGGAAATTTCAATATTCCATTGTTTTTTTTTTCCACTGAGGAGTACTACATTGTGTAAATGTACCACATTTTCTATATCTATTCTTCAGTTGAGGGGCATCTAGGTTGGTTCCAAGTTATGCCTATTACAAATAATGCTGCTATGAACATAGTTGAACAAATGTCTTTGTTGTATGAATTTCAAAAATACCCAATAAAATACTGGCAAACCAAATCCAAGAACATATCAGAAAAATCACCCACCATGATCAATTAGGTTTCAACCCAGTGATTCAGGGTTTGTTTCAACATATAAAAATCCACCAATATAATCCACCATATAAACAAACTGAAAAAGAAAAATCACAGGATCCTCTCACTACATGCTGAAAAAGCCTTTGAGAAAATCTAACACCCCTTCATGAAATTCAACTTGATTCCTTTAAAATCAAGAACAAGACAAGGCTGTCCACTCTCTCAATATCTCTTCAGTATCATACTTGAAGTGCTAGCTAGAGCAATAAGACAACAAAAGGAGATCAAGGGGATACAAATTGGAAAGGAAGAAGTCAAACTTTCATTGTTTGTAGATGATATGATAATTTACATAAGTGACCCAAAAACTCTACCAGTGAACTTGCATGACTGGTAAACACCTTCAGCAAAGTGGCAGGATTCAAGATTAACTAAAAAAATCAGTAGCTCTACTATATACAGATGATAAGAGGCCTGAGAAATTAATCAGAGAAACATCACCCTTTACAATAGTCACAAACAACATAAAATATCTTGGGGTAACACTAACCAAGCAAGTGAGACCTGTAAAGCAAGAACTTTTAGTCTTTAAAGAAAGAAATTGAAGAAGATACCAGAAAATGGAAAGATCTCCCATGCTCTTGGATAGGTAGGATCAACATAATAAAAATGGCAATCTTGCCAAAGAGATCTACAGATTCAATACAGTCCCCATCAAAATTTGGCACAATTCTTCACAGACCTTGAAAGAATATTACTCAACTTTATATGGAGAAACAAAAGACTGATTTCAAATTTTGGACTGGGAACCCAATTACTATATCCCATGTTAGAAGACTGAAGGGAAAAGAAAATGTGTTTGGGTTCATAATTAGTAGACACCTTGGGGCTAGAATGGACTGTTTGGCATGTTGACTCACTCATTTTCTCATCTATGGAGAAGCAGAGACATGATGGATCCCTGAAACTTACTCAGCAGCTTAATTGGTGATCTTGAGGCAGTCAGAGAGACCATATAGCAAAGGATGTGAATGATGTTCATGAAGCTGACACCTAAAGATAACCTCTGGACTCCATAAGTGTGCCCACACATGCATGTACATAGACACACACAGACACAGACACAGACACAGACACACAGACACACAGACACACACACACACACACACACACACACACACACACACACACACACACCACCTTTCTACCACACATATACACAGATGTGATCACACACTACTCTATTGCTTTAGTTCCCTTATTACTGCCTGTCCCTAGCTTTTAGTAATATATTATCCCTCTATCATCCAAACAAAGTCTTTCCTGAGAGACTAAGTCATAACATTTCCAAATATGTTTTTAATCATTTTGATTAAAAGCCATCTGAAGAAATAATACCTAGAATGATTGGACAAACTAATGTCCTGAGCAGCAGAATCACACTGAAAAACATATTCTGATCTGTTAATGCAACAGTTATCATTTATTAAGCTTCATATATCAAACTTTGGTGACATCTGACTCTATTTTCCATTCTTTGTATGAAATCCAGAGTTTTTTGGTTCCTTCATTGTCCTCTGATTTATTGTTGTTTTCCTTTTTATGTTTGTTAAGGCCCCTCTTATGTAGCCAAATACAGCAATAGTTCTTGTGGGTGTGGCCACAATGGCTTGATTCTTCTTGAAACCATATTTGTATGCCAGCCTTCTATGCTACCCAGATTTCTTCAAGATTTTCTAAAACTTTGCTTTCAATCAGTTAACTTTTTCATTTATCAGTTCATTTTATGGAGCTGTAATAGGAAAGTTAAGTTATAATAAACAATCATCCAAACTGAATGTGGGAGTGCTTTCTTGTTGTGAAATCAAATGGTAAATAGCTGTAGGACATGAGAAAGTGAGAGGAAATTTAACTTGGCTTACATAGTAACACATAACTCCTACCCCTGGGTAAGCTCTTAGGGTCTGATTTCCTCCTAGAAGTCCTGCCTCTTCATAGTGTTATAATGACAGATTTCACTGTGTATCTGTTTAGTACAGACATTCAGTTCATAGGCCCATGTGTTAAGGATCTTCTCAAACAATTCTCTGCTTTAACTTAAACAAAGTTGCTCCCAAGTCCAGCCCCCCCCCTTTTTTATTATCTCATCCAGATGAGAACTTGGTGTGTATTTTTTCTTGTTTGTTTGTTTAATCATTTTATTTGAATTACAAACAAGATTGAATTACATTTTACTTATATACATTATTTTAGGTTCATTCCTTCCACATGGACCATCATTTCCATTCTCTTTGATAATCACATATTGCCATGCAGTCCAACTTTTGACCAAAAATCTTTATATTATAATTTCTTAAACTTGGAACCCTTTGTGTCTGCCAGTATTCTGGTCATCCACAGTCCCACCTACTTAGAGAAGATAAATGGGCTGAGACCTGAATCATTAGTTAGAAGAGTCACATGGCATCACTGGGGTCCTAAGTGCTAGACACAGATCTATGTAATGCTATCACACTAAGATTAATCAAAACTTGATTTATTTTACCATGCTAGAATGGAATGGACCAACACTCAGTGCTAGATTAATATACAACTAATTTCACTCCTACTGATGACTATCAAGAATTATATATGCCTCTTAATCTCCCACTCTACCGCCCCTTCTTTCACTAGTTGCCTGAGAGAATACAGCTCCACCTTTGCTTATCCACCCATCAAGCAGCCAGAGTAGCATTCATTATCATCCTATTACTTCACAGTGGGTGAGCCATTTCTTTGATGGTACTGAAAGAGAGACTTTATTGCCAGGACCCTTCACACACTGGGTGTGCCAGCCACAGTCATTAGAGTCAGCCTGCTGGGAAAGTCATATACATAATAAGAATTGTAAATACTTCCCTTTTATTTTACTTTTATGAATGTTTTTCCAAGAAGTAAATGCTGAATGAAGTTAATGAAGCTGAACACTTAGCATCTCATGACAAGGAATGAAGATACCTCAGCAGCAGATGCTTGATTTGGTTTAATTATTAAGACCATTTAACAGATCTGTGAGAACTCTTAGACCAATATACTTTTCTAACATATAGCTATCTCACCCAAACATATTTTTATTCTGATGACTTTTCATCCATTTCTCATGAAAGCATCCAATTTATTCAATTTCTAAAATTTCTGAATACTTCTAGATTTGAATAAAAGCTCACCTACCATAAGAAAAGGAAATCTTTATACAATATCCACCAAGCCTCTAGTCTCTCAATTCTTCCATGTGACTGAAGTTTTCTTGTCTTTATTTTTTTTCCACATAAATTTTAAATATTTTATCACAGTTAATCCTATGGAGGCATCCTCAGAACTTTTATGCTACTCACCTTGATTACATGTACTCATAATACTTGCTAGAATGGATACTATTTTTCTCACTCTCAGTCACACATAAGGCTTGTCATCAGGAGGTGGCTTCTTCCTTGAGGTTGATTTTTTTTTCCAGTGTGACCTAACAAAGTCTGTCTAATGGGTTCCTTTCCTTTGCTTTTCATTTCAAGCACTGCTGAGTGAAATTTTGAGAAGTGTTCTGACTACTCTCACTTTTGGCAGAATTTGCAGCTGTCATCATTTTAAAGACATTGCATGCATTTGTTTTCACAGTAGCACATAAGAGTTGTTCATCCTGCCAATAGTACCATTGTTTCCTGTCTTTGTCTATCAGAAGAAATGTTGAAAATTTTCTTAAGTTGACCTTTAAAAATTCAACAATAAACTAAACATATTTTTTCTTTAGCATTTGGTTGTAATCAGTCATTTAAAATTTACATTAAAAGCAAGTATTTGAAAATTTGTTGCTGAATTCAGAATTATCTTAATTACTAATTTTTATGAAATTTGGTATAATGATTTTGAAAATATCAACTCTCCTTGATGGGGGATGTTCTGTACAAATGTTTCTCTTATTGGTTGATGAATAAAACACAGTTTGACCAATAGAGACAGCAAGCTAGGCCAGGCTAGGAGAAAAGGAGCATGCTGGGGAGAGAGGCAAAGAGATACCATGTAGCCGCTAAAGGAGTAACAGGTCCCGGCATAGTCCAGTAAGCCAAGACCATGTGGAAATACATAGATTTATAGAGATGGGTTGATAAAATTAAGACAGAGCTAGCCAATAAGAAGCTCTATCCATTGACCAACAGTTTAATAATTAATATAAATCTGTGTGTTTATTTGGGGCTAAAGGGTCATCAGGACCTGGTGGGACAAGAAACTCCAGCAACATCTCCTCATTAATTTATTTTGTTAGTAAGGGTTTTTATAGAAGAATAAAACCAAATGATGAATATATTTAAAAGAAGTTTATTAGGTAGGCTAAAATGATGAAGTATAAGTACCCTAATATGCTTCTCTTCATAAAACACAGGCTGAGAACTTGGTAAATGCTCAGTCTATGGGACTGGATTAAGTCTGAATACAAAGATGAAGACCTAGGGGTATTTCTCGAGAG
The DNA here is from genome assembly GCF_003668045.3 of Cricetulus griseus. Lineage (NCBI taxonomy): Eukaryota > Metazoa > Chordata > Mammalia > Rodentia > Cricetidae > Cricetulus > Cricetulus griseus. Next base: position 142,319,004 of record NC_048595.1, on the reverse strand, counting down.
CCACTTGTCTTCAGTCTGTGTTGGAAGCCGAAAGAAGCTTTTCTGATGTCAAGAAAGAATGCAGCAGTAACAGCAGCATTGCCAATAGGATAGATGATTTTACCAGTAAGATACAAGCAACATAGATTAAGTAATCATCAGGATGTGAAAGTAAGTAGGGCAAAAACTAAAGACTTTTCCCCCTGTTCTCCTTATATCTGGACCTCCTCCTGGGATGGATGATCAGCATTAAGTTGTCCCAGGTCACTTAACAGGAAAGTTCACCACTAGTTGAATCTTCACAGCTTAGCTAACATTTCTCTTTGCATAAAGCTTCCCATATTCTATTTGTTCTTCTGTTAAACCTGCTGTTTCTACATGGGTACTGAACTGCACATATTCTGTTTATCCTCATCTTTTTATAAGTAATTATGGAAAAAATGAAGTATATAAAATAGTTTCTGTTAATTTGTGGTATCCAATTTTGGAAACTAAAACTGTTTTTTTTGTTAAATCTGATTTTATTTATTTTAAATTTATATATGTATATATGGGTATGTTTGTATGAGTTTATGTGCACCATGTGTTTGTGGTGTCCATGTTGGCCAGAAGGGGTGTTGGATCCTTAACATGAGGGATATAGGAAGGTGAGAACCACCTATTGTGTGTGCTGGAATCCAAAACATAATCTTTGAAAAATAATCCACTGATGACTCATCTCTCCAACCCCTCAATACCACTTTTGTGTGTCAGGCATCACAATCACCTTACCCCAAGCCCTAAAAGTATTTCAACAATTTCCTGTGTTTAGACTACTACTACTCAGTCTATGTCTTCCTTGCTTTCTCTCAGCTCCAGATACCCCACGATGAGATGATATATATACTTAGTGGCTTTTCTTAATTGTTTTTAATTCTGTTCTTTCTATCTTCTCTTGCTGAACTGGGATTTTTCCATCCCCTTTTGCTTTTCCCATTGTGTTTCTTTCTTTCCTTATTTGCTGTCTTTTGTAAGTTTAAACAATTGGCTAATATTTGAAATTTCACTTTCATGTAAAAACTATGAAAACTGTGTCTCCTTGCACAGGTCACAAAATCCTCTGCCCAGTGCACTCACTGAATTCCAATGTGGATTGTCTGGGAAGTCCTAACAACTTCCAGTTCTACTTGATATTACTTCCAATCCTTCTGTTCCTAGTTTCTTGTCTCTTGGGCAAGAAAACCAACACTTTCTTTTCATACTCCCTTAGTGAATACTATCAGTTTTTACCTTTGCAGTTTCAACCTCTATACCTCTGCTATTCCATAGTATTGAATAGGCCCCCATAGTCACTTACTAAGACTTTCCTTGGCTTAAATTATTTCCTGAAATGAATACAAGTAGACTAAAATAAGGCAGGCAGTAACACTAATTCATTCAAGAATGCTGTTTTTGTCATTTCCTCAACTCAAAGTTTGTCACTTCAGTTCTATCAATTTAATCCAAACTGTTATTTGAGGAAAAAAATAATAAAAACAAGTCTACTATGAAGAAAGTGAGTATGCCATTCCATGTATAATTCATTATTCATCATTCCAAATATAGTTTATTATATAAAGTAATAATATATTTTAAAGTGGGAAGAATTAAAAAGCATTTTGAGCAAAAACATTGCTGGTAGAATGTTCTAAGGTAGCTGTGGTGTAGACTGTGGTGGCTTCTGAGGTAGCCACACCATGGTTCAAGGGAACTTTGGTTGAGAAAGATGCAGTGTCTTGGAGGACTTCCTGGACCATTGATGGACTGGAAGGGAGGAAGAAGAAACAGACATGGAGGGAGAAACAGATAAAGACAAGAATTGTCAGGGACATAGAGAGTAGTTCTAACTAGATGTAGACCCCTTGAGGCTGGACTGACTACCATAGTCAATTTTCAAAGGAGAAAATGCTTCAAATTTATTGTTCCATATTTATACCCACCACATTGTGTGTTCTTAATTTTTCATCATTTATAAAGAAATATTAAAGTTTGATGATAATTTACTGAGTATTTTTAAAGAAAATATTAGCTGAAGTTTGAGCAATAGAAATCCCTTGTGAGCATGTGTGGTGTCATTGTGGAGAACCAAGAGTTCATCTAATTTTAACAATATTCATGGATGTGTATTTTGAAATAAAATGTTTATTTTGAGAAGAAAATTCACTCTCTTTCAAGTAAAGTGACTCCTTTTGTTTCTGTACCTGATGAAAAAATACATGCCTCACTATGATTTTCTAACTCTTTGCTTTCTGTGCCTTTCAGGGAAAGTAATATCTTGGGTAAACTTCACTTTTCTTAAGAACAGAAAGTCTGACTGAGACCCTTAAAGGAAAAATATGGTGACATTTCCTGCAAAACAGGCTAGATTGTGAGGACTTTGCAAAAACCCCCTCTCCATCCTCTACCTTCACATGTGTGCACTGCTGCAGCTCCAAGCACTTCTCGGAGTGCAGAACTGTCCGACAGAAGTAGCTGCAGTTCATCTACTCAAGGGGTCTCAATACTCTAAATCTAAGAGGAAGCAGCAATGGTAGTATTCTAACAAGAGCCATACAAGGAGAGCAAAATAATCATCTCACACAGATAAGACATACCCTGCACATGGCCCAGCATAAGTAGAACAGAAAGAATCAATCTAAGTGAAGAGTCACTGTGGTGACCGGGAACCTCAGCTGCCTTCTGAGGTCACAGACCACCTGAGCTACCTGACCACAAAAGATTGAAAGACAATGGAGCACCATATTTCAAGTGTGTTTGCTTGATCAATATTTTTGAGATGCTGCTAACTGTCAGAGGATTTGTTAGTGAAGAAATATCTTAACCATTCATTTTCTACAAAATGTTTTACTCAGAGTTCATCCTGTCAGCACAATTATTTCAAACTTGTAGCTAAGAAGTCATTCTCTATTAACAGAGCATCCCATACCTGATAGTGATGTGACCCATCACATTCCACTTCAGATGAAGGACATTGTGAAATGTTGATCCAAGTGATATCTGAGTCTCAGTTCAAGGTTACAGTATACATCTCTCCATGGGGTGAGATGCTCCAAAGCATAGAGGATGGTTGATTTACTTTGGCATGCCATCTGTAGTGTCTGTCACAGTATTTTGTACAATAAATATATCTATACCAAGTATTTATTGTGGTCAGTGTTTTTTTTAAAGTTAAACATAGTAACTGCTGAATAAGTGAAACATAATTAAAACATTTAACAGTTTTGCCAAATAGCTTCAGAATCTCTGTTCCCAAACCATTGTTTAAGTGCCATGTCTGAGTACAAGGCTGAATCTCTAGAAAAGAAGGCACTCCAGTTTAGCAAGTTTTGCTTGGGAGCTTATTACTGTAGTGTTTAAAGCCAACGTTTTTTGTCAACTTTGGTATTCCCAACAGATTAGTTTAGAGTGTAAGTTCACAAATTCATAACTCTCATTTACTTCATTTGTGATTCACATGTCTAGCTGAGTGATCTCGGTCAGCAAACATCCCCTAATACATGTGAGGTTCTGATTGTTTTAGGCTGTTTGCTTAATCTGTAAGATACAATTTAACTTTTCTTTCTGTTCTGTTGTTTTGTTTATTTTAGAGACAGGTGCTCACATTTTAGCCCAGGCTGGCCTGACTTGAAATCCTCCTATTTCTGCCTCTAGAATATTTGGATTCCAGCACTGAGCAACCACATTCACCTCTGACTAATTGGTTTTATTAAAAATACTTTCACATACAGTATATTCTGATTATTTTTCCCATTCCCAATTCTTCCCAGATTCTGCCCACTTACCCACCCCCACCCAAATATATACCCCTTTCTTTCTCTCATTAGAAAATAAACAGGCATATAATAATAACAATTAATACTAATAATATATAAAATAAGTCAGAATAGGAGAACACAAACAGACAGAAAAATAGCCAAAAAAGTCACAAGAAGCACAGACCTGAGACTCACACATTTACACACAGAGAAAACTCATACAAACAAAATTGGAAACAATAATATACATAAGCAAATATCTGCAAGACAAAAATAATTAAAAGCCCAAGCAAAGCATTGTGAACCAAAAATTCCAAAAATACCATTGAGCTTGTTTTGTAATATCAATCTGGACATGGGACTTGTCCTTTACAGTGGGTTGTATATCCAGCACAATTAGGTTGAAGAAAGCTAATATTTCTTTTGTGAGCTGCTATCAATTAGAGATAGCTTTTGTCTTGTGGATGGAGACTCTATTTCCCTTGTCTTCATAAGGGAAAGTTCTTAGAAATGCACTAGCCCTATGCATGCTATCACTGTTTCTGTGAGTTCATATGTGTAAAAGCCCTGTTGTGTCCATAAATGCTTGTTTCCTTGTTTCCCTCTAGCCCCTCTGGATCTTATTATCTTTCTGTCTCCTCTTCTGCAGAGGGGACATCTCATTTAGCACTGAGTGTTCCAAGGTCTGTCACTCTACACTTTGTATTTTTTTTAATTAAAAAAAAAAACTAGGTACTTTAGTTTTTGTAAATTTAGAAATTCCAGTGTCATTTAGCATTTTACATTTTTTCTTATACCCTGATGGTCTTCATTTGCTGTAGAAATTATAAAATTCTTCAATAAAGTTTAATTTGCATCTGCATGAAGCATTGTGTAAAAAGTGTAGAGTTTACAATGTTGTAAAGATACATTCCTGTTCTTACAGGTCATTGCTTAGGTAAGAGTCAAATGTGAAAATAAGTGTACTGCAATGCCATCTTTGTAATGCTGAATTCAGGACACATGCTGGAAAAGACCTCCATGGCCAGGTTCCTCAAGACCTGAAATTATATTGAAACCCATTGTTGAACTGTAGTCATAACAATGAGTACATTCTTGTTGTGCTTATACAGGACACAATATGGCAAAGAAGAGCTGTGTTGTCTAAGTTGCATTTAGAAGCTTCAACCAAAGTGAGCATGGGGTGGTGGTGGTGGTGGTGGTGGTGGTGGTGGATTGAGACAATATGGATTTCAGTCCATTTGTAAAGTCATCTCATTATACAAAAGCCAGTTCAGAGACAGCATATATTCCATCATCCAAATTTATTCAGTCAGGGAAAATGTTTTGTTGTAATCCCAGTGACCCGGGGATATGCATACAAGATGATCTCTATGTTTTTAGAAAGAATGTTCAGATCTTTTTTAAAAACAATTTTAAAATTTATTTTCTTGTTTTTATATTATAGCCAATATTCCCCTCCCTTCCAATGGTCAACTCTTTATGAGAGCATGTAAGATTATGTGGGAGCAGAGATTGGGGCCTATGTTTCAAAATGTGGTAAGTAAGGAAATAAATAATATGAAATTTGGCAAAGTTGTTTTTAAAAGGTTCAATATTTAAATAGTCATGTAATTTAAAACAGGATTATTATTGATGCAAGCAAAAAATGTGAATACTTTCAGTGCAGTTGTGAGGAATAAACCTTGTTGTAACAGAGAGGGAGATGGTGGTGGAGGGACACTAAATGACAATGAATGTGGATGGAGAAAGGGATAGAAGAGACTAAGCTGTAGAAGACAAGTTCCCCCAGCTCAGAATCATGATATTCTTTTTCTCCCTATGGTCAACATCTTCCCCAAATGGCAATCACTGACCTGACCTCTATCATAATAGGTTGCATTTACTCTTTATTTAACATCAAACAAATGTATTAGGACATGCAAAACGTGTGTGTGTGTGTGTGTGTGTGTGTGTGTGTGTGTGTGTGTGTGTGTGAATGTGTGTGTAGATTTTCTCTTAAATGTTAAATAAAAATCTCATTCATGTTCCATATATAACTTGCTCTTTTGCATTCTACAAAGCTAATAGACTCTCAGTTTTGAACATTTCTCTGTGTATGAGTGAATACATGTGTACAATTGAGTGCACATGTGTGTACATTTATGTGCTGACCAGAACTCAACATTGGATGTCTTCTTCAGGGATATTTTTTCATTATGTTTGAGGCCTGTCTTTCCCTGAATCTGGAGTACACTGCTTAGCCTGCTGTAATATGCCAGCATTCTCCAAAGATCTATCTGTTCTTGCACTCATACCTCACTGTTTACAGACATGTAGCATCCACCATACCACACTTTTGCACGGGTACCTTAGATTCATTTATCATTTTCATGTTTGTGTGTCAGGCACTCCACTTCCTCTCTCGGTATTTATCTTCCTCTTAAGAGCAATATTTCTTGTAGTTTCAAGTCATTTTGTTTCTTTTGTTTCTAAATTTAAATACCACTTATGAAAGAATCCATGCTTTATCTGTTTTTTTGTCTTGCTTCTATCTCACTACTTAATATCTAGTTCTATTTTCCTACAAATACCATAATTTTATTTTTATGGCTAAGTAATATTCCATTGTGTATATGTATGTCACAGTGTCTGTGTTTTTAAGTGTTGGATATATTTTTAAATTATTCATTTTTTATTGTGAGGTCATAATATTGTCACATCATTTTTCCATTCCCTGTCTTCCTTTCAAACCCTCCCATGCATGCCCTTGCTCTCTTTGAAAGACACAGGCTCTTTTTAGATTACTTGTAGTTATATAATTACACACACACACACACACACACACACACACACACACACACACACACACAATATATATATATATATATTAATCCTAAATAAATATAACTTTCCCTATTCATATATTACTTGTATGTAGATTTTCAATGCTGAGCACTTAGAATAACACAACCAATTGGTGTGCTCTTCCCTAGGGAAGTCTTTTATCATATTCTCAGCATTACATAGTTGCCGGTAGTTCTCATGGATAGTTAAAGCTCTGTTGACATTCTCCACCCACCATGGAACTTGCCCATTGCTGTTCTTGTTCACCTTGCCTTTAGGAAGTCATGTTGGTGAAACTTTATAGGTGTAGCTTCTGACATTCTTAGGGGACACAATCATATAGCATACTCCCTGATTCTTTGGCTCTTACCATCCTTCTACTGTCTCTTCTACAATGGTTCCAACAAAGAAACTTTTTACAATAGACACAAACCATTTTAGAAAATCACAACCAATCAAAATACAGAGTTGTAGGATCCAGTTCCAATGGATTCATATACAATAAACCCCACATTTCTTCATACACTAACATGCTGAAGGGTACTGAGGCTGAGTCCTAACATTGACAATTGTATTTTCTGTACTTTTGTCCTGATCATTACTATTGTCTATTAAAATTTCTAAACTCACCAAACATCAAATTGTATTTTTAAATCCTGTATGTGCTCTATTTCTTATTTTTTCCAACTTTTTATAAGTCTCTTCTTCAGTTCTTCTGTTATTATAGAGTATTATCTAATAGGTCATCTTGGGATGATGAGAATATTCTGTAACTCAGAAGCCACTAGCCACATGGCATTGAGTGCTTCAAGTGTTTGCATGACTGAGCATGAAGGAATTCAAAGTTAAATTCTTGAGTGTCAACATTGAATTTCTGAGTTAGCTTGACTACATACTTAAGTAATAGTGAGGGTGCTGAGTTATGTTTCATTTGGACTCTATATTTTAAGAATATTTGTTTCTTATAAAGGCAATGTATTTGATTCAGTCAAAAAGAATCATTCTCATAGGATGTTGTATGTTAACAGACTAATCTATTAGAGTTCCTCTTTCCTCTAACTTACCTTAGCCTGCTAGGAGATCAGCCAGTTTCCCCCAATGTCTTTCAAATTCAAAGTGTTGGATTAAATCCCACCAGAGAATATGTTTCTAACAATGAAAAACTCTTTAGATTTTGTGACTCCAGTGAACTTCAGAAATATTAGGAATCAAAAATATTCTAGCAGCAAAGTAATCTTGATCAGTGGCATGCCATTTTAATTTTATTACTGAAAATAGTATATAAAATACACTACTAAAGCAATGTGATTCTTTCTTGTCACAAAATAATTCACAAATATTATTGCACAGCAAATGTCACTAAACTCAGTGGTTTACAGTAATAATTATCTATAACCATTCATATGTGAATGGGTCCAATCTAGGTTTCAGCTGCCATAGATTTTTAGCAGTTTCACTGCATTACTCTGCATCCTCTTGAGGCTAACAGGTCATCTGAGGCATATCCAGAAGGGCAGGACAGCAAACAGAAAGGTAAGACCTCTTATTATGCATTTTCAACTTGTCAAACTGTCTAACTTTGTCCATTTATCATTAAGCAAAATAAATCAATATACACATTTGAAGTTAAAAAAAAAAAGTGGAGACAGACTCAATTCAAGTAGCATGAAAACTGGAGTTACTAGTAAAGGCCCTTAAAAAGATAATCATTGACTCAGGATATCCCAAAAAAAGGCAGTTCAGAAAAAAAAGTTAAAAATAACAAAATTATGTGTCTATGGAAGACCACGTAACATTTTATTATACAATGTGCAAAGTCAGGTAAGCATATATATCTCATTTAATGTACTTTTATCCAGTTCCTTGCACAGTTACAGATGTTTTTAAAAGCTACTTACTCAATGTTCAGGAAAAACTAATCCATAGAGTGTTGGTTCAGCATTAATAAAAATTCTGGAGTATAAAGTTATCTCCCAAATAGAGTGGTCTGTACGGCTCTGGCTGCTCTCAATTTATGCCTTCCTCAATTCTTGCCAGTGACTTAAGTGACAAAGAACATAGCAGAATGGTTAAAGAGAACAGATAGTTTAATTATAGAGATACAGTTTCCATTGCCAGTGCAACTATACGTAGCTGTTCACTGCTTCTGGTAAACATATTCATTAAATTATACTGAAACATAATTCCATTCCAATGCTACTACTTCATGAGTTGCTAGAAACTTACATGTGTCCTATAGATAAAACTCTACCTTTTCCATTGACAAAACAGTGATGAAAATCATGACAATGTTATTTTCCAACAAAAGGCCACTTCAACTTTGATATTTAGAAGATCTCTTCTTGTTTATAACATAATTGAAGCTTCTTTGTATTGTTCTGTTACATAGCATGCTTCCTGTTATTTGTCTGAGGTTTTTAATGAACAGTAATTTAATAACTATAGTGGCATTCATCCTCAGATCTAACAAACCTGATGCTCCATAAGGGCTAAATATAAAATGCTATTGCAGTCACTATCTGCTACAATGACAGTAGAGTGTCTTGAACAAAGCCAAGCAAAGGAACACTGGGAGCCCTGTAGTGCTATTTTTAAAGAGGGCAGTTTTAAATAAATGTTAGAGTGTTATTGTTTCAATTCTCAGGAAAGCAGTTTTGGCTTACATTTGCTCATAACAAAGTGGAATTTATTCCATTTTCACAGGAAAGCCTAAATAGTGTACTTCCAGTACAGAGAAACTGTGCCAAGTCTTGTTGTTTATATTGCATACAACTACCAGCACCATGACACCCAGCCCAAACTAAGGAGAAACTTTCAAAGTATAAACAACAGTCAGAGCACCACAGAGAAAGAGTTGACTTCTTTCCTTTAATTATTTTAATGACTATTTTGAGACTTTTGTATAGTGTGTATTAGTTATATTCATCCCACTCCTCTATCTGACTTCAAGCCATTTCATTTTCAACCCACTGAAATCAAATGGTGCTACTAAACTATTCAAATAAAAAAATCAAACGAAGTAACTAATTGTAAATTTCCCTTATGTATTTAGACATCTATTAAGGTCTATCAAAATTTAATATATTGTTAATTATCAGTTAATCATGTGCTCACTTACTACATAACACTTTCTGATGCTTTATTGTAAGATATTATAGCATAATTTGAAAATATTAATTCTTTGGAAAAAAGGCATTTATCCTAATGAAATAATTAGCAAGCATAAATACAAAGATAAAGATGGCTACTTTCTTTCCTTCCTCTATTTCTTCTTTTCTTCTTCCCTTTCTTTTTCTAGATGATAATCTTAAAATGTATACATTATGATTGGTTTTGTTGTATTAAAATGAAATTAAATACAAACTTAAAGATAGCAATTTGACATTTATTTCAAATCTTTCAGTGAGATCCCTCAGCTCCTATTTTTGTTAAAAATTATTGTAGAATGAAAAAAGAAACATTGGATAGCTATTTTATATAGACCATATCTTTAGTTATATGTACACTCTACATATGGAATTCTCTAATAATTGCAAAATAGACATTACCATCTGAAAACATTCATGTAAATACACACACTCAGTTGTATATGTGTACATCATATATATGTTGCACAGTAAATGTGTATATAACCTACAATAAAATGCTTTGGTTGTTAAGAAAAACAACCTTGCCTGGAAGAGGTAATCACCATCTTCTGGTCACTGGTCCCTGGCATAAGTGTCCTGGCATCAAAGCACAAGCTGACTCTGTTGGATTGTTGTCTTATAATCTTTTATTTTCTTACTTTTAATTTTGTGATACAAAATAGGTCTTATCCATTGTTTTATGTGAGAAATACTTTTGAATGCTTCCAAAAACCATGGAGTTTAAATTGAAAATACCAGGCAGGGGTTTAGGGTGTAAAGGGAAGAGGAAAAAACATCCTGACCTGACTATACCTGAGGCCAGAGCCAAGGAAAACCACCCTGACTCCCACTTGACCCCAGGACTAGGGCTTAAAATTCATCAATCCCAGTTCTTACCCCAGAGTCAGGTTGTGGAATCCTTGAGTAGAGAATCCTACCAATCCCTGGTGTTCCTGAGCATGAAATCCCTCTAATCACCGAGCTTGCCTCAAAGTCAGATCAAAAAATCCACCAATCCTAAACCAAACTGGAAAACTCTGCCAACTAAGCCCTCCACACACACCTGAAGGAACCCTATATAACCACTGTGCCTTGTTCAGTTCAATGCTTTGCCTCATCCTAGAGGCAGCCACCTTCCTGGATTATTCTTTCCAATAAATCCCTTCAGTGAGGTTTGTTGTGCAGTGGAACATTTTTTCTAGATTGGAGTCCAGCTTTAAGAACTTCCTGAGCCAGAGGAGAATGGATCAGAGCTCTACCACTTGGCAGAAGAGCAGAGTTGTAAGAACTTCTGAGGGGGGGGGATCCTCCCATGTCAGGGCAGAATCCTTACACTTGCATTGAGAAAACCTTTCCCTGGGGAATAGCTGTAAACTGCTATATTTACACCAACATTGTAGTATTCCTTGACTCCCAACTACTAGGATACATTCCATCCTAGCTGCAATGCTTACAGGGGTGGCACACACCTTTAATCCCAGCGTTTAGTAGGTAGAGGCAGGCAGATCCCTGAATTTGAGACTGCTGAGGTTCACAGAGCTAGTTCCAGGACAACTAGGGTACACAGGAAAACCCTGTCTCAGAAAAAAATAATTTAATTAATAAATAATAAACAAGTAAAACATGAGAATAAAATAGAAATGTGTATTCAAATTGATTATTTTCCTAAAGTCAAAGATGCGTAGTAATATTTTCCTCAAAGGATTAGAATTCAAGTGTTTCTTGATTTTAGAAACTTTTCTTACAATGGAATTAAAGAATTCCATGTTTAAAAGTGAATAAAAAAGAATCTCTCATATTCTTTTTTCGTTCATAAAAATAGCTCATAAAAGGCCTAAGTTTGTGTTTGTTTTTTAGTACAATTTTTCTATCTATTATATTTCTATCTATATATCTATTATATAGTCATTTCCTTTTCTGGGTTACTGGTGGGTTGTATAAAATGTCAGTGCTTTTGTAATTTATTGTTTTATATGTGAAGGCTGACACATTATTTGTTAGATGTACACTTTTTTCTCAAAATGAATATGCAAATCATTTGAAGTTGTGCTCTTTCCCATGAGTGTATGTAACTACACAGGGGGGGAATTCTCATACAGATGGTCGCTATCAAACACAAACAGCTCCCAGGCTTGTGGCCAAACACTACCCTAATTGGTAATGAACACTTGTTCATGGTCACCTTTGAAGTGGCGCCAACATTAGCAGGAGTTGTGGTTTCCTCGGCCTTCACTTGCTGGTACTGACCAACAGAGAAACGAGAATCAATCTCCGTCAGGCTTGTAATTGAGCACTTCCCTAATTTATGAGACAGTTTTCCCATTAACAACAAAATCTTGAGAATTAAATAAAAACAGACCTTCACAAGTGCTGCAGCGTAGGTGCGCGGGGAGTAAACATTGATAAATGCGAGTGCCTTGTGGAAGCCTGACTTTGAAAAATTCTATGTCAGAGTTTTAGGTCGCATTCTGACAACAATTAGGAACACTGAAAGAAATAGCTGGCAATTCTTCTTGGTTATGACATGTGATGTAAAGCCATCTTTCCACAGAAAAGGCCTGTTTCTGGGTATGAAAGGCAGAGTCCAGTCATCTCGGTGGTACTGAGAATCTGTAGGTACTTCCACTGCATATCAAGGTAAAAGCTCTTTGAAGATTTTACATTTTGGCTAAGCTGTTTCCACTTCATCATTTGTGAATTCCTCTGCCACTGCAATTCCATGCTTCACACAGAATCCATGAAGTGGTTAAAAGAGTGAAGTGTCCAGTTAAATTTTATTTTCAATATAAAATTTCTAAACATGATATTGTTTGAGATGTTCTGGCAAATCTAAGTGACTGCACATGGGATGATAGGCCAAGCCTATAAGGTTTATTTGAATTTAAGGGGTTTATAAATTTCAAAGGCTCAACTGTTGGTAGCATAATCATGAGTTAATTTATTTTGAAATTTATAATAAATTATCTGAATGTGCAAATTTACATTAATCTTAACATACAGTAGTGAAGATTAATACTTCTTGATTAAACTTACTATATGCACATAAAATTTTTAACCAACAAATGAAAACAATTAAAAATTCCTGTCTGAAACCACTAACATTATTTAAACTAAGTTTAGAACAGTATTTTAAAAATAATTAGGAATCATCATTTCATTTTCAACTTATCCTGGGATTCTTACAGAATGAAAAATAAAATAAAATAAAAACAGAAAATAGACAAAACATAGTTCATTGTTAGAAATATACTGAGGAATAAAAGTTTACAGAGAGTTCTGGAAATCAAAATGTAACAGAGGAGTTTACAAGGTTACCAATAATTAGTCACATTAATGTCTATGTATTTAGTTCCATATGCCTAATCATACAACATATAGTTTAAAGTTTCTGGGTTACAGTAAAGGACAGACACTATCCTCCAAATAAGCAGATAAAACATTATTTTATGCTCTAACATCTTTCCAAATGGCTGTTCCTGGAAGAGCTCTAATGCCATCCACATAAGTCATGACTTTCAGGAACCTTTCATTCTAAGATGCTTCCACTTACTAGGGCCATGTCCAGCCATCACCGAGAAAGGCTCTATCTCCTTCTTGCATTTCTTTGATTACAACTAATGATGAGACGATGTATACTTTCCACTAAATGGAAGAGAGCACTGATTTGTTTCCCTATACATGTGCACTGAATAGTAATTTAAGGATGTACCTTATCTTCTCCCAGATAAACTTGTTATCAGTTTTCTGTACCTGGAATGCAAGAAAGTCCCTAGGAAAGTAGCCTGGATATTGTAAAGTGCTAACATGAATGGATTTCAATACCTGCACTTTCCACATGATAAGGTCATTAAAATTACAATGTTGTCCCTCCCTTCTATAGTCCCAAAGTATTTTTTTCTGAGTCTATCTTAAAACTATAAATGCAAATGAGAAAGATACTGCAACAGATGGGTGCTTAGGCACAGAAGACTATAGGACAGGCAACTCATAAGTAGGAAACTCAATTGTTCAAATCAATCAAGATCATTTCAGTCTTAGCATATTGTCAAAGTGATTTCCCATCCACACAATCATGATTCTAGCAATATGTCCTCTGAAAAGCTTTCCTGACTCTCTTCATCATGCTCCCCGATGCCACCTCTAATCATTACATTCCCTTGTAACAATGCTTTGTTTTCTAATCCAAGAGCTCTGGGCATGGGAAACAACTTATGCCTTAGATTTTAACTCTTCTCTGCTCTCAAAGGTTGCCACAGAAAAATGTGAAAATGAAAAAAGAAAACAAAGCACATTTCAAAACATTATGTAAAACCCACAATGACAGTAGAGACCAAGCATGAAGGTTATCGTGCACCAAGTGGTAGCTTTCTCTATTTTAAAGGCAAGAAAGATAAAATCCAATTTAGAAATGAATGTTCCAATCATAACATAGTTTTCTTTAAAGAAGCAAATTTGTTATATAAAATGTTCTCCCATCTGCTTAAATTTCTATTAAAATGACTGAAAAGTACTGTGTATGCTACTAATTTATTATACTATTATACAACATAATCATAGAGATTGATTTTTGGCTATGGGTCATTTTGATTATTACATGGCTTTTCTTTTCCATTGAGTAATTAGAGCTTATAGATAATAAATGTAGACATGGAACATTGTAGAGATCATGAGTTAAGTACTTTGCACATTTCACTTGGGTACTTTATCTCCATCTTCTATCACTTCTAAGGAAGTTCCCAGCAAACACATAATCAAACATAGAGTTTTCTTTGGTCTGGAATTCGTCTTGTATACTAAGATCCTCAGACACAAAGCCTCAGTGGAATGTGCATTTATAGGTTACTTCTGTTCAGCATCTCAAGTGCTCATCTGTGAGCCATCCTGTTCCAGCTCACCCAAATCTGAGACATGACATTAACCACACTTGTTTTAAGAAAAGAGTAATTTTATATTTTCAAATGGACAAGCATCAACCTAAATTCCTTACATGTCACTTGCTTAAAATCTCCAACACATCTTAATTTTTCTATGTAAACAATGCTCTATGGTGCCACACACTTTTCTTGCATGACATATTATGTGATATTGAGGGAGAGAACTGACTAGCAGTATTTCAATAAAAGATCATTTTTATCACAATTTTTCTATTTCAAAAAGTACTACTTTTATCAAATATCTGTTGTTAGGTGAATAACCACATACCCTCAGTCTTCATGTCTGAGAGTATTACCTTTTGTACATGAAAGTATTTTAATATATAGTGTTCCTAATTAAAGTCTAGCAGCTTTACATGTATTGGTATAGGATTGAATTGTGTGTCAAGATATTTGTCAAATCAAAGATCCAATAATAATTAAAAATGGTTTGTTTTTCTGAAAATGTCAAATTATGAGAGTATAGAGACTTCACTTTTAAAACCTTTAAAGACGGAAACATGCAGATCTCAAAAGACACAAAGCCCGGGTTCTCTTCCTTTAAACAAATTAAGACTATAAACTCTCTGAAAAATGACATGTATAATAGAAACAGAAACTGACCATTAACTGTAGCAGAGGTAGCAGATAGTTTTATAGTCAGCTTTCCCTAGATGCCATGGTGTAAATGTATTAGCAGTATTAAGAAACCCACTCCTGCTGTAATGATGTTAGGAACCAATAAGACAGCTCAGAAATCAATATGCTAAGACAGACAGAGGAAAGGGCCATGGCCAGCTGACTGAGAATAGATTAGTGTGGCAGGTCCCTAGCTGAGCCATGACGAAGGGGATATTTTTGTTGTTGTAGAAACCCATTAATTGTAAATTTTCCTGAACAAGGAAGTTGAAAGGCAAGCTTAGGTAGTGTTCTCAACACTCAGGGAAAGCTGTAATTCTCATTGGTATAGTTTTATCTTTGAAATTGTATTTCAAAATTTACTAATTAAAACATCTAAAAACCTCAGGGGAGGGGAAGTCTTCTCCCACTGGCCAGCTGAAACCTTTTTTTGGTTATTAATTTATGCTAATATTTGTAAAGGTTTTTGATCAATAAAATCATATTTAGATATTATCACTACATAGTGACAAGCTTACTGATGTGACATCAATTATCAAATTGATTAATAGTCATGTGTCCTAGAATATGATGCTCTTCTCACTTTTTTCTAAGTTTTGAAGCACCTAATTCTTAAAAACTCTATGGTAATAATCACTAGGGTTATAAAAAGGAGGGAAGTGTTTTGAAGCTAATTCTATTTGTAAGTGAGCATCACTGCATTCTAAGCCTTTGCTTAATGACTTGCTTATAGAAAAAAGCAGGAAAATTTAGCAGTTTTGCAGAGAGAAACAGACACAGACACAGAAATGAGACACAGAGAGGGGAGAGAGAGAGAGAGAGAGGAGAGAGAGAGAGAGAGAGAGAGAGAGAGAGAGAGAGAGAGAGAGAGAGAGAGAGAGAAGAGAAGAAAGAATTGAAAGAAAACAAAAAAATGCCCTTTTGTGGTTACAGTTTGGCACATCTGCTCATACCCAATCAGGCTTTCAGACACAGAGCCATAAACAAAAGGAGCCATCACCAAGGACAAAGTCGGAGATGTAAGTGGTTTGAATGAGTGTGCAATTTCTGCCATATGACCGTCCTGACACAATTGCTCTAATTTTCTTCCCAGAAATGACTGATAAAAGATTTAGGTAATTGCTATGGAGACAGACTTCCTTCCATCACTAGGTATCCTGAATAATACAGCCTCAGGGTCATAAGATGGAGTGTCAGTTTCTGCAGAGTCTAAATTAATACTTGTCCATGCTTTGGCTTCACTTCCTGTGCATCTAATGAAGTGAGTGTAATTTATTTTGACAATGTATTGAAAATCACTTGATCAGAGGAACATTCTTTAATGAACACAAAAGGCAATGTAAGCTTAACAACTACAAACTCCAAAAATGATATATATGCACAAATTTAAAAATATTACGCATATAGGTGCATGTACATACATGTATACACATATGTCTCAATGCATGTTTTCTTGAAAAATTCTGTATGTGGCCATAATAAATATGAAATAAATATGAAACAAAATAATTCTTAAATTCATGGGTCATGTACGTGTAATTTTTTTTCTCTCTCTCATGACTGTGATTGACCCATTTCCATCCAGCTCATGACCTTGTCCCCTCTAATCAACCTTAATTTGCCTGGTTGATCTCTGCATTTCTGGTATTAACTAGCATGAAGAAGAAAACCTGAGAGCCACGTACATGGCAATGCTTTGAAGAAAATTCTAAAGATATATAGACACAATCAGAAACTGAACTTTTCCTCAAGCATATTCAATGTACAGACGAACCTTACAAACATCTCCCAAGTGTTCACAGTATCAGATGGAATATAACTCCTGTGTCTCCTGAATGCTACAACAGCTAATGAAATTAGTTGCATGCTGGTGAAAACTCTATGCTGACAACAGAAATGATTAGATTGCATAATGTATTCAAAGTCCCACATTACTTACCAATTTAAAAGATCATTTCTTTCAGCATGTAAACCTGCCTTGATTTTTAATAAAGTTGATAGTTTTCTCTGCAATGGAATACAATACTTATGATTTGAAAATGCTCAAACATTGAATTATGCAAAGTCAAATGTATCAGCATCAATCTCATAATTTTCTTTCTTCAGAAAGTTGGATGAACACTTTTGGAGTTGGCAAAAAGGACTAAATGAGATATTGAGTTTATGCTAAAAGGAAATGTGCTTGGAGCTATCTTGGCAAGTGGACCAAAGCAGAACAAGTATCTGTACAGTGGCCTTGTGAAAGTGCAGCGTAGTGTTTAAATACAGCTAGGCAGAAGCCAGTGGATAATGCGCAGTAATGGGTTAATCAATACTTATTATGGTTTTATTGGTTCACTAAAGAGAGAACAGAACCTAGTGAGCACAGAGTCGAAGAAATCAGTGCATCTGATCTGGGTAACATCTACTCTCCCTAAGGGATTTCCCTATTCAAGAATCCAATTTACCAGGCCTGATTGACAAGGATTGGATCCCAGGGAATCACATAACTCTTTTTAGGACCAAATAAAATCCTAATGGATTTGTTGGGCTGGCCAGAAGACTTCTAGTTTCACTGAACCGAGATGGTTTGATGTAATTAGCCTTTATTCCACTTGCACTTGAAAAAACTAGGCTATTAGAAATCATCCCGTCTTTATAAATGCCGGAGTCATGCTGAGATGTACTCACTGGAAGGAGGTACTGTGCCTAGTGTAAATTGGGAATCCTTATGATAAATTGCAAACATTTGAAAGCTTCTGAAAAATTGTAACCCAAGCAGGATGCAAATGGAAAAGATCAGCCTTTAAATGTAGTTATCATCAAGAGTAACTATGCCAAAAAGGACCTCTGTCTTTGAAAGAAGTTTTGAAATACACACTTCCTGAATCTGAGCATCACTTTAAGACATGAAGTTTGAAAAAGAAATATACTCCAACAATAAAATGTTATGAATAGTTGTCCCTAGCAATGATGTTTATACTAAACAGCCAGTTTAGTCAAATGCATTTTTGTTTGGATACACCATGCCATCCCTGTGGTTTCGAGATATCAGAAAACAGTATGAGGGATAATTTGAACTGAGGACTGAAAGAACTTAAAAATATAGAGAAAATTATATTTTTAAGAAAGCATTTGTTTGACATGAAGATCTCTGATGTGGCCCATTTCCCTCTAGAGTCATATCTACTCTTTCTGCAAGTGTAAATGACATTTTGAATGGAATGCATAATAAGGAATACATTCACTTAAATACTGTCTTTGAATACACATTGTTATTTCCTTTTTCCTTCACCAGACTTGGCATGGACCCAGTGATACTCTAAAGAGTTCATAAGCTCATATTGTTGGTTCTCCAGAATACAGTCTCCTACTCTAGAATCCCTAGCCAAAAGGCTGTTCTAATCAAGTGCTGAAAAATATGCTTTCAGTAAAAGATTTGTGACTATGTAGGTTAATACAAATGAACACATGAAGTTTGTGTGTTAAGAATGTAAATTACAAATGGTAGAGATAGTACTGGCATATTTCTTTCTATTTCAGTTTTTTTTGTTATTGTTTTGTTTTTTGAGACAGGGTTTCTCTGTATTGCTTTGCAGCCTGTCCTGGAACTCTCTCTGTAGACCTTTTTTTTTCAGTATTTTAATGGTGACTTTGTAACTATGTATTTTTAGAATGTTATGTATTACAATTAATAAAGAAACCTCAAATTTGAGCAAACTACAAGGAGAAACTTAAGGAATAAGTAATTGAACCAAAGGAAATGGAAGAACTTCTTATGATAGTTCTTACAAGTGAGAAATACATAATTGTCAATTGTGATTTATTCTTCCTAAGACACACTGGAGAATGAAAGATGTATTAATTTCACTGACTGATGGAAAAATGCTATGTAGTCATGTGTGATATTGCAGCATTTAACATGGAAACATCATAATTCAACAGGAACTGTATACAGCAAAACCAATGTTAGGGAGACTCTAGAAGGAGAGCAGAACTGAGCTTTGTGGTAACAGATTTATTTGCAATATATGGTGATTTTATAAATGTATGGATGTTCTCTAGACTGTTTTTGTAGTCATATGACTTTAAAAATAAATACTTAATCTGACCCTAATGCATCCACACCAACCCTCACTGAAGTTTTCTAATTACTGATGAGTAAATGTAAGATGTCAATAGAAGTTAATTTAAGTCAGAATCTTTAAGAAGCATTATTAAGAGTAGATGTGGAATGGAGATTGGGAAGGAGAGGATTAAGATGGGGACTTTTCTATTCTTCTGTTAATGATGCTATTATAGGACTTAAAATGCTTTAATGCGATTGGTTGAAGATTTTGTAAAATTTATTTTAGACTTTTACCAGTTTTCCCATTTCTGACATTCTAATCACTGTTCTTTAATTTCTGTTTACTAATTATATTTGTTTGTAGAACAACTAACAACATTTCAGCTCACACATTACTTTTTGCAAGATATTTTGTCCATTTGAAATAACACATTTTAAAAGACAACAAAATTCACAATATTTATTTTCAAAATGACACAGCTGTTTAGGAAAACTAAGAATTTCAGCTTAAAATGATGACATGGCAAGTGACTGATATCCATATTATGTAAAAAAAAAAACATTGTGATACAGCAAAATAAATAGTTGAGTTTAAAATGGGCAAAACATTTGAATGTGACTTTCTCCAAAGAACAAATTTTAATGATCATTAAGGTTGTGGGGGGAAGTTCTTTACTCAACTATATATGTGGAAAATTCAACTCAGACCACAAAGAGATGTCATCTCACATTGATAATGTGAGCAATTGGTCAAATAACAATAACAGGTTCTACTCTAGGGCCTATGGCCTCACAACAATAGCTTTTGACCATGATTACAATACTGGACATGAAATTTCCCCCTTGTCTAGCAGGCCTCAAAAAAAAAAATAAGAAATCTGTTAATTTACCCTAATACTCAAGTCATTATTGCATCATTAGGTACATTGTCTGAAAGCTCAGTATTGGAACATTCAGGGTCCAACACTGGGTCAGACCATTGGTCTTTTCTACCCCATTTGCACACACAGGACATCCCAGCAATATGAAAGCTTTCCAGCAAGGAAGTAGTTTCCATGATAGTTTGAGACTGGTTTTAGTATATCCTACAGACAAAGCATGTGGTGTCTTTAGTATTAGCGTGTTATCATGTGCTCATTGTGGGCAATTAAGGGCAATAGCAAAAATATGTATTGTTTTGTAGACCTCTGGAACCTTCCTGACCAATAACTTATAGGTAGTTATCCCATGCTTCCTACTCTGATTTTTCACTTAATAACCATGCATTCCAGGAGCAACATTGTCCACTAGGGCAAGGAGAATGTTTACAAATCCTTGATTTTTATGTTTTATTTTTAATTAGCTTACTAACTGGTGAGTTTGAATAAGGTGTTTGAATACATCATTAATTTAGGTTAATGTAGCATGAATAATAAAAACCCATAGACAGATTTTGGGGTTCAAGCTTGAAGATCAGAAAAGCAAAACAGACATCTGGTAGCCTCTACCAAGGATGAAATGGAGATCCCGTAATTCCTGTGACTGGAAATTAAATCTCCTCCTGCCCTCAATGTGACTGAGACTGATTGTGCAAGACTGAATACTGAATGCCCTGCTCCAATACCACTCTAGTGCTGGTATAAAGGCATGAGCTCTGTTTCTCTTCAAGACAGATTCACTTTCATCTACCCCTGGGTAGCTTTGAACTCACAGAGATCCATCTGCCTCTGTCTCCTGAGTCCTGGGATTAAAAGCGTGTGCCACCACTGCCCAGCTTCTATGGCTGTGGCTAGCTTTGCATTCTGTTCTTCAGTGGCTTTGTTAGATCATAAACAATATATAGCCACAAGTTAAATCACTCACTGCCCCCTCTTTTTTCCAGCCCCCTATCTTACCCTGCTGAAACATTTCGATTCACAGTATTTCAACTTTCTATCATCCTTTCACCTATAATCAACCAAGCTCCTTTCTTAGTATGTCTCCTCTAAGGCCCCCTTTTCAGGTTCCTGACTTCCTCTTGTGTTCCAAGTTAAACATGGGAAAGGAAAGATTTGAAACTAGGATCTCCATATGAGAAAGAACACAGGAATTTTTTCTTTCTTGGCCTGGATTACCTAGAATATATTTTTCCAGTTCAATCATTTTCCTAAAAAAATTTCCTAATTTTGTTTTCCTTTAAAGCTAAGTAATAATTTATTTCTTGAAAATACTACCACATTTTACCAATCAATTTATCTATTGATGAACATCTAGATTGATTCCATTTCAGGTTATTGGGAATAGACAAGAAATTAACCTGGATGTACTATTGTCTCTGTAGTGGGCTCTTAAACCCATTGGGTACAGGCCCAGGAGTGGTATAGCTGTGACAAATCACATTTCCACTTCTAAAAATTTTTTTAGATGCCTCCAGACTGATTTTCAAAGTACTTACACCACTTTACACTCAGTTCTGGGTTCTCTAAAAAATGGTTAGAGAAACTTCATTTCACAGTGTACAGTAGACAGGGGAAAGATGCATCTTTGTGAAAATACTGAGAATAAGATATGAGGTACTCACCAATTCAGGGGACATCCAAATCAATCTCCCAACATCACTACCATCAAGACTCAAATTGAGCCGGGTGTTGGTGGCTCATGCCTTTAATCCAAGCAATGGGAGACAGAGGCAGGTGGATCTCTGTGAGTTCCAGGCCAGCCTGGTCTC
The DNA here is from genome assembly GCF_003668045.3 of Cricetulus griseus. Classification (NCBI taxonomy): domain Eukaryota; kingdom Metazoa; phylum Chordata; class Mammalia; order Rodentia; family Cricetidae; genus Cricetulus; species Cricetulus griseus. The sequence goes on along the minus strand of NC_048595.1, from coordinate 142,297,012 downwards.
CAGAGACAGTGCTAGGAAACTCAAAAAACCAAAAAAGAAAAAAAAGACTCAAATTGAAGAAGTGGTGATGGGAAAAGTGTGTCAAGTACTTCTGTGTATGTTTATCTTATTTATTGTTGAATAAAAGACTGTTTTGCCAATGGCAGCAAGTTAGACAGGACTAGGAGTCAAAGAGGATTCTGGGAAATGTAGTAGATAAGTGGTGATCCAGGCAGGAAGTGACATAGCATGGGGATTCATAGCTAAGCAAGGAAACAGGAAGTGTCACTTTTTTCCCCTTCCTCCCCCAGCTGCAGGATGTGATCCACCGGCAAAGGAGGACACCAACAAGGCATCCAATAAGATAAGTCTTATAAAATATATAGATTTATGATAATTGAGACTGAGCTAACAGATGAGAATCCTAGTCATTGGCCAAGCAGCTTTGAACCTAATACAAATTTCTGTGTATTCATTTGGGCCTAACTGGGGAGGGCAACTTTCATAGAGCTCATACATGTCAGTGGGGCTCAGGCAGCTTTTGATGGAAATATTTATCTTAACAAAGAGGTGGTGGGAAAAAAATCTAAAAGACAGAAGAAAATGAGGAGTGTTGTGAAATTCTGACACTTATGACCTTACATCTGATGTTAGTTACACAAGACTCACAAAGTATCAGATGAGCCATAACCCTGACATAAATGGATTAAATGATTTATTAGGCTCCATCCTTTACTGATATGCTATTTCTGAAGGAGGGAGAATCATCTTAATTAGAAATATGGACACTGGTAAAATTCTCCAGACTGACAGCTGTGGATCCTGCATAAGACCAAATCAGGCCCACTGAATGTAGTGTCAGTTGAGGGCCTTGGGCAGTCTATGGTGCCACTAATAGTGGAACTAGTAATTATACCCAATGTATGAACTGGCTTTGGAAGCCCATTCCCTATGGAGGGATACTCTCTCCGCCTAGTTACATGGGGGTGGGCCTAAGTCCTGCCCCAAATGATGTAACAGACATTGGTGATACCCCCATTGGAGGCCTCAACCCATGTAACTAGGGAGTGGATGGGGGTGGATTAGGGAGGTTCAGTGGAGGGAAGTGAAAGATGGGAGGGAGAGGAAACTGGGATTGGTATGCAAAATAAGCTTGCTTTTAATTTAAATAAAACATAATAAAAATTCTCATGCACTAGTTGATGACTCTACACCTATGAATGTATAAGTGGTACTGAGTTTAGTTGGAGATATCAATATTAACATTTATTGTTCATCTATTTATTGATCTATCTTCATCATCGTCTATAGTAAATAAAATAAGATTAAGAAGGGGTCATCACCGGGCGTTGGTGGTGCACACCTTTAATCCCAGTACTCGGGAGGCAGAGGCAGGCTGATCTCTGTGAGTTTGAGGCCAGCCTGGTCTCCAGAGTGAGTGCTAGGATAGGCTCCAAAGCTACACAGAGAAACCCTGTCTCAAAAAACCAAAAGAAGAAGAAGAAGAAGAAGAAGAAGAAGAAGAAGGAGAAGGAGAAGGAGAAGGAGAAGGAGAAGGAGAAGGAGAAGGAGAAGGAGAAGGAGAAGGAGAAGGAGAAGGAGAAGAAGAAGAAGAAGAAGAAGAAGAAGAAGAAGAAGAAGAAGAAGAAGAGGAAGAAAGAGGAGGAGGAGTGGGAGGTGGGAAATATAGAGTAAATATGATCTTGTTTCATTGTATACATATATGTAATTCTTGAAAATAAAGAAAAAATTAAATTATGTTAAAACATTATAGTCAGTAACAATAATTGCCAATTAGAATCAGTAGTACCAAAGGAATAACCAGTTCTAGAGAGTATGCAGAGGAAAAGCAGATTCTTATACCCTATTCATAACCATGTCAATTACCATAGTCACTCATTAACTAGTATGGATGTTCTTCAAAAGGAAAAACAGAGCTACAAATGAGCCACCTATGCTATGTCTGAGAATATATCAGAAGGAAATGTTAATGACACACCTACATACACACGAATTTTTCTCCATTATTCATAATACATAATATGTGGAATCAACACAGATGCCCATCAATGGATTGAAAAATGAAAAACAGTTAATATATTCATAGATATAAAATTGAATGTTATTATTCCATAAAGAATATTGTTCAATTACTCACAGCAAAATCAATCAAATTGGAAGTCATTATGTTGCATCTAGGCATAAAAATAAATTCCATATGCCTTTATTATATTAATGTTAATAAATATTGATAGGGATAATTACTGAAATACTAAAATATCTGACAAATAGTGAGTAAATAGGAACATTAAGGGATTTAATTTGGTCTGTACATTTTGTATATGTGGTTTGAAATAGCATATTATACTTAACATAAATATCCAATTATTATGTGTCGAAGAAAACAATTAAGAAAAAGGTGGCATTAAGTATCTAACGAATCATATATACATCCAACTATTATTGACAGTATGTACAACCAAAGCATATTAAAGTAAAAAAAAATCAACTGATATATGGATTTGTCTATCTTTTCTTACGGGCACCAACTATAGCACCAATAAGAGAATATAGCAGTGCCATGCTTAAATAACATATCCACAAAAGGAATAAAGAATTTTGCATGATGGGAAAATAGAAATCAAATAAATTCTGAACTAAAGAGAAGATAAAAGCATGTTTAGGGATGAGACAACACTGGGTCATATTAGGTACATCAAGAGGGATCACAGTGATGATTCTGAGTCTATATTTTAGTCTCTAACTTTGCTATCCTCTCCTGATAAAATGGAGTGGTTTCCCTCCTCTTGAATCTGTGTGGAATCATCTTTTACTGTGAATTCACGTAGTGTGGGGTTGATGGTAAGTGGTTTGGGAGCTCAGATTTTAAAGGTATTGCAACTTTAGCCTGGCTTGCTTGATATTCTTATTCAGAGAACTTGACTTAATGTAAAGAATTCCAGGTCACACGAATAGTTCATATGGGAGAAGTTTCTCCAGCCATGAGCCAGAGCCAGGGCTCCAGCTGATAGCAGCATTTACTGGGGGGCACAATGATGCGTTTGTTTTCAGATTATTTCATATCCTGACTGGTGTCCATCTGATGCCAAAGGGCACAGATAAGCTGTCTCCACAAAGACTTCACAAAAGGAGAAGGCCATGTAAAATGAAATTTAATTTTGTTCAAAGTAACTCAATTTGGCCCACACACTTATTAGCAGCCAATTTTATTACCTATATGTGGTATTGGCAATCATAAACAAATATGCAGTGTGTTACTTTGAGGCCAGGGACCTGGAAGAGTTTAGTGAGGATGCTAGGATGATTTCCTATATTTACATCATGCAAAATTGTTTATTCTTTGTGTGGATGTGAATTTGAAATATGGCACTGCTGTATTCTCTTATTGGTGCTGTAATTGGGGCCATACCTAGGTGATTTTTTTGTTCTAATTTGCTTGATAAGAAAGGCTTGATAAGTAATGCTTGATAGGAGGATAACAGAAAAAAGAAGATAATTGAAGTTTTTTAATAGAATATTATTTGCCAATAGATGGTTGTTTTGTAATGACTTAATCCTAGCTTTTAAGATTATGTGGATTTGAGTGTGGGTAAAGATCATGAGACTAGACAGGGGACCACAAGAAAAGAAAAAGATGTTAAGGAAGTGGATGAGGCTACAGAACACATGTGAAATGAAAATGAAAAAGAGTGGAACTGCCACCTATTTCTTTTCACTGACTTTGATGATATGTCTGAAAAGAAGTAGGTCAGCCCTGAAGTCTTTATTGAGTCTTCAAATGAAATTTAAATGTAACATAAAGCAGCTAAGTTTTAGTTCAAAACTACAAGTATTTCCCATTGTTGGCTGAGAGTCTCAAATAATAATAATAATAACAATAATAATAATAATAATAATAATAATAATAATAATAATAATAATCCCTTTGGGATAAACACAAAAATCCAGGGTAAAGAGAAGGAAATATGGCATGATTTTTAATGCTTTCAGAAGTATAAAACCTGCTCAGTCAATGAGCTGAATTTCTTTAATAAGCAAGCAGATCTCCATAAAACACTAAGGATAAAAATTAAGGAACTATGGTCAGAAAGCTAAGATGCCATACACGGAAGATTTAAGTCTAAAGTCGTAATGGGGTCAGCATGGCTAGATAAGCAACATCCAAAAGAATTCCATGTATTTTATGAGAATTGTGTGGTTTGGAGTAGATTTGCTTGCACTATTGTTCAAAACAGACAGTGGTGCTGCTAAAGGAAAGATGGTCTTTAGATTCCTGAACCACTGAAAATGTCAGATAAATTGATGACTTTGTTGCAACATGGCTTAACTATAAAATGCCCCCACAGGCTCTTGTGTTGAATGCTAGATTATAAATAACTTGAAAACACTTCTTTGGAAGGTTCTAGAAACTTTGAGACATGACAGTTAGCTGGAAGAAACACAGCACGATCTGCTCCTTGTGTGTATTTTGTCCCTGGTCTCTTCCCATTCCTGATGTGATAAAATGGAAAATCTCCTCAGACTGTTTACATTCCCTCAAAAAGTAGTGGGTGGAGTGGGCCATTGTATCTTCATATGAATTTCTAGCTGAACCCTCCCAGCCATTTGGTTTAATGAGATGCTACAATATGTAGTTTGGGAGATATTTACTGAAGAAGAGTTTCATCTATGGTGTCACGGGGAACCATCATCTATGTGCAGGCTTTGCAGTGTCGCAGTTTTGGTGCCATTACAACAAGAGAGCTGGACCCTGCACTCGGGAGAGATGGCACCCACCCTTCATCTACCCTGAAAGCCTGCATGTTTAGGAGCTGAATCCATCACCACACCTGAGTTGGATGACCCTAGTAGCTTGATCTGTCCTGCCTGGCTAACACCCAGTCCTACAACTGGGCCTTGAGTTGACCCACCTTAACATCTACCCCATCTAGGACCTCCTGGAGCCCATAAAGGGACTAATCCTTTAGAATGATACCTGCAAGATCTCCAAGACACAGTATACCCAAGAAGAGCTCCAGTGAGTATGGTGTAGCAAAAACAAGAGGCCTTGAACCAGACAAGTGATTCATTGCAATGGACAGTAGCCAGTCAAACTGATGGGACAAAGGGTAAACTATAAGACACACACTGGAGTCTCCAGTGCAATGAGGATAGATGAAGAAATGACGAAGAGTCAGGAAAACAGGAGAAGCAGAGCTATGTCTGTTTCTGGTGTGATGTTGTTCTGTTTTTGTTTTGTTTGGGGTTTTTGTTTCTTTGTTCTTGCTTTTGTTTGCTTGTTCACTTTGTTTTGTTTTATTTTATGTGGATGCAATAGGAATGAGGGAGGAATATGGGGGGACTGGGAGAACAGAGTTGGAATGCACTATGTGAAAACCCAAAAGATTCAGTAATAATGTTTCAAAAGAAAGAAAGAAGAAAGATGAAAGGAAGAAAGAAAGAAACAAGGAAGGAAGGAACAAAGAAAGAAAGGAAGGAAGGAAGGAAGGAAGGAAGGAAGGAAGAAAGAAAGAAAGAAAGAAAGAAAGAAAGAAAGAAAGAAAGAGAAAGCTGAGCAAGCCACATGGAGCAAGACAGTAATCAACACCCCTCCTTGGCCTCTGGAGCAGCTCCTGTCTCCCGTATCCTGCTCTGTTTGAGTTCCTGTCCTGACTTCTTTCTACGCTGAACAGCAATGTAGAACTGCACACTAAATACACCCTTTTCTCCCTTCCCCAAAGGAGTTGGTGAAACAAAGAAGCATACCCAGGGGAAACAGCAATAACAGGACTAGAACGGAATGTATAAAAATTATAACTATAGAATGACTTGAAATTATGCTAACTATACCTGGAAGAACAAGAACATAAAAGTCTCAGAGAATAAAGAGTATGAAATTACAGTGACTCTTGAAATTTCAGAAAAATAAGTATCTAAAAATTCAATATGACAAATTCAAATTAGAATTAATAAAATATGCACAAACATGGGTATAATTAACAATTTAAAAAAAAAGAAACTGATTTCTGGAGTGGTCTTACAAGTTTGCACTCCCACCGGCAATGGAGGAGTGTTCCTTTTTCTCCACATTCTGTCCAGTATAGATTGTCATAGGTGTTTTTAATTTTAGCCATTCTCACAGGTGTGAGGTGGTAACTCAGAGTTGTTTTGAGTTTCATTTCTCTGATGGCCAAGGATTTTGAGCACTTTCTTAAGTGTCTGTCAGCCATTTTCAGATTCCTCTGTTGAGAATTCTCTATTTAGTTCTGCACCCCACTTTTTAATTTCATTGTTTGGTGTTTTGGTGGCTAGCTTTTTGAGTTCCTTGTATATTTTGTAAATCAGCCCTCTGTCAGATGTGGGATTGGTGAAGATCTTTTCCCATTCTGTGGGCTGTCATTATGTCTTACTGACTGTGTCCTTTGCCTTACAGAAGCTTCTCAGTTTCAGAAGGTCACATTCATTAATTGATGATCTCAAAGATCCAGACCCCTGAACATCGATGTCAATGAGAAGGCCTCTGCACTCAAGGGGGCCCCTGGTGGTGGATTAGTATTTTTCCCTGGTGTAAGAAGGGACTTTGAGAGCCCAACCCACACAAAGGGATGCACTCTTGCACTGGACACATGGGGAAGGGCCTAGGCCCAGCCCAGGAAGATGTGGGGGACTTTGCAGAGCCCCTGTGGGGGGCCCTACCCTGTCTGGGGAGTAGAGGGTGGATGGGGTGGGGGTAGGTGGGGAAGTAGGAGGTATGTGGGTATGGGGAGGGAGAGGGAGAGGGAGAAGGGATTGACATGTGAAACAAGCTTGTTCCTAATTTGAACTAATTACAAAAAAAAGAAACTGAAACAGAATCAAGAAGAATCTTAACTACATGAAGGCATAATAATGAATATTCAATATCTAATGAATTATAATTCAAAAATGAAGGATTAGATAAAAAGGAAGAAAGAAAACTATCCAAAAATTTTAAAGTATTCTGTATGCCTTACCTGATCAAGAAAGTGAAGAGTTAAAATTCTGAGACTTTGCAACCCCATGTTCTATGGGCAGGAAGAACACAAACATTTCTCAGCTAGTATTCTCTGTCATCATTGGATTGGGGGGACTCAGTCAGACAAAGCTAGTTCTCAGAGGCAGAACCAGAACTACAGTGGAGTCCTCACCAGGGACCATGTCTGAACTTTCAACAGCATCAAATTGTGTGTCTGGCTGGGTTTCAGAGATGCCATAAGTTAATGGATCATTATAGTTTCCTGTCCTCTCCTATTTCAAAGAATGTAAATTGTGACTTCTGTATGCCCATTTTGATATTGTTTTAAGACAGGGTAGGGAAACTTGTCTATAGTTCACAGGTCAACAGGCATCATACCCTGTGAATTTGTTGGATTTTTCACACATAAAAGAGGGTCTGTATTCTTCCCTGTAATTGGGGGAATGTGCTGTGATTTTATGATCTTCAGAATTTGGTAGAAATTCAGGTTTCCTATTTTCATGTCTTGACCTTTACAGACTAGCAGTTTCTACTTCCTTTTGAAAATAAATATATTAAAACACTGCACAATTATTCATCACCGATGATGTAACTTTGAATTATAACAGACAGTGGGAAAAAACTCAATTTTCAGTTTTTTTCTGATTCCAAGCATGTTACTCTTTGAGATTCAAGGACCACAAATTAGTAATAAGAGAGTTTTTAAATTTCTATTTTTAAATGTATTGCTAAAAATCTTCACGTTCTAGAATTTGAAGACCTAAAATCCTTGCTTAAACAATAAAGGTCACCAAGCTTAGTAGTGTTTAAAAAGAATCACAGCTTATGGAATACTCAATGAAAAACATAAGTTGAAATTTAGGTCCCCAGTAAGCGGCAGCCTGCAATGGAATAGCATGTGAACACTGACCATTTTAGGATTTATTTAGTATGAAGAATATTTTATACCTTAAAAAAATTTCAAAGGACTTACACAAAACATACTATATATGTGAATTCATTACTAAGCCCCTATCTTTTTAAAATTACTCTTTCGGGTTCTGGTTTCTAAATGTTATAATGTACTCACATGTACATTTTCTTACTAATACACGTGTACACATTATAGTCCAGGATACCTATATGTGGGAGAACATGTTCACATGAATAAATTGTATATGAGAATGTTCAGACATTCATATGAAAAGGCTCCAGCTGTTCTCCCAGTCCATATTCATCATGTCATAAGTATGAAGTCAGTCATTTTTGGAAATGAACTAGAGCTCCATTTGTTCGATCATACTGTAACAAATGGATCTGAGTTCTACCTTGCTAGTTAATCATATTAGAAACTAGCCATTCCTAACGTGCTCTCTAAATATAAGTAAACACATAAATAAGAGAACTCTGATGATCTGATGATGGTGGTGGTGGTAGCTTTTGTTTTTAAGACGAAAAACATTCTGGCTGATGATTTCAGAGCTTTCTACCCATGGCAATATAACTCGTTGATTTTCAGACATGGTGAAGTACAAACATGGGGGCTGAGGTTAGGAGGCAAAGCCCCCTTCACACCAGAACAGATAGTAAGAAGAGATTAAACAGGATTCAAGATAGCTCTAAATGGAAAGAATGTATTCAGGACAATCAGCTTCATCTCCACTGGATTATCCTCCCATAAAATTCCAACAATATCATCAAATTTCAAATATTTCTTTGAAATAACTCATTCAGGAATCTAACATCTGCTTGGGCTCAAGCCTAGAACACATGAACCTCAGGAAAAGACTTCTTATCAAAAATTAAACATATATGCATAAATGCATAAGAAATAAGGAAGGAGACATTGAGAAAATTACAGATAAACATTGCTATATGAGATTATAGGCCACACTACACAATGCCTCTTGACTTCTGAAGGAGGAACGTTGGTAAAAATAACACTTTTAGCAAATAAATTTGTAATCAAGTTAATTTCCATAGTTACTGTGGAAAAAATTTAGTGTGCTCAATAATATAGAAAAAACACCATTTTCATCACTTTATAATTATCTAAATATGTTTCTTAACCAGAAACTAAAGCTATAACACATCCTATACTCAAATAATTTGTCATTTTAGCACATTAAAGATCTCTTTGTCTTTGGCCTTTTATGGTAGAATAGGATAGAGAATTTTAAGAGCTGTCCTGTTAGTATTTTTATTTAAAAACCTTCGTGTCACAATGAATAATACAAAAATAAGAGAGCATTTTGTTGCACTTGTAACACAAGCTATACACATAATCTATCAAAATGGAAAAGAACATTTGATGATAGAGTTGCAGGGCTGTAATATAGTCTGTAGCTCGTGTACATTTGCTAATAAGTGATGCAGGTATAGCATCCCTACCAATGTTTCAGAAAACTTCTCTTTTGGTTAAACCAAAGTACAGCTGCCTCAGCCACATCTCATTACAGCAGTAATTAAAGTTCTTGCCTTACCTGTGCAGTCAAGGACACAAGGGCTTCTAATGGGAACAAATCTAGTCATAAAGGCGTGCTGTCAATTAGCCCCGATGACTTGATAAAATAGCGTAGTAGCATGTGGGTTGAGTTACAACTCTGCATGATAACAAATACAGTAATTCAGCATCTCTCTCTTTTCCTGGATCCAACCCAAGGGTTTGGCAGAAGAAAGACAAGAAAATGATCTGGGAAACATGATCTTCTGATTTCCAAGGGATAATGATGTTCTCTATCAATTTGGCCTAGTGCTTCATTCTAACAAAAGATGGGACTGCCACAAAGACTGTCCCTTCAATCAAGGGACAACACACCTCTTTCTTGTCATAGATTCTGACAACAGAATGAAAGCCAAAAATGGAGAAAAGAGATATTACTGTGTAGGGCAGCATTATGTGCTCCAACTGGCTTGTGTAAAATCATCTTTCCTGATAAGCCTGACATCACAAGAGTGAAGTTGAGAAAACATCCTTGTGCCTTTTATTTGTATTCAGATAAAGAAAATCTATTATAACATGTCATGAAAACAAAATTTATGCACCCCGGTTGCTAATCCAGACCTAAATCAATACAAACATTTTTATCCATAGACTATCCTAGCTGTAGTATCCACCTTAGAAAATATATTAGTGCATTATTGAAATGTATTATTTTTTGCCTCTTATAACTGCAATTTTTTCTTAAGGAAATTGATACATGTGTCTTCTAAAGTCCTAAATTATGTAGTGAACAAATTTGCAAATCAGCAAAGTCACGTGGTACTCTTCCCAAATTATCCAAATAAACTATGTTCACAAACAACCAAAACACTTCAAAAGAAGCAACTGTCATTACTTGTGCAGGAAATCAACCCTATTAACTTGGTAGTACTTTCTATTAAAATTGAAAAGAAATGTATTTTATGGTCACTTTGCTTTTGTTGTATGTCTGCCTCTACTCTGATGATATGAGATAAACACTTTTCCCAATCAACTATTATTATTGCTTTAGAAACCCATTTGAGGAAATGAAATAAAAAGGCAAACATCCTGTTACTTTAATGGTAATAATTTTTACCATTTCAGACTTTGAAACTTTGGACAGAAGGTCTCTCTTCATTTGATTCTTGAAGCATGTGCTCAAAATATATGGTGACACTTAACAAAAGAGAAATGATGCCACCCAAATTAAGACAGCAAAATATAGTGAAAACTTTTAATGGATAGGAGAAATATTGGATTCAGTATTTACCATGCCTTTTCTTTTGAAAACTCATTTATGTAAAAGAAAAATAACTTCTAACAACTACAATTCATTTAACTAACCACCAGAAAGTATGCTTAACTTCCAATGTTTCTGAGCCACTAAGCTAGCACTACACAGCACACTATCAGAGTCAGAGAAATTGATGATCAGGACTTCTCAAATCACAGCTGTTAGTTACCGCCAAGATATGTTTGCCATTTCTGCATTCTTAGGGCTCTCATAGTCACTGTCGTGATTCATAGCTGTGTGTCACAGCTGGGTAGTACTATAGGTTGCTTCCTTCCTTGGAAGATTGTGTGACACCTTCTGTTGCCAGGAAAGCTAGCCCTTAGGGAGGAAACATTCTGGCTTGGGTCCTCTAAGTACCATATCAGAACAGCAAGGTGTCTTTAACAATAGGTTAGCCAATATCAATTGGTCAGCCCTGAATACCAATAACATATGGATATGGACAGAGTAGGTTTTGAATGATATATATTCAGTTATGAAAAATATGTCTTTTATTTAAAAGAGAGCTAAGAGAATACACAGGAGGGCCCAGAGGGAGGGAATGGAAGGGGAAATGACATAATTATATTATATGGTTAAAAACATTTTAAAACACCTCCCCATCTATCTAGCCTAATATGCCAAACTGGAATACCAGACCAAGAGATTAATAGCTGCTTTTGGGATACTCAGATTCTGAAATAAGGATGAGAACAACATAGATATTCAGACAGTTTTGTGCTGTAGTGGCCCATTCCCTCACAGAGGCACTCAGGTACAAAATAGGCCTTTGAAACCACAGAAGACCTTCAGTAAAGCTCTCACAGACAGTGTTTGACTTTCTTCTTCATTTAGAGAAGGAGTATAGACATCTTGTCTAAATTTGCTAAAAATTCTTTGTCTCTGTGTGTAATTGCCACTTTTATCTGTGAAAAAGAATTATCATTACAGGACTTCCCAGGTGTCTCCATTGTCCGTAGGCAGATATTTCAGTCTCAGCTCCTGGCAAGTCTACTCTGTCTGCAGTCTGTTAAACAGTGTCTTTATAAATTCATTCACACAGCTGATAGAAGCTGGAAAATTTCATGTGCAATTCTAGCAATCAGTAGAATGAGACAAGAAGACATCTATGACTTCCAGGGTAGCCTGTGATACAGAGTGATTTTCAGGGTATCCTGGGCTACCATATAAGCCTATCAAAAATTGAGACTGGAAAATAGAATAAAAAATTAAAAATAGCTCATTCTGCATATTTCCGTGGTATATGTATCAGTTTTGTCCTTTGCTCAAGTCCTGGCCATACATTATACTAGCACCTTTCCTTGACAGTCCATCTGCTGTCTTTTAAGTCCACTAATTCTGATTTGACATTGTCTCATGATTTTCCTTATGCCTGTTTCCATCCATGCTCAACTTTATTAAAGGATATTGCAATGTAATTTTAATAATTTTAGCATATTCTCTTTTTCCATTCTAACTTTCCATGTTTTGTTGTGGATAGACAGTGATTTAATATCTCTGTTTATAAATGCACATGTTTTCCCTGTAGTTACACTGATCTTAACTCTGAAACTAGTGGTATACTTCATTAACCTAACATGTGCAAGGCCCTGGGTCCCATCTCCACAGTGGAAATAAAGAGAAAGATAAGTGATAGGAAGGAGGGAGGAAAGAACTTACCCTTTTTATCTGAGTTTATCTTACTCAAGAATCATGGGCACTCAAAGACATTGATCTCAGCAGCATTATATTTTCAAGCATCAGTTCTACCCATTTGCTTTCTTCACTGTCTGAATGTTTGTTGAATGTACATAAGGGCTTTTCAATATATCTCTTGTCCCTTACTTACTCTAGTTTCATTTTTAATGCATTTTCTTTCAAAGTTTCTGTGTATATTGTTTAATTGGTGCTTATAACACAGATGCATGTAACATAATATTCAATAAAAGTTTAAATTTTGTTTCTAGAACATTAGAGTTCACAAATTTGCCTTTGCTCTCATATATTACATACTTCTCAAAATTTTCAACCTTGATTAGAAGTCATAATTATACCAAATTCAGCCATTTTTAATTCTTTTTGTCATTTTCTCTTCTTGTTTTGTTGAGTGTATGTCATGTAGTCTTGTTACATAGTTTATTTTTCTGATGAAGTGCTAGGGTGCATAATAACTGCAAAAATAATTTTATGTTTCAAAAGACATTGTTTTCTTTCAGAGAGAATATACTTTTGTGGTTACAGATGGCTTCAGGCACTTGGAATTTTATTTTACACTATACAGTTCCAAGGAGTTGACCCCAAAATATTCATTGTCCCTGCAACGGATCAGCCATTTCTGATCAACTCTTGTTCCTGTCCTGCTGATCTCTATGACCTAACATCAAGCCTGGGGTACTTGGCTTCTATGATTTGTCATCAGGATCCACAGGCTGTCAAAGTTGTGTTCATTTTCTCTTCCCTTCACTACAATGATTAGAATTCTCCCTGCAGTCAAAAAACTACAGGGACAGTAAACAAGTGTGGGCTTGCCTCACTAGGTTTCTTTCTTTTCTAACTTTCTTATATCTTCACCATCTTGATGCATATTTCCTTCTTAGGGTCTTTTGTTTGTTTTGGTTTTTCAAGACAGGGTTTCTCTCTCTGTCTCTAGCTGTCCTGAAGCTTGCTCTGTACACCAGGATAGACTTTCTCTTGCCTCTGCCTCCCCAGTGCTGGAATTAAAACTGTGCATCACTAACACCCAGGTTTTTTTGTTTGTTGTGCTTTGTTTTTGGTTTTCACCTTTGTTTTTACTTTATTGTATGTGTATGAATGTTTTGCCTGAGTAACAGTGCATCACATGCATGCCTGGTACCATAGAAAGCCAAAAGAGGTCATTGAATCTCTTAGAACTGGAATTACAGATAATTGTGTGCTGTCAAGTGATTGCTGGGAATTGAACCTGGATCCTGAGAGGATCCAGTGCTCTTACCCTCTCAGCCATCTCTGCAGCCCCCTTCTTAGTTTCTTATTTTGAAAATGTCATACAGATTTCATCTCTTAGATTTTATTAAAGTTGCTCTGGATTTCATTGTTCAATATTTCTGGAAACAACACCTGCAAAGAATATAAGTAAGTAGCACACTTACATACACAGTATTTAGGTCAGGTACAATGAACTGTAAGCTACAACTATACCATGATCTTTGAAAATCCACCACTCAGCCAAACAAATGATGTTTGTCTGTTTATTTGTAGCAGGGTCTTAATATGCAGCTCTGGATGGCCTGGGACTCTTTTTGTAAACTAACTGACATTGAACTCATGGAGATCTGTCTATATGATCTGATTGTCTCTGCCTAGAGACTGTTGTAATTAAAGTCGTGTTTGACCATGCCCAGAAGACAGTCATTTGTTTATTTATCTGTTCAGTACAACATTGTCTCAATATGATGAAAAATTCCTTCGAAGAAATATTTTAAAATCAATCAGACAAAATAATGCCATTTTTTCCAGAAATATTTTTAAGATAAGCATCCAATGGATTATAGTAATTAAGATAAACATGAAAATGCTATCTAAAGAATGTAACATACCAGCAAACAGTGATTGAACTACACAGAATTTCTGGAAAAGTGTAGAATGTACTCAAGGATGAACTTATGTAAATGATCATGTGATATTATACAAAGCTGCTCTTTTGATATGTGGACTGATTCCTTACCTATCTTTCTGTAAGAAAAGGGTTCAAAAGTTGATTGTGCACTCTCAAACAGCCAAACTCTGTTTGACAAGTCTATTTGCTGTAGTCATTTATGAAGAAAATATGTTTGTAAGAAGATATTAATTTATTCATATTTTCTAATAATTAAAAAGAGTGCTCATTAGATGTTTCTAATACATTAACCTGAAATACAACAATAAATGTTGGAGTTGAATACAATGTGTGTATGCATATTTTCCTGATATTTTATTATTTAATAGCAATGTTGCATCTTCTAATATATGTAGTAAAGAAACTTTCTCAAATCAAAGCTGTACTTATTCATTTAACATATGTTTAAACTCAAAATAGAATGCATGAGTTTCAAATCTTAAAAGAAATCAGGAGGAAACTTCTTTTGACCAATCAAAAATTGATATTAAGAATTTTGTCTTTTGTTTATGATATAAAATTGGAAGTTTTGTTGCTCACACCCATGGCACAGTGCAACAATGACCCTGGAGGAAGATAAAAGCTATGAGAAGTCTGAGTATGGAATGAGGTGGTACAGGAGAGAAAAAGGATCTTCTAGGTACATACGGGTCAGATGGATCTAGATGTTGTTTATAGCATAGGAAGAGGTGGTGGGACTCCTTTTACCTTCATTCCTTCTCTTTACTCCTCACCTCTCTACCTGCCCCCTCTCTCCTCTATTCTCCTCCTTCTCCCTCCCCACCATTCCCCTCTAGTTTTATCTCCCTCTTCTCTTTTTATGACCATAAGGGAAGAATCTTTGCTCTACCCATATGTTCTACCCATTCTGATGTACTTCCCTATCCTGACTCATAAACAACTAATCCACATGTTATCATTTCCCCTTGAAACTGTTTTACACAGATATTGTGTCTCAATAAAGGAAAACTGAATAACAACTACAACAAAACAAACATCCACTAAAGTCATCATACTACAACCAAACCTCAAGACTAAGAATTTTATTTGGAACAAGGGAAAGTTATTATGTAATAGTGTCCTGAAAAGATTCAACAACCATAAATATACAATTACCTGACAAGAGAACTTCTACATATAATATGCAAAAATCAAATAGAACTAAATATACAACTTTATAATTATTTGCAGATATTCCTAAATTTTGATACCTCTAAAGAAATGTATTGTTTTCCAAAACATGTATTCACCTCCTGAATATCCCCGTGTCAGCAGACGTCACCAAACTCATGGCCCATAGCTCCATGTCAACCTTTGTACATTCATGTCACATTATGCCATTCTGGAATATTCTTTGGAGTTATACATCTAATTATTGTTCTCTCTTATGTAGTAGAATGCATACTTTATTAATAGGGAATTGTAAATGTCTTTATAACTATTTTTCATCAAATACTCAGAATATAAAGTAATTGGTGGATTAATGAATCAAAATTTAATTTTTAAATAGTATAATGAGCATCAAGAAGAAAGCCTCAGAAATCTTCAGATATTAGGTTTTTGGCCAAATCCCCAAAACTTCTACATTTTCAACTACACATCACAAATGAAATTATTTTTCCAAAGATGTCATGACTATTAATTAGATTATTGAATATTTTTATTTAAAATGTTTTACTGAGACAAGTTATTAAAATTAGATGATCCAAAACACACATTCACAAAAATTTGTGGAATTTACATAGTTAGATATAGTAATATAAGACTAATAAATATTCAACAAAACTTGAAAACTGGTGGTTTTCCCATAAAATTAACTGGCTATTGCAAGAATACATTATCATTAAATTATTTATTTTAAGGAGTAAGCTTCAGGTAGTCATTAGTATACACTTAATCATTTTCCCTTTTAAAATAACTGTTATGTATTCAAATCATTGATAAAATGAAGATATTAATTTATTTTCAATCTTATAACCAAAATTATATATACTATACAGTCACACAGAAGGAGACTTAAAAATAAAAGATACATTACCCACTGTCATCTTGATAAAGAAAACTGAGAATGCTGTGTTAGAGGAAGAAAGCCTCTAAAACTCAGGAATCTAACTGATCAGGGTCAGAAAAGTTATGATTATTCAGGAAGGCCCCAAGGCTCTAGGCAACAGGCAAAGTTTGAGAATGGGAAAACCTCATGGGATCTAACTGCATATTGGATTGGATGTTTTAAGAATACAGTTTCCTTTTTCCTTTTTTTAAATTTAAATTAGAAACAAGGTTGTTTTACATATCAGTCCCAGTTCTCTCTCTGTCACCTCCTCCCCTGCGCCCCCACTATCCCTATCCTATTAGTATTTTCTTAACTTCTAAAGATTAACTATCATAACAGTATAAAAACACTGAACTATTTGACTTTGAAATTAAGGACATGAATGAATGTGAAAGTAAATCTCTAAGACTAACACATTTATAATAATGTATACCTAAGATACAATGAAACCACAACTAATAGCAAATATATTTTACATTACAAATTAAAATGATAAAAATTTCTATTAGGAACAGCTGAATATAATTATATTTGATCCACAAGTAAAATTAAATAGCTCATTAAAAATAAATTCATTAACGACTATTTACCATAAATAGGTCAATAGGTTATTATCAAGTTTTACAACTAATAAATTAACCATCTTTAAATAAATTTTTTCTAAGGTAAAATCCACTGTTGTTTTCATCTTTTGATTCTTATTTGAAGAAAATAACACCTGAGTTTTACTGTTTTCCCTGACATGTGGAATAAGACTTGGAACAATCACCATGTACTTTGGGGTGTGGTCAGGCATACTTACATGATAAACTGAGTTTCAGCCTACTGGATTTCAGCCTACCTGAAATCTCCCATTATTTATCTGGATAATACAAACAGTATATCTACCCTTTTAAGCTGTGTAGTTATCTATAGATACAAAACTCAAGTAATTAGACCTTCTTATACAAAAACACTAGATATTCTAACTGATTGACTAGAATAGAATTTATCAGTGATCCTTAATAGAGTAGTCATTTTCAAGGGCAAACCTATGGGGCCTTTAAAAAAGACAACCCAACTTTATTTGTAAGCTTTTACCTTCTGATTATTAATGGTGCTCTAAGATAGTTTCCACTGTTATTTTTTTTTACATTTTTTGAAGATTTTATTTATTTATTATGTATACAACATTCTGCTTCCATGTATATCTGCATACCAGAAGAGGGCACCAGATCTCATAATGGATGGTTGTGAGCCACCATGTGGTTTCTGGGAATTGAACTCAGGACCCATGGAAGAGCAGTTGGTGCTCTTAACCTCTGAGCCATCTCTCCAGCCCTCCACTGTTATTTTAAAGAGACACAATTTTTAGATTTTTTTATAATTTGGACTTCCTAATTTAAACATAATATTAGGTAGTCCATTTTTGGCTTAGCAATATTATTCTATAGAAGATACCACTAACAAAATTAATTCATGAATAAGCCACTACATTATTGGATCATGGCAAGTAGCTACTTCTGAAGGGACATTTGCAAGATGACAGATTAGGAAGTTACAAACTTAATCGAAAGAGACAGAAACAGTGTATAGACAAGAATAAATGTTGGGAATTCCAAAGATTAACCAAGAGATGTCAAGGCCACAAAAAAACAAGAAATAAATGCAGCAAATGAAGTCAGAGAATTTTTATAGTCTTCACCCTGGACAGTGACATAGCTATGATAAAGCACCTATATCATGGCTCATGCTTTGAAACAGAGGAGACTGACTGGTTGCCAGCATTCTGAATTTTGCAAATGGTAATAGTTTGATTAACTCATAACACTGTTAGGTTGGTGAGCAGAGCATTCAGGGCTCAGAAGAAGGATTCAGTAAGATAGAGGAGCATTTGCAGTGGATGTCAGCAGAGCGAGAGATCAGAAAATGCTGGGATATTTTAGAAACTCCTCTAGCTAAACTGGTAGAAGTCATTTGATTTACTAAATAAACTTCTGCATACATTATCTGGGTCTTAAGTCCTCTCCATGTAGAAGACAGGAGGGGAAAACTTTGCCCAGTTGTACAATTTGGTATGAAATCAAGAAAAGAGAAAAGTAAATAGAAAAAAAAATCCATGTAGAGATTAATCAACATACTAGTTAAAAACTGATGGAATGGAAAGTAAGTCACAATACAAATAAATACAGATTAAAAATACTTTGAGAAAATAAAAATGAAAATAAAGTAGACTGAAATTTATAGTACATAGTAAAAGCCACAAAAGAAGGAAGTTGTCAAGTTATTTTAGTGCTATTAATATGAGCACACGTATGATAAACAAGAAAAACCTCAAATCATCAACTTCAATTTACTAGACAAAATCTAGAAAAAGAAGAGTAACCTAAGCTTAAAACTACAAGAACCAAAGAAATAATTAAAATGTTATTTGTTATAAACACAGTACACAGTAGGAAAGGACATGATTTAAGTATTTAATACTTCTAAAAAGAAATAAAATTGACAAATTTTGGAAATCTAAGAGAAAAACAAAGAGAAATTTCAAAACTCATGATTCAGGAATAGTCTTTATAAACTCTGTCACATAAGTAAAAATGATTTTGCATAATAGTGTGAAAAAATATTCACAAGCAGCCACATACAAAATCAGAAACCTGAAACAGGACAACTTCTAGAACACAAAATATACCTGAAGTGAATTATGATGAAGAAGCCTGAAGAGAATAGAGCAGTGTTCAAAAATAGTCCTATTGAAAATAATAATAAAGTAAAAAAAGAGCATTTCTAGGAAAATCTGCTAAACTTCTCAAGAAAAGTTGATGCAAATATTCTGTGAACTCTTCCTAAGGATTGAATATGAGAGAACAGTCACAGCCTCTTTCTCTAAGATGCATTGATTTAAAAAGACAAAAACACCACAAAAACACATCTATGCCATGCTGGGGTGCTCAACTGTTCCATTTCATCTATGCATTGAAAATGCATGTAAAATATTTACTTAGGATCTATATCTGATATTCAAAGAGAGTCTGATATACTAAAAAATCCAAAGTAATAAAACATATTAGTAAGATAAAGCACAAATAAATATTATTAATAAATACATGCATTAATTAATGAAGAAAATGTCAATTTCAAAATACTACCATGATTAAAAGGTACCAGACACATAGAAAATTAAGGGGAAGAGTCTTTACAACATGTAGTCTATTAAGAAGTCACCATTAATATATTCCCATATAAAAGACTAAGATCAGGAGGAGTCAAGTGTGCCCCTGTGTCCACTCCTAATCAGCACACTGAGGAAGGACAGATAAACAAGCATAGAGTCAGAAAGGAATAAGCAAAACTATGCTTTTGTATATAACGGCCCTTTAAAGAATACAAGCACACATAACACACAAACATTTAAGCATAAACATATATGCATAAAGTCAGAAATACACACACATACATACATATATATGTATATACATATATACATATATATATATATATATGCACAAGAGACAAACACTCACAGGCATAAACTTGAAATGCACAAATACAGACATTCACACACACATACATACACATATATACACACATACATACATATACGCATACACACAAATACAAAGATACAGACATACACAAATACACAAGAGATACATACAGACATACATACACACACAGACTCATGAAAATATATATATACACAATACATGCATATACACAAACATACATATACTTGTTCACACAAATACACATATACAGACATGTTTACAAACATGAGATACATACACATGCACACACAGATTCACACCAGTGTATACATATACATGTACATATATACATATATGCATGTATACATGCATACACACACCCACAACCTTTGCAACAGATTCATGTAAAAGATAATATAAGCAGTTTCAGGAGAAAATTAAATCACTTGGTCAGATACACTTGTGAATCTTAACAATGAGCAACTAGAATATGAAATTAAGAAAACAATTACATCTCAATAGCATTTTAAATAAGATGTTTGGATATTAATTTAACCAAAGAAGCAATAGACATATACAAAGAAAAGTATAAAACACTGCTAAAAGAAATGTAAAAGACTCAAATAAGTCAAATTAGATTAAACTTCTGAAATTATAAATGCCCTAGGAGGAAACATGGAGGAAAGCTTCATGATTTTAGACTTGGTACTTCTTGGATATGACATTAAAAACCACAGGAAACAAAAGACAAAATTGACTAATGAGAACCTATAAATCTTAAAAATGAATTTCTTAATACTACAACACATAATAAGCATAGGGAAACTTAGGGTATAACAAAAATAGTTCCCACTAATTTATCAAATGCATAAATACTACACTTCAAAAACAAAATTCAAATAGCACCATTTATAAATATGGGAATAACTACACATAATTTGAATCTGGTCACATCTTGAAAGCCATTTGTCATGATTATCAATGCATGATAACGTGATGCATAATTGGAAGGTAATAGTACCTAGGAGATGGGTTTGTTTAGAGGGATTAAACTATTTACTGAGGGTCTCCTGGAATCCCTTCTCTTCTCTGTCTTCCCCTTACCCACTATTCAGGAAGTTATTTTTTTCTACCCTCACTCTCTGCCATAGCTTTCTGCCTCAAGACAGGATCAGAAACCATGGACTTGGCCAACCAAAGACTGAGACCTGTGAAATCATGAGCTCAAATCAACTTTTTCTCTTTTAAGCTCTTTGTCTCAGATATTTTGGCACTCTATCTAAAAGCTGACTAATATATATGGCATTTGGAAAACTATATTAGCTTTAGTCAGCAAGCATTTGGAAGAAGGTGACCGTCCCCAATAAACAGAGATGAAGAAGTCAAAAGGTCAGTGAGTAATACACTCACATTCAAGTCACTTCTATTTTAAAAGGGGGAAGAACAAACAAAGATGTGATGAAATTAGGTCACTTTTGCTGTTTGGCACAATTTGTTGGGTTGTAAAATCAGATAGCATGTATGGATAGGTCTGAATAGACTGTTCAAAAACATCAAATTTCAGGTAACAGCTAATTCAACAATTCCACTTCTGCATCATAATAAAAACAATGAAAGCATGTTTTAAAGATACAGTCATGTGTTAAGTTTATAGTAATACTACCCATCATTGCAGAAGCAGAAGCAACCACTTTTCCTGCTAATGGATGGATGTGTAAACAATATGTGGTTTATCTGTGTATTATATTCAGTCACAACACAGAAGACAATCCTAGCAGTTGTTAGAAAATGAATGAATTTTGGTATGCTGTACTAAGTGTAATTGTGAAATATGCAGTTGTGTGGAGAAGACAAATACAGCCTGAGATCACTCAAAAAAGTTATCTAGAGTAGTCCAATGCATAGAAACAGAATGACAACTGGCATGGCCCAGAGGAGAGAAGAAAAGCAAGTACTTAAGATTTATATTCAGATGAGCAAAGGAAAAAACATTAAGAATGTGTTTTATAATGATGTGAATATACTCAACATTACTGAACTAAACAATTAAAATGGTTTAAATGGTCAGTTTTGTGCTACATGTTTCTTTAATCATAGTCAATGGATACAAGGATTGATGGGTGACAGTCTATGTTACTTCACTATTTCAATACAGATCACAGCTTGCACTGTTGCTGTGAAAGGTGATCCATCACAGGCCACTCAGGGGTTGTGAAGGTTTTTCAATGTGTGTACTAAATTTGGGCAGTAGGTTTTCCATAGCTTTACATTGGTTCCATGCATAGTTAGCAGGCATCATGTGATGCACTGATTCCAGTTTTATTTCATTCATGTTATATCTAACTTCCTCAAATGTTCCAGTTTTGAACTGCTGTGACTATTTTGCAAGTTTCTCCTTGATTCACCAGCTGTGATATTGGAAAAATTTATAGGTTTTCTCTAGGCCATGTTACCTATTACTCTCTTCTTAGTTGTTACATGAATCTCCAAATACAGCTGACCGTTCCATTAATATCTTAAGCTTTTGACTACACAAATTTCATTCACATATTTGGATATGTAGAAAAAGAAAACTTCATTGCTTAAATTGAGAAGTCTAAACTTTAAACATATAACATTCAAGCAACTAACCTTTTATTCTTATAACGGAACAAGTAACATTTTCTTAAAAGGAGTGTTGATTTGGAGTGAGTCCCTAAGTTCACTGCTTACATGGTGTGCACAGGGAGTTCAATAAAAGGAGAAGTAGATATGTAAGTTTCTTCCCATTATTAGTTGTTTTTAGTGCTTAATACATAATATTCACTATAAAGTATGGTTATTTAGACATTATAAACCTACCTATTGCTAACACCACCCAATTCACACATTTCTATCCTGTGTTAAGGAACATGACACTGCCTTCTGAGTCCCAATATGCTATTTATATAAATTGCCTGGAAAAGCAGCTTCGTCATTATGTCAAAAACTAGGAGTGAAGACAATCCACTGAGCTTTGTTCCTGGTGAGTACACAGTGACTGCTGCTAATTGTGACCTTTCTCAGTACTCAGGAACCATCCATCCATTCAGAGTGCCTTTCAAATACTTTACTGAGCATAAATGTCAAGATCTTTGGCCTATAGTCTTAAGACTCTGTGTAACCTTTGCAGAAACTTGGGACATTTGCCTTTCTGTCCTCTCCCAGTAGCATTGTTATTATCAACAATCCCTTCAAAATCACGGGCATCAAACTTAATTTCAGCATCAATTCTGCACTTGGTTAGACACTTCCTAGACACAGAATCAAGTCACAAACAGATTTTTCTGTGCTGTTTCTGTCATTCTTATTTAGTTCAGTATGGGAATTTTCTTCACAATTCCAGGTTCAGCTTTCAAATACAAATATGATTATCCTTGACATAAAAAAGCATGAAAACAAAATGGAAGTTAAAAGAATAATCTTTATCTATTTTGATATTCATTATTATAATTTTTTGACATAGAGACAACTTTCATAACTTTATCCACAACATAATGAAACCTTTTGCTTTCTTTCATGGGTTTGGAAATATGAGTGCACTTTTCAAATAAGTTTTCTTATTGCTATGTGGAAATGCACCTATTAATATCTCCTTATATTTTTCCTTTTTTGTATTTTTGTATATTTTAGTTTTCACTTAAAGTTTGCCAAATTATTACAAGAGTGTTTTCAATTGTATAGATGAATTTCCATGTTAACTTTCACCAATATAAATCATGATTTTGTGGGTATACAACTTATGGCGACTTTCCACAGGAAGCTTTCTCTACGCAGCATTATGAGCATGAGTATTGAACTCTGAGTTCAAAGCTGGCTACAGCTAATTGGCCTATTCATTTATTACTGATTTTTATCATTCTTTTTTTATTATATGTTAAGACTGCACCTGAGAAGTAAGTGTAGGTTATTATATTTGATGAAGTCAGTCTCCTAGCATCACATCACTGTCTATAGCAAAGGTTGATATGAACAGTACATTTAAATCTGTGGCACAAATGCCTTTGCTCATTTCTTTACCTCCCAAGCTATAAAATTGTTAGCAGAGGCAAAAAGCCCCAGCACTTCCTTTCAGTGCTTTCTTTTGGTTCCCACACTCTCAGACTTTTTATACTTCACACAGGACTCTTTGACCACCATATGTAGGAGTTCCCACTCACAAGGGACTATTCTGATATCAGCTGTTTACTGCACATTTGATTAATATCCGACTTCTTCCTATAGTGAGCATCTGATCCTTCAAGTTGAATTCAAGCCCAATTATCTAAATGATTTCTCTACTTGTAATGCTCTGCAAAGTCCATTTGGTTGGATATAAAGATAACATACCAATAATTCTCCCTGTTGCTAACAGTTTGCTAGAATAATTCATAGACTTCAGAAACATTTTACTTATATGTCAGAATCAGAAAACTAGCATGGTCGTAGGAGGCAAGGGGTATAGGGTAGGATATAGGTTATACATAAGATCTCCGGATACCATGCTCTGCCAGTGTCTTTGAACATGGAAGTCCTGAATATCTTGTAGAGGAGTTACTGTTAGGAAAAGGAATGTTTTACATACAGAGCCAAAGGACTATTTTTGGTTTTGGTTTTTACCACCCACTTGTCCTCCCATGTCACTGCAGATCCATCCATCTATACCCCTTCTCTCAACTTGATGTCTTCTCCTTAAAAATATATATTCATGTGTTGTTTATATGCATATATGTATATGTGTTATACACATGTGTGTGCATAAATTTGCATCATGTTTTCAGAGAAACTTAGATCCAAAAGAAAGCACTAAAGGAAGCACTAAAGCATTGTGTGAGGAGAGTGTGCATGTGTGTGATGAGAGTGTTCATGTGTATGAGAAGAGTGTGCATGTGTGTGAGGAAAGAGAGAGAGAGAGAGAGAGAGAGAGAGAGAGAGCTACAGATTCCATTTATTACTGTCTACATGCATGTAGACATGAGGCTGCTCTCTGTAGCATGACAACCTAATAGGAACCCCCACCTCTGAATAAAATTGACTTTCTACCAGCAGCCATTGGCTGCCTATATTTTTTCAGTAAAAGATGACATCATGTGAGCTTCTTCTTCCCATCCATTCATGCTATAATATTGACTTGCTTTATCTTGTTCAGGTCCTGTGTACTTAACCACAGTTGCTAAGTGTTCATTATTTCAACTGCCCTTTTCTTTCCAAATGACACTCTTCTTTGGCAGTATGCCCTGACATCTGGCCCTTATACTATCTTCCCTTCCTCTGGATGTTCCCTGAGCCTGTTGGTAAGGGTATAATGTAAATGTCTTATCTGATTATGATCACTCCATGGGCACTTATGCTATTTATCCTCCACATTTTAATCACTAGAGAATCTCACTGTTAACTTTACCCACTTCAAGAAGCTTCTCTGATGAGGGATGAAGGCAGACAAATCTGTGCATAAAGGACACCTATTTAGAAAGCAGTTCGATAACTATGTACATTTAGCAAGAAGATAGTAGGTGGTTCTCCCTTTGGATCTAAAATCTCTTTATAGAACCACAAGATCTTGGCCTGGTTATAATACAAGTCACAAGTTCCCTCATTTTAAACAGACACAAATATAATCAATGAGCTGTTGTTTACCTCCAAGGCATTCATGCCACTATTTCATCTATGCATTTTTCTCACTGGATGAGTTTTTATTATCATTCACAGGGATCACAAATAGGTAAGATTGCTGATATTTGTCTCTCCTGGCAGAATTATAGAAGCTAGCCATTGAAGAGGAGTAGGCTTCCAGTGTAATAACAGGTTAATATCTACAAGTCCTCTGACTAAAGTGTGTTGTGTCTTCAGCCACAGGGTATTGTCTTCAACTTCTAACTGGCAATCAGATTCAGTGGCCACAGGTGTATTACTTTGAGAGTGTCTTGAATATTCAAGTCAATGGTTTTAAGGGTTGCATCCAATGCTAGGGACTGGACATTTTTTGATAGTCTATATTTGCTGGAAGGAACATATCCTCATTCAGATAATTCCAATTTCTGTATATTTCTGTATAAGAATAATATATTATATATAATGAATAATGTACTGATATTGAAATATGTATTATATAATAGGAAGTTTCCATGCCTTTATCAAGCATCCTCAACATTATTTATCCTTCCTGGACCCCTGTTCTGGTTTGTCTCCCCACCCTCTCCCTGCTTAATTCTCTTGTATTCAGCCTTGCTCTCTTTGAAGTCCATGACCTAAATACATAAATATAACTTGCTCAGTCTGTATAATGTTAGTTGTCTATATATTTTCAATGTTGACCACTTGGTACTGAAAAACTAATTGGTATTCTTCTCCCTGAATGAGACCCTTTCTTTCATTTTCAATATTCCTTGCTTGCTTGCAGGTTTTTGTGTGGGCTTCAGTTCACCAGGGCTTTTCCTCATCTGCTTTAGTACATCTATTGATGCCATTTTATTAAGATGATTTTGGGGCAGTTGTGTTGGTATGGATTTATAGGTATAGCTTCTGACATTCCTAGGAGTTAGAACAGCACTTCAAACTCACTGATCCTCAAGCTCGTACAACCTTTCCATCTCTTCTTCTGGAATGATATCTGAGCCATAGGTTGAGGAGTTGTGTTCTAGATACCCATATGGGACTGGGCTCTACAACTCGCCAGTGTGATTAGTTTATACAATATATTAATTAATTGGTTCTTCCTAAGGTTCATTCAATAGATCTGTTCTGTGTTTAACATAATAGTGTTAAAGTGTTGAGAATGAGTCTGGAATTTGAGAATGAAAAGCAATTAATGAATGAAAAATTATTTACTAAGATATTATAAGCCAAACATTGGGTTGACAAGACGGCTTAGAGGATAAAAGTACTTGCCCAGTCTGATCACCTGAGTTCTATCCCTAGATCCACATGATAGAAAGAGAACTCTGATTCCTTCTAGGTGTCCTCTGACCTGCACACCTGTGCTATGACATTTAAACTGCTGAGCTCAAACACATTCACACAAAATAAATATATCAAATATAATTTAAATTGCTAAGTGAAGTTCAAATCTAACACCCCTATAAAATTATATATACTGAGGATATAGTTAAAGTATATGTACTAAAATAAACATTACTGAGTTGTTAGACTATCATAGTCTTATACTTAAGACCTTGATCTTACAAAGATAAATTCAAAACTGGGGGATGGGGCATTAAAAGATTACCATGTTATTTTGTTTTTGTCTAGTCCTATTTGCTTTATCACTCAAACTTCATTTTCTAGGTTTGGATAAATGAGATAGCATCTCACTTACCATTTTATTTGAAAACTCATTGTAGTTAATTGCAATGATTTATTTTAAGCAACACAAAGTAAATAATGTAAAGTAGGACTGATGAGATGTCTCAGAAATCAAAGGTATTTACTGAACATGTTTAGAATTCTGAAGTCAACCTATATTAAATTGGAGAAAACTGACTTCATAATATTGTCCTCTGACCTCCATAATGTGTGCTGTGTCATACATGCCCAAATACAGCTATCATCCATAAATACAATAATATTAAATAAAACTAAATTTAAAGTAAATAATGCATTCTGATCAAAATGGTTGCTATTATTTTTGTTTATTTATTTCTATTTTCACATCTCTACAAAGGCTTCCTTTCCCTACTCTTCACCAAATCCCTCCCTCTGTCCTCTCTTCCCCTCTGCTCCATCCACTCCTCCTCTGTTTCTCTTCAGAAAAATAGTGGGCCTTTTGTGATATCAGCCAGCCATGGTATATCAAGTTGCACTAAGATTAGTCCTTCTCATCTATTAAGGCTGGATGGGGCAATCAGGCAATCTGGTGGGAGGACAAGGCAACAGAGTCAGAAACAGCCCCTTCTCCCACTGTTAGGAGTCCCACAAGAAGACTAAGCTACACAACTGTAAGGCCTAGGTCAATCCCATGCAGGATCCCTGGTTGTTCAGTCAGTCCCTGGGAGCCTATTTGAGCTCAGAATAGTTGGTTCTGTGGATTTTTTTGTGGTGTCCTTGACTCCCACTGGCTCCTACAATTCTTCCTCCACCTTTTTCAAAGGATTCCCTGAGCTCTACCTAATGCTTGGCTGTGAGTCTCAGAATCTGTTTCTATTCATTTCTGGTGAAAGCTCTCTGATGACAGGTAGGCTAGCTACCAATCTAGGAGTATAGCAGAATATCATTAGGAATATTTTTGTTGACTTTTGTTTTCTCAAGTCTTGATTTTTTTTTTCCTATACTAGGTCTCTTGGCTATTCTGCCTCTGGGTCCTGGCTCTCAGAGGTGAGGTCCCTCTCAAGTTATGGGTCTCAAGCTAGGCCAGTCATTGGTTGGTTACCCCCTCAATTTCTTCACCACCTTTATCACCACCTTTATCTTGTAGCCAGGGCAAATTGTGGGTCAGTAGAAGTTTTGTGGCTGGGTTGGTGTCCCAGTCCTTCCACTGGAAATCTTGACTGGTTACAAGAGATGTACACTTCAAGCTGTATATCATCCACTGCTAGGAATCTTAGCTAGGGTCACCCTCTTAGATTGCTGGGAGTTTACATTGCACTAGGTTTGCTGGTCATCTCAGAGATTCCTCACATACCAGTTATCTCTCCCAATACACACTCATTCCATCCTTCCCTCACTGGGTCCTTCCTGTTTCTATCCCTAACTTCACTTTCTGATCCTCCCTAGTCCAATGGTGATATCTGTTCTATTTGCCTTCACGGTGAGATTCATGCATCCCATCTTGATATCTCCTTCTTTGTCGAGACCGCCAGTAAGGAAGACGCAACACTGAGACTCTTCCTTAAGCAGTTTACTCTGGAAACTTAAACAATCTTCTGACCCCGGGAAAAGCCAGCCCACAGCTTAAAAGCACTCTTGCCAGCCAACCCCAGAACGCCACGTGGCTAAGGCAGATAGGTTTGCATTTGCTGATGCAAGTTTGAATCTTAGACCAAGCCAAATAAGGAGTTGTTTATTCCAGAGAGCGCTCACCCTCAGGATGGTGGAAGGCGGAAACCGGCGCCATCTTTAAGGCACGGTGCATCGCAGCTCTCCACAGTTCCCCCTTCTTTAATAAAAAACAGAGCAGGTGAAGATAGAGGCCCGATCCCCGGTGTGCAAACATGGGATAATGTATTGGTGATACCCACAAACTCTATGCCTGTGGTGACCCAAACCCATCCTGTACCTACTTTCCCAGGGGAAGGATCTTGGGTACAACCTTCATGCAATTGGGCTTGTCTTCTGAGGGCAGCCTAGCCACATACAAGAAAACCCCTGTGCAGTGCTTAGCCTTGCACCCCACTTAAGAGAGCATTTTAGTTCTTAATAGTGGCCAACCAGGCCTGGGGGGACTGCCCTGCCTCTATGGCAGTAAAGGCTTGAATTATCATAGCTGCATCACCCTTTTGCGTAGCCCTAATCCTGCACACACACCACAGGCAGACCAGTGAGACCATAATCAAGAGGCCTGCTAAGGCTCCCATGCCCGCCCACTCTTTCAAATGGTCCATGGCAGAGTTCAACCAGGAAGTCAGGCCGCTCACAAGGGCAAGGGATAGGTCTATTCAGGTGGAATTCACATGCACGATAGCCATCCTGAGTTCTCTCATGGTGTCTTCAAACTCAGATGACCAATTCTGTAATAGAAACTGAGATAATCTTTTAAACTTCAATTGGTGGTAAAAAGGCATGGGATCATACAACTGAATCGGGTATCCTGTTTGTTGATTAACAAAGTGCGCTTGGCCAAGCAGCATATCTTTGTCCCAGGCTGCTGCTGGACCCCCGGCAACCCGGTTTGCTGCTGCTTGCTCATCTGCAAACTCACTAAGGAATGCCTTCCATTCCAGGTACTGTTCTGGGCTGAGACAGACGTGTACTAAGTTGGTCCAGTCGGTGGGCATCATACAAAGCCTGGCAAGGGACTCAACCAGAGCCTCAGTGAAGGATGCAGTAATGCCATAAGTCCTCACCGACTCTGCTAGGGCCTTGATAGTTTTAAAGTCTAAAGGCTCATGATACCTCTACCCCTGTGAGTATAAGAATACTGGGCAAGCGAGGCGCAACTCTGAGCGAAATTCCTGCCAGACCTGAGGGCAGTGTGAGGCTCCTTCGCCACCACCTCCACCATCTCCTTCCGTCATATTGTAAGGAGGCGGCGCGGACGGGGTTTCGGCTGGGGTTTCCCTTTCATTTTCAAGTGTGAGGGACCTTTTGAACTCGGGCTTCTCCCGTTTCCCTTTTATCCTTTTTACTTTGGTTCTCTCTAGCTGCTTTATCAGTGCTTGGAGTTCCTCTGTGTCCCCCTCAGAACTGGAGGACTCTGTCTCCTCCAATTCCTTAAGACTTGGGTAGATTTTCTCACTGTTAGCTTTCTCGGATCGCTCCTCCTGAAGGGAGTCAAGAGCAGCCTGTCCCTGTTCAACTGCCTCATTGCATCTCTTGTCCTCCAGGCAGCCCTCACTAATCTCCAGATAGAACAGACACCCGGCTTCAGTGTCCCCTGTTCCCAAGCAAAATCTAGGTCCCTTCCCAATTTTTCCCATGAAGGGACTGTAAGCTGTCCAGTGTTTGCAAGCCAGGGTGCTATTATGTCCACCTGCTCTAAAAAAATTATCTAAAGTGCTTCGTTTTAGTTTTAAGCCCTTCAAGCAAAGCAACTCATTCAGGGCCACAAAAATTGGGTGCGAGATCAACGCGCCCATATTTAGCACAACACAAAATTCCCCCCCCCCTTTTCTCTTTATCTTCAGAGAAAGGAAAACTTTATCACTGCTCTAGTCATAGTACATAGATTTTTTTTCCCTTTCTCTTTACCTACAGAGAAAGGAAAACTTTATCACCACTCTAGTCATGGTCCGTAGATTTCCTGCCCTCTTCATGGGCCCTTAATTTTATCCTTCTTACCTGGGACTTACCAGTGCACTGCCCTGGCTGCAGAAGTTTCTGAGTCTCTTCAGAGGAGGAATTCCCGTACGGGCCACCACTTTTCTCGACCGCCTCAACCAGCAAGGAAGACACAATGATGAGACTCTTCCTTAAGCAGTTTACTCTGGAAACTTAAACAATCTTCTGACCCCTGGGAAAGCCAGCCCACAGCTTAAAAGCACTCTTGCCAGCCAACCCCAGAACACCACGTGGCTAAGGTGGATAGGCTCGCATTTCCTGATGCAAGTCTGAATCTTAGACCAAACAAAATAAGGAGTTGTTTATTCCAGAGAGTGCTCACCCTCAGGATGGTGGAAGGCAGAAACTGGCGCCATCTTTAAGGCGCGGCATATTGCAGCTCTCCACACTTCTTACTTAGCTTCTCTGGGTCTATGCATTGCAGCATGATTATCCTTTACCTTATAGTTAATGTCCACTTATAACTGAGTGCATACCATGATTATCTTTCTGGGACTGAGTTACCTCAGTCAGGATGATCTTTTTACTTCCACCCATTTGCCAGCAAATTTCATGATATCATCATTTTAACAGCTGAGTGATACTCCATTATAT
The DNA here is from genome assembly GCF_003668045.3 of Cricetulus griseus. Taxonomy (NCBI): domain Eukaryota; kingdom Metazoa; phylum Chordata; class Mammalia; order Rodentia; family Cricetidae; genus Cricetulus; species Cricetulus griseus. The sequence continues at coordinate 142,265,646 of NC_048595.1, read as the reverse complement.
GAATGTTCCATATTTTCTTTATCCATTCTTTGGTTTGGAGGCATCTAGGTTGTTTCCAGTTTCTGCCTATTATAAATAAAGTGGGTATGAACATAACTGAGCATGTTTCCTTGTTTTATGATGAAGTGTCCTTTCACTATAAGCCCAGGAGTGGTGTAGCTGGGTCTTGAGGTAGACCGAATCCCTATTTTCTGAGAAACCACCATGTTTATTTCCACAGTGGCTGTACAAGTTTGCACTCTCAGCAAGAATGGAGGAATGTTCCCCTGCTCCACATCCTCTCCAGCATGAATTGTCATTTGTATTTTTCTTTTTTATTTTAAACATTGTAACATGTATAAGATGGAATCTCAGGATTGTTTTGATTTACATTTCCCCAATTGCTAAGGAAGTTGAACATTTCTTTAAATAGCTCTGAGTCATTTGAAATTTCTCTGTTGATAATTCTCCGTTCGTAGAATCTGTGCCCCATTTTTAATTGGATTATTTGGTTTGTTGATATCAACTTTCTTGAATTCATTATATATTTTATAAATCAGCCCTCTGTCAGATGTGGGGTTGGTGAAGATCTTCTGTTTTGTACTTTTGACAGTGTCCTTTGCCCTACAGAAGCTTTCCATTTCATGAGGTCCCATTTGTTAATTGTTTATATTAGCACCTGTGAGATTTGTGCTCTGTTCAAGAAGTTGTGTCCTGTGCCAATGCACACAAGGCTATTCTTCATTTTCTCTTCTAACAAGTTCAGTGTATCTGGTTTCATGTTTAAGTCTTTGATCCACTGGGATTTAATTTATGTGTAAACTGATAATTATAGATCTATTTGCATTCTTCTACTGCAGACATCCAATTAGACCAGCATCATTTGTTGAAGTTACTTTCTTTTTACCATTGTATATTTTTTTAGTTTCTGTCAAAAGCAAATATCCATAGGTGTTCGGATTTATTTCTGGGTCTTCAATTCAATTACAATGATCAACATATCTGTTTTTATGACAGTGACATGAGTTTGCTATTACCATAACTCTCTAGTAGAGCTTGAAACCAGGATGATGCCTCCAGAAGTTCTGTCATTGTACAGGATTATTTTAGCTAACCTGGGTTTTTTGGTATTCCATATGAAGTTGAGTATTGTTCTTTCAAGGTCTGTAAAGAATTGTGTTGGAATTTTGGTAGGGATTTCGTTGAATCTGTAGATTGCTTTTGGTCAGATGGCCATGTAGTTTCTGTGGTGAGTGTGCAGCTATGGCCACCCAGGTGATAAGGCAGTCTTCTGAAGGAGGAATTCTGTTCAGCAACAGTGGCAACATGAGCATGGCCTTACCAAATTGCATATATGACTTGCATGACCTCTCCAAAGCCAAACCAACTCTACCTCATCTCATTAAGTTAACAAATGTGGCTTTGACTGGGGAAGTCAATGGCAGCTTCTGTGATAACCTGGTTGTTGAAGAAAAACAGATGGCAGAATTGATGAGTGTTGGGGACAACAACTTTTCTGATAGGCAAAGGAAGGACTTGAAGATTCTGCCAAACTAAAAGGCTACCACAGTGGGCTGGCAAACATGGAACTGATAAGTTTGGAGATCAATGCTGTGTCACCACAGACTGTATTGGAAGCATCAGGTTCCCAAGAAATGTACAACTCAAAGATCTCCCTCCTGAAATGCTTAGGACAGAGGACATACGCAAGAATTTGATTGTCAAGCCCTTTCACTGTAAGCCATGCAAGTATGAGCAGAATCTGCAGAGAAGTTTGTACATTGCATCAGGGTTCATAGTGTGAAAAGGGTTGTTTTGTTTAGTTCTGTTTTGTTTTTTGAATAAAGTGCAAAAAAACAGGCCAAAGCCAGAGAATCTGGCTTTTCTACTGCAGAGAAGGGGGGATTTCTCCAAATGCCATCATCTTCTGTGACGTCTATGGCTACAATACCACCTGGCATGATCACTACCCTGCTCACTTAAAGCACCATATGAAAGCTGGGGATATTGAGTGTGTCTACAAGTGTATCATCTGCACATATTCAACATTAAGAAAGTATCACTGAAGGAAACACTTGAGAAACAATTTTTCAAATTGTTTGATATGTCTAAAAATACAGAAATGAAAGTATTTTTTTCAGACAGAAAAAATAATTATGTCTAACATGTTCAAACTCATACAGGCAAATGACCTGATAAATATTAATTTTGTCCTTAATCAAGTTCTTGAAAGGTTCAGGTAACAGGACAGATATACTCATTCAGGTCAGAAGCCTTTTAAATGTGACCAGTGCTGTTATGTGGCTTCAAATATGTATGAAATGACCCAACATGCCATGCAGGTTAACAAGAGGACTAAACCTGATATTGCCCTGACTGTGACTACAAAAGAACAGATAGAAGCAACTTCAAAAACATGTAGAGCTATATGTTAAGCCAAGACAGTTCAACTGCCTAGTGTAGACTCTGCTTCCAAGAAGCATAATCTACAATATCATTTCAAATATAAGCATCTTACCTGTCCTAATAAAAGGAAGGATGTTACAAAAGTTAAACTAAATAAAACCAAAAGGAGGAAGGCTGACTTGCATAACAATAACATCACCAATGAAAAAAATAGAGACAGAGTAATTTAAAACAAAGAGGGACATGTCTGGAAAGAAAAGAGAGAAACCCCTAAAAGTAGAGAAAAAGCAAAGATGTTTCAAATGAGAAGAAGTCTTGTGACAATGTCTCGGTGGTCCAGGTAACTACCAGAACTCAGAAATCAGTGAAAGAGATGAAAGTAGTTGAGATGAAACATCAGATGCACATACAGGAAATAATTTAAAAAAATACGGTAAAGCCAAGCAAAACAAAAGAAAGAAGAGTGCAGAAGCCCATTCCTTAGATGATGCTGTGAATGAGGAACCAGTGACATAAAAGGGGGGAAAGGTAGAAAGCAAATCCAAAAATAGTACAAAAGCACCAAAGTATGACAGCAAAATGGAAGAGAGTAGCGGGGCAGTAAGAAACAAAATAATTCCATTAAAAAAAAAAGGTCAAAGAAGAAAACTCTAAAAACTCTAAAGAGTAAAACAAGTGAGAAAGGCAGCATATTTGCTCATGAATCTCAGATTAAGAAGGCTCAGGCAGGGCCTCCTTCCACAGAGATGGCTCAAGAGGAGGTCCCTCCAGTGCCTGCACTCTTGTTCTCTCCTGTAGTGGTTGGAGGTCAGACTGCTCATTCCACTCACCCCTGGGCATATTTACCTTGTCGTGTATCTGTAAGTGTATCCTAATAAATCTTTGATACCATTTTAAACAGCCTGTCATAGATTCACCTTCATGTCCTTATTTATTATATTAACCCTATCAATCCATAAGCATGGGAGATTTTTTTCATTTTCTACTATCTTCTCCAAATTCTTCGATTTCCTGAAGTTTTTGTGATACAGGTATTTCATTTTCTTGGTTAGAGTTAGCCTGAGATATTTTATATTATTTGTGACTATTGTGAAGGGTGTTATTTCCCTGATTTCTTTCTCAGCCCATTTTTCAATTGTAAATATGAGGGCAACTGACTTTTTTACATCTTTTTTTTAATTGAATTAGAAACAAGATTGTTTTACATGTCTCTCCCAGTTCCCACTCCCTCCCACCTCCCATATCATCCCTCCACCAAATAAAATCCTACATATCACATATCCCCAGGGAGGATAAGGCATTCCACAGGGTGTCATCAGAGTCTATCATATCCTTTGGGCCTAGGCCCAACCCCAAGTGTCTTGGCTTAGGGAGTATACCTCTATGTTCATTGGGATCTTATAGTCCACACCTATGCTAGGGATAAATACTGGCAGTGTGGATTGTAGGATGGTAATTTTTGCACTATATCTAAAATCCACATATGAGTGAGTACATACTATGTTTGTCTTTTTGTTACTGGGTTACCTCGCTCAGAATGGTTTCTTCTAGATCCATCCATTTTCATGCAAATTTCAATATTCTATTATTTTTTCTTTTCTACTGAGTAGCACTCCATGTGTAAAAGTACCACATCTTCTCCATCTATTCCTCAGTTGAAGGGCATCTAGGTTTCTTTCAGGTTCTGGCTATTACAAATAGTGCTGCTATGAACATCGTTGAACAGATGTCCTTGTATGAATGTGCTTTTTTGGCTATATGCCTAAGAGTGGGATTGCTGGATCTTGTGGTAGACTGATTCCCATTTTCTTGAGTAGTCTGGAAAAAAAATACTGATTTCCAAAGTGGCTGTACAAGTTGGCACTCCTACCAGCAGTGGAGGAGTGTTCCCCTTTCTCCACATCCTCTCCAGCATAAACTATTGTTGGTGTTTTTTATTTTAGCCATTCTAACAGGAGTAAGATGGCATCTCAGAGTTGTTTTAATTTGCATTTTCCTGATGGCTAAGGATGTTGAACACGTTCTTAAGTGTCTTTCAGCCATTTTAGATTCCTCTATTGAGAATTGTCTGTTTAGTTCTGTACCCCACTTTTTAATTGAATTGTTTGGTGTTTTGGAGACTCGCTTCTTGAGTTCTTTGTATATTTTGAATATCAGCCTTCTGTCAAATGTGGGGTTGGTGAATATCTTTTTTCAGTCTGTGGGCTGTCATGTTGTCTTACTGACTGTGTCCTTAGCCTTACAGAAGCTTCTCAGTTTCAGGAGGTCCTATTTATCAATTGTTGATCTCAGTGTCTGTGCTACTGGTGTAATGTTCAGGAGGCAGTCTCCTGTACCAATTAATTCAATGGTATTTCCCATTTTATCTTCTAACAGGTTCAGTGTGGCTGGATTGAAGTTTTGGTCTTTGATCCATTTGGACTTAAGTTTTGTGAATGGTGATAGACATGGGTCTATCTGCAGTCTTCTGCATTCCACCATCCAGTTATGCCAGCACCATTTGTTGAAGATGCTTTCTTTATTCTATCATGTATCTTCTTTGTCAAAAATCAAGTGTTTGTAGTTGTGTGGGTTAATATCAGTGCTTTCAACTCCATTCCATTGGTGTACCTGTCTATTTTTTGTGCCAATACCAAGCTGTTTTCAGGACTATAGTTCTGTAATAGAGCTTGAAGTCAGGGATGATGATGACTCCATAAGTTCCTTTATTCTACAGGGATGTTTTGTCTATCCTGGGTCTTTTGTTTTTCCATATAAAGCTGAGAATTGTTCTGTCAAGGTCTGTGAACAATTATGTTGGGATTTTGATGGGCATTTCATTGAATCTGTAGGTTGCTTTTGGCAAGATTGCCATTTTTACTATGTTGATCCTACCTATCCACAAGCATGGGAGATCTTTCCATTTTCAGGTATCTTCTTCAATTTCTTTCTTTAGAGACTCAAAATTCTTATGGTACAGATAATCCCTTATCCACACTAATAAAAGGCAGAAAGAGAATACCCAAAATAATAAAATCAGAAATGAAAAGATGAATAACAACAGACACAGAGGAAATCCAAAGAATCATTAGGTCATACTTCAAAAACCTGTACTCAAGAAAGTGAAAAATCAAAAGAAATTGATAATTTTCTCAATAGATACCACTTATCAAAGTTAAATCAAAATCAGATAAATAAATTAAATAGACCATTAATGCATGGGGGAAATGGAAGCATTTATTAAAAGTCTCCAAACTGCCCCCCCCAAAAAAGCCCAGGGCCAGATGGTTTTAATGCAGAATTTTTAAACTTTCAAGAAGAGCTAATACCAATATTCCACAAAATAGAAACATAAGAAGCATTGACAAATTATTTTTATAAGGACCATCACCCTGATTCCCCATCTACACCAAGACGCAACGAAGAAAGATTAGTACACACCAATTTCTCTAATGAACATTATTGCAGATTTACTGAATAAAATATTCCCAAAGCAAATGCAAGAAGCTATCAAAAAATCATCCACCATGACAAAGCAGATTTCAATTCAAGGATGCAGGAATGAAAAAAATATGAAAAATCTGTCAATTTAACCCACTATATAAACAAACTGAAAAAAAAATACATATGATCATCTTATTGGATGCTTAAAAAACCTTTGACTAAAATCTGACACCCTTTCCTGATAAAAGTATTGGAGAGATCAGAGATACACGGGATATACCTAAACATAATAAAGGCAGTATACAGATAACAAATAGTCAATGTCAAGTTAAATGAAGAGAAACTTAAAGCAATTCCACTACAATTATGAACAAGACAATCTTGACATATCTATTCAACATAGTACTAGAAGTTCTAGCTAGAGGAACAAGAGGACATAAGAAGATCAAGGGGATACAAATTGGAAAGGAAGATGTCAAAGAATCACTATTGTTATTTGGGGATGATATGATAGCATGCATAAGTGACCCCAAAGATTGTACCAAGGAACTCCTACAGTTGACAAATGGTTGGTATTATATACTGGATCATGTCCATACCATTTTTTTTTGTCTAATCAATTTTAAATAAATTTTTATTTAAATTAAAAACAATCTTATTTTACATACCAATCCCAGTTCCCTCTCCCTCCTATCCTCCTATTTCCCCCACAAACACCCCCATGTCACCCCCAATCCACTCCCCAGGGAGGATGAGGCTTCTCATGGGAAATCATCACATCTGTCTTTCACATCATTTGGGGCAGGGTCTAGGCAACCTCCAGTGTATCTAGGCTGAGAGAGTATCCCTGCACAAGGAATGGGCTCCCAAAGCCCATTTGTGCACTAGGGATAAATATTGGTTCTACTGCCAGAGGTCCCATAGACTGCTCAGGCCTTCTAACTGACACTCACATTCAGGGTGCCTGGTTCAGTCCTATTTTATTTCCCCACTGTCTGACTGGAATCTGTGATTTCCCACTTGCTCAGGTCAACTGTTTCTGTGGGTTTCCCCAGCATGATCTTGACCCCTTTGATCATTACTCCACCCTCTTTACAACTGGACTCCAGGAGTTTGGCTCAGTACTTAGCTGTGAATCTCTGCTTCTGCTTCCACCAGCTACTGAGTAAATGCTCTATGATGGCATTTGAGTGTTGTAGTAGTCCCTAGGTGCACACAGCAGTTCAGCCACAACCATAACCCATACTAATATTTTCTGCATATCTGATATTGTCCCACTTACACCGCTGTACTTCCTAGGCCAAGCACATGCCTATCTTTAATTGTTTAAAACAAACAAGCACAAAGACAAAAAGTTTCTCTAACTTGTTGTTTTGAATATAAATATAAAGAGATGAATAATAATAGCCCCTCTTACTATGCAAAGTAATCATATCATTAATAAGAACTATTTATACAAAGAAGAACATAGATTTCTCTCTATGCACAGAGAGATGACTCAAGAAGTTCCTCTGTTGGACTGTCCTTTAAAAGTGCTGCATGAATCTTTGTCACTTAGATGTAAAGTGTGTAACCACACAGGATCTGAGTCACTAATTCTCATTTAATGTGTTATGATTGGAAGTTAATTTGTACTTGAAAAAAATTTATGTGAAATATTTCCATATTCTGTTTTGGTTTATCAAAGCAATAAAACTGAAACTGATTAAAGACTCTACTAGTTACCAAATAAGCAATAAATACTCCTGGTGTGTGTGTGCACACGTGTGTGTGATAACAAGGACCTGATTACTTTCTATGTAAACATAGGTTGTTTCTCCCTATAAGAAAATGATATGATTAAGATAACTCTTCAGATAATTCAAGGAAAGCAAGTTTATTTTGCAAAACTAGTTTAAGAAACTAGAACACAGATGCTAAGCATGATGTACACTCATACATGTGCATATCCACAATTTGCATGAGGTCAACCTATATGATAAATAAGATTTCAGACCAACAAGAATAATCTAGCTCTTAAAGAGCTGAGTTTTCTTACATTTTCTGTAGCATGCCTGGGCATATATGCCAGTAAAGAATGAGAAACTACAACAATCAAAAGCATTTGATGTTTTAAGTTTCGTGTTTTTCTTTAGAAAAGTCTGTGGCAAATTATATAAACATTGATTTTTATCTGGAAAAGGTAAACAGATATGAAACACTTAATTAGGTCACACAGTTTCAAAATAAAAAAAAATAACTTACCCTATCTACAACTTATTCCAAAAGGACATATTTTATTTTACTCCCTTTTGAAAGGATTTGTGAAATTTTGAGTAAAAATTTATAACATTTCTTAGGACACTAATTTATCTTTGAACTTCCTAACCAAAATTTTGTTGATAGAATCTTAAGTGTCAAATATTATTCTCTTTTTCAATAGTTTATAATCACGGTGTCCATAACAAAAGTTCTAACTACAATATAAAGAAAATCAGAACTTATTATATATAAGTAAAATGTAAAAATTATTATCTGTTTTATAATTAGATTTAAAGGATGGCTTCAGTTTCCTTAAAAACCCTTAACAGACCATGACTGAAATGACAAGGCTTGGCTTTTTCCAGGAAAACAGCTACTCATTGTGACTGTTGGCAGCTTGAATTAAGTAACATATTGCATTTGTATATTAGGGGATAATTAATTTTGGTGCCAATAAATATTCAATGGTTTATATTTCATATCACAAGTTATGCCTGAACTCAGTACTATTTTTTCCTGAAAGAAATGATGGATAGATGGCAAATATGTCACCTTTTGAGTTTGAAAGATTGGTTGCTAATGATCTGCAGATGAAAGGTTTTGGAACCCAATTACTGCTTCTTTCTCTATCCAAATATTTTATACATAACTTTTAAATAATAAAGCTTATTTTCATATACATATTACAAAACCATGAAGGTACAAGATACCTTTCCCAAACTTCTTATATAATTTATGAGATTATTTATTGGTTTTGAGAGGAATTGTTATATAGTCCTCAGACATTCTTAATATCAAAATCTCAAAGAGGATATGGGCTAACCATTAAATATGAAATAAGAAAAACCCCACTTGTAAGGGATTTCAGCTTTGTAGCCAAGATTTTACATCTTCTTCTATTCACTCAATGAGGCCAGAATCCCCAGTATTTTAAACAACAAATGTAGTGAGATCAGGAAGTGTTGGGGTGGAATGACATATGAAACATCTTGGAGGAAGTCTGGTCAAACAGTGTTTTTATGCTATTGATGCTTTCCCCAATCTTTAAAATCTTACTTCCATTGTCCATATAATTTTAAAGCATATGGAAAATTTATAGTCAATGAAAAATTTCAAAATCAAACTATGCTTAGTATTACCATTAATGACTTTGTCTTTCCTTCCATTTATAAAATATTATTTCATTGGTTAACATAGAGTGTTGGCTCCATGTGTTCAGCACTCAGAGTTTTATTTTTTGATAAATAGTTTCTTTAAATGTAGTCAACTATTTATGGACAGTAAATTAATAATACTGTATATTATCATAGAATACAAAATAAGTGTTCAGCTGACAGTACACACAATGTGTTCCTAATAGCCACAATCTCTGATGACAGATTCCTTAAGTGCATAGGTAATTATACTTGATGACACAGAATCTTAATAAAGTATCAGTATGCTCCTTGTTTTAGAAGAAGTAATAATGTTACTGTAACTTTTAGACTTTTATATCTTTGTTATTTTGAAATATTGAGTTTTAACTGGCAAGAATTTGTGCCCAGGCATAATTTTTCATAGTTGTTTTTCAAACATAGGACATATACAGGTACATTCAACTAGTTATTGAGTTTTTTAATGGCTTTCCAGTTAAGGATGAAATACTATCAGCATTCAATAAAAGATTACAAGAAAAAATATTTTTTCCAGGGGGAGTTTTATTATTATGAGAGCAACAGTGCCTGGCAATTTAAAGAACAGATCTAATTTTGGCCATTCTGACAGGAGTAAGATGGTATCTCAGAGTTGTTTTGATTTGCATTTCCCTGATGACTAAGGATGGTGAATACTTTCTTATGTGTCTTTCAGCCATTTTAGATTCTTTTATTGAGAATTATCTATTTAGTTCTGTACCCCACTTTTTAATTGAATTGTTTGGTGTTTTTGAGACTAGCTTATTGAGTTCTTTGTATAATTTGGAGATCAGCCCTCTATCAGATGTGGGGTTGGTGAATATCTTTTATCAGTCTTTTGGCTGCCATTTTGTCTTGCTCACTGTCTTCTTTACCTTACAGAAGCTTCTCAGTTTCAGGAGGTCCCATTTATCAATTGTTGACCTCAGCATCTGTGCTACTGGTGTAATGTTCAGGAAGCCATCTCCTGTACCAATTAATTCAAGGGCATTTTCCACTTTGTTCTCTAATAGGTTCAGTGTAGCTAGATTTATGTTGAGGTACTCAATCCATTCTGACCCAAGATTTGTGCAAGGCAATAGGCCTGGGTCTAACTGCAGTCTTCTACATGTCTGCAACCAGTTATACCAGCACTATTTGTTGACGATATTCTCTTTGTTCCATCGTATAAATTTGAATTGTTTATCGAAAATCAGGTGTTCGTATGTGTGTGGGTTAATATCAGGGTTTTCAACTCCATTCCATTGGTCTACCCATCTACCCTTGTGCCAATACCAAGCTGTTTTCAGGACTATAGCTCTGTAATAGAGCTTGAAGTCAGGGATGATGATGCCTCCAGAAGTTCCTCTATTTTACAAGGTTGTTTTGGCTCTCCTGGTATATGGTGTTTCTCCATATAAAGTTGAGAATTTTTCTTTCAAGTTCTGTGAAGAATTGTGCTGGGATTTTGATGGGGATTGTATTGAATTTGCAGATTGCCTTTGGCAAGATTGCCATCTTTACCATGTTGATCCTACCTGTCCAAGAGCATGAGAGATCTTTCCATTTTCTGGTATCCTCTTCAATCTCTTTCTTTAGGGACTCAAATTTCTTATGTTACAGGTCCTTCACTTTCTTGGTAAGTGTTACCCCAAGGTATTTTATGTTGTTTTGTGGCAATTGTAAAGGGTAATGTTTCTCTGATTTCTTTCTCTAACAATGTGTCATTGGTATATAGTAGGGCTACAGAATTTTTTGAGTTAATCTTGTATCCTGCCACTTTGCTGAAGGTGTTTATCAGCTGTTGGAGTTTCCTGGTAGAGTTCTTCGGGTCACTAATGTAGACTATCATATTGTCTGCAAATAGTGAGAGTTTGACTTCTTCCTTTCTGATTTGTATTTCCATGATCTCCTTTTGTTGTCTTATTGCTCTAGCTAGAACCCCAAGGAAATATTGAAGAGGTATGGAGAGAGTGGAAAGCCTTGTCTTGTTCCTGATTTTAGAGGCATTGCATTGAGTTTCTCTCCATTTAATTTGATGATAGCTGTCGGCTTGTTGTATAATGCTTTTAATATGTTTAATGTATTTTCCTGTTATCCCTGTTCTCTCCAAGACCTTTATCATGAAGGGGTATTGAATTTTGTCAAAGGCTTTTTCGGCATCTCACTCTGGCTTCTATGTCGTTCTACTCTGTGAACCCTAATAAGTCTGTCTGTCTCTCAATTTTGTCAGATAGTTTCTATGGCAAGGAGAACAGTAGCTAACACAGATGCCTGCAGCCTTCTTTTCCATCTCACATGGATGAATAATACTATCTGAACATTACGTTTCCCCTACCATCTTTTTATTTGACACAGGTGAATGGATATAGCATAATTGCATCTACCAACTCCCCTTAAAAAAACATAAAGTTCCACATACAGTTTCCTCTTTTAGCATTTTTAAAGAACCATTTGCTCTAAAATGACTCCAGAGTCAAATATATCCTATTTTAAAAAAAAATATTTTTGAGGAAACTAATTAATGTTCCATTGTATGTAATTCTGGTTATAGTTCTACTATAGCAGAGCAGTTCTACTGCAGCAGCTAGGCTGATAACATTTTCTAGCAGTCATGAGTAGAGAAGCCATGCATATAGACAGTCAGAAACCTTTACAGGCGAGCACAGAATCCTTCAGTTCTGTGGCCAAGAGCGGTATAGCTAATCCATATCATAATACAATCTTTAGTTTTTTGAGAAAACTCCATATTGCTTTCCATAGTGGTGGTCCCAGTTCACAATACTATCAAGATTATTGAAGAGTTGCCTTTTCCAACATCTTCAAAAAGGCCATTGTCATTTGTTATCCTAATGAGTCATTGCAACTGGGGTGTGATAATGTCTGATGTAGTTGAGTACACTTTAGCATGATTATAAGTCATTTGTATTTCTTCATTTAGAAATATTTGTTCAGTTCTACTACAGATGTGTGGGTGAGTCTTAATTTCTGCTCCATTTTGTGTGTCAGAACCACAAGGTCTTTGTAATCATGGCTTTGTGGTCTGATTTGAGGTCAAGTACTGTGACACTTCCAGTGCTGCTCTTTCTAAGGGAGCGAAAAAGCCTTCCATGTGTACTATCTTCTTCAATTTATTTTTTCATTATCTTCAATTTTTTATTGTGCAGGCTGATTTTTCCAAAATAATACTTTTATTGATTCTTTGGGAATTTCACATCCTAACACTCCAGTCACCCAGTCCTTCCATGTCCACCTCCTTCTCTTGAGACTCCCACAACAAAAAAGTCCCATTTCTGTTGTCCATATACTCATTGCAGCATGATCAAACTCCTAGTGGTTAGCCAACTGAATAAAACTAGTCCTTCTCCACCTGCACCCCTATCAGAAGCCATCAATTGTGGAGAGTTACACTCAGCCTCCTTATAAAAATATTAAGCGTTCTCTTTGATGGTTTCTTTTTTAGACTGTTATTTTGGGGGAATTATAAAGGGAAATGCCATAGAAATGCCTGAAGGGAGCCGGGCATTGGTGGCACATGCCTTTAATCCCAGCACTTGGGAGGCAGAAGCAGGCAGATCTCTGTGATTTCCAGAGCAGCCTGGTCTCCAGAGCCAGTGCTAGGATAGGCTCCAAAGCTACACAGAGAAACCCTGTCTCCAAAAACAAAAACAAAAAAATACCTGAATGGAAGTTTGCTGTAAAAAAGATTCACAAATGTTAAGAAATTACATATTTAATGTGTATGAGTCATATAATAAAAGTTATTTGGACAGAATTTATTTGTATTTTCCCAAGGCTTCTGGTGACTAATTACATGGGTATGGGAATAGCTACAAAGACATTTGCAAACCACTTGTAAGAGTCCATTTTTGTGATCATGAATGATTTTAGAATATATGTGCCTCCAGTATTAGAGTGTACTGTAAGAGAAACTTGACATTTGATTCTTTAAACACACACACACACACACACACAGACACACACACACACACACACACACACACTGCAAGAGACAGAGAGGGAGAATTGTCACTTTGTGTAGCATGTAATTCATTGGCTGAATTGAAAATAGTCTCCCTGTCATTTCAAACACTGTGATAATTTTTGCCATTTGATAATAAAGCATAATTTATAATGCCTGAAATAATTTTCCAAAACTACCTATACAACATTTTTCTCAACACATATATCTGAATCTGCAGCGTCACCAGTAGGATTATTCTATAGAATATGTATCATCCACCGCAATGTGTTTAATTTCCTCTGATGCCTTGTCTTAAAATCTGACCTCATTCTATACATGCTATTCCTGGTGAATTGAGAGGAAGTTACATAGACACCTTGCCATGATTAATCACTGCTTCTATTGTAAAATGCTATTTCCAGATATTTTTTCTCATTCTATCTAAAAATTATACTGGTGTATTTATGGTTTGCTCCTCTTTGTACTATAATTTGGTACATGAAAATGGAGCTCTACAAATCAGGGAATACTGAAAGTAATAATTTTCCCTCACATACTAGACTGTGACGTACCCTTGCCCTCTAATGTCTTTCATATTCGCCTTTGCATCACCAACCAATGGAGAATTTTTTATATGGGCAAAGAAAATTGAAGCTATTTAAAATAATCCAGAAAGGGGGAATGATAGGCAATATCCTAACTACGTGAGCTCTTTACATTTCAGAAGCCTGTTGCCAAGGAAACCACTTGGAACTTTAGGGAAATCTGCGGATATTTAAAATGGATTGTGCCTGTACATAGATAGATACTTTCACAATTCACATAGAAGGGGGAAAAAGCTTCCCACCCTGCAATATTCAGCATGGATTCTCAAAGAGTTCAGAACAGAAATTGGCAAAATGCAAAGGTTGTTATTCACATAAATACCAATGTTTGTGCTTCATATACTGTTGCAGACTATTATTAACCTATGTGTTTAAAAAAAATAAATGAAGGTAATCAAGCTGGAATTATGCTATACCAGTGTGCTATATATCTTAGAAAAAACATTATTTGTACTTGTGACTTGTAATCTGAAAATTGCATGACAATTAATTCCCCAGGTGTAATTTAGTTTTAAAAATACTGAGGAAAGCAGATTATTTATTTATTTGTTTATTTATTTATTGTGACCAGATTCTATGTAAGTGATAGGATGAATCTTTACTCACAATATTGTAAGTAAAATGAGGTTCCAAGAGGAAATGGAGATAGGTGGGCATATCATAATCCATGTGCAAGATTTTCACTTTCTATGTGTTTGTGTATGTTCTTATTTTTGTCCCATTATAAACTTCTACTAAAAGTGGAACATTCTCAATATAATAACTGACTACAGAATAGAAAACAACTATACATGCTGATTTCTAAATAGTACTTTCACATGCGTTTATAGCTAATTAGGGGAACCTGTGCTTAGTTTTACTCCCTATGAAAATTTCAATTGATTTTTCCACAATCTCTGCACTCATTTCTCTGATATGGCAGACCCCAGGTCGCCTACGATATTCAGAATACTCAAAGTTCCCACAAGTTCAATATTGGTAGAACTCTGAAAACCTGCCAAAGGGTTTTAAATATTAGACTTTCTATTTTCACAGTACATATGCTTTGACATGATATTTTCCACTGTTAGAGAGTTAATAGTGACTATTACTAATCTCAGAAGTAAAAACAAATGTGATAACTAATTCCACTTATCAAATTCCCTAGCTATGGTGTGATGAGATGTATCATTGAATACTATCTTGGTGCTTCCTTATGACTAGCATTTTGACAGTAGACTTCATGGAATGGGAAAGCAGACCATTGTTCTTATTGCTAATACATTTCCATTCATTGCAAAGAATAAACAAAATATAGAGCTGGAGAGAGAGTTTACTAGCTCCTCCTGATTGTCTTCAGTTTGACATTCTGGCCTTCCACATCTTTAGATTCATTCTCGGACAAAGAGTTATGCCAACAGCTCTTTTGGTCTCTCTCATGCTGACTTCAGATCATGGACATGTGTTTTCAATGAAAGAAAAATATTTACAGGGATACCAGATGCATACACTGGCAGAAGATTCAAGTGGATTAGTTTTACTTCTCTAAAGACTTTCATAAAGCATTAAAGACATTAAAGACAAAAGAAACAACCAGACTGTGGTGACTCACTCCTTTAATACCAGCACTTGGGAGGCAGAGACAGGTAGATCTCAGAGTTCAAGGCCAGCCTGGCCTACAGAATGAGTTCCAAGACAGCCAGGGCTACACAAAGAAATGGTGTCTGAAAAAAAATGAAAGAAAAGGAAAAGGAAAAGAAAAATGTGAAACAACAGTAAATAAAACCAGAATCAAATCTGAATGGCAATAGAGAAATACAAAAGAAAAATGTTTAGAACCAAGAAATAAGCATAATTGATGAGGCAAGAGCTCTAGGCAAGAGTGAATTACTAAAATTTACAGAACATTAGCCACAGCTTCCTTTTCCAATAATAATAACATAAGAAAATAGTACCACTGGAGAATCTTTTTTTTTCCTTAAAGTAAAATACAGACTGGGCATCAACAGCCAGCTTTCCTCATCCCCAACATGTCTTGGCTTTATTCTGCATCTGAATCCCAGTCACAACATACATGGACACTGTGATTAACTGAACCGGCATGGAAGGAACTTGACATACAGACTACAGAAATGTGGTTATTGATAGCATCTCATCATTCTGAGTGTGAGTAGACAGGAAAATCATAACCTGTGGGCCTACAAAAAGGGGACACAGCTACATCAGCTGAATACAGCATCTTGTAGCCAGACGAACAACCTGCTTTAAAAATTAAAAAGAAACCTACAGAATAAAGAAGTAGAGTTTAGAAAGTGTCTGCTTTGTCTTGCAGTAAAAAGCAAAAGAAATGAACACCATGAAACAAGAGATGAAAGATGAGAGGATAAGACAACAGACTGAGATATAAAGAGGAGCAAGGCAGGAGCCAGACAGAAGGGCAGAGGGAGCTGAATGAGATAAGGAAAAATGAAAGGAAGCCAAAGACACAATAACTAATTTTAAAACTGCTTTGAAAGCAGTAAAGGGAAGAACTAAGCCATAAAAACTAAATCAATGGTGTAAAGGCTGAACTTTCAAGATTTTTAAACTTTTTTTGGTTGAGCAATAACATATTTCCCAAACTTAAGCTAAATTTGGAACAAAAAACAAAACAAAAAATCTCACATATATAATAGTAACCAGAGATGAAGAGTATAGCAGTTATTTTTATGTTTTCAAGGAATCAAATAAATAAAAGTCACTGCCTCTTTAAAACATTTTTCAAGTCCAATATGGTTTGAACCTCTCTATAAAGAACTAACAGAAATATCAACAAATTAATTAATGAATCAAAAAATAGGAAAAAAGCATAAAATTTGTTGTTAGATCATGTGTGCAACTAAAAAATATATTGATTTACTAAAGTATAAAAATTAGCATTTGGGAATAATTATAAGAAAAATTATACTGATGATATTTTAAAAAACATTCTGAAATAAAGTTCAATAAAATTTAAACTGACAAAAACCACCTATCCAAGTTCAGATGTACAAAGTAGTAATCGGTGTAAATATTTAATAACCTATACTATGCATTTCCCAAGGGAGATTAAAGATACAGAGAGCATCACAATCTTTTCCTAATATTAGAGTGCAAATAATTGTTTTCTTAAAGTAGTATTATGGTGATGGAAAGAAAAAATATTAATTTGTTCACAAAGATAACCTGTTGGCAAAAACTCACACAGACACCAAACTTAGAACTCATCTAAGGGCATCCTTAAGAAAATGTTATCAATGAAACCTAAGGAACATTATTATCAAGAAATGAAAATGTCCTGCCCCATCAACCCCTGAGGTAGAAGGGAGAGCTGGCTGTGAGATCATAAGAGCAGTAGAGCTGTTCCTGCTTCTCATCTACTATAGAACCTCAGAGAATACTCCATACACCATGCTTGAGCAGAACAGTAGAGCTAGTCTTGGAAGGTGTAACTGTGGGAGAAGCTTCGACTTGGAAGCAGAACTGGTCCTGCCCCTTGTTCATCTCTAGAAGGGTTGAACTAGCCAGGGAAATGCAGGAGCGCTAACTCTATTAATAAGGACAAGGGAGAGCTGGCAGTCTGACTAAGCCTGCAAGTACCCAAGCCTAGAAGCTTTGTTTTGCATTCACCAACCCCAACGTCCACCCCTTCTATGATCAGCTGGAGCACATGAATGGACTGGTCCTCCATACCCAAATCTGCAGGATCTCCAGGATACAGGACAAAACAAGACAACTAAAACGAGTTCCAATGAGGGCCCAGCATTGATAGTGTAGCAGAAACCAGACCAATGACTCTTTGCAAGGGACACTTGCAAGTAAAGATATAAGGATAAAAGTGTTTGCAGCACAACTCACTGTGTCACACTACAGCTTCCATGATGAGATTGAGTTTTCTCTTAAGCTTTATTTCCTTTTATTTTGGGGAACAGTTGCAAGGGCAGAGGGCAGAAACCAAGGAACAGGGAATGAATAGGATGGAGATGCATGATATGAAAGATTAAAAATAAAATTAGAAGGAAAAGAAAAGAAGAAAGTTTAAAAAATAAATGAAAATGGAGACAAGGGCTTTCTGTTCTGGTAAAGTTTTGAAGAGTACAACTCAGAAAGCCACATTAATGTGTGAAAAGCAAGGGATTAAAGCCATGCAGTCATCAGAGAGCTTTATGAAACATTTGAAATTAATCATCATTCTTCCTAATAGAAGTGACATTACAGACAAGAAATACATGATCCCTTCTCATACTATGAGAAACTACATATAAACGTGAATACTGTAGAGTATTGGTCCTTCTCCTCGTCTTGGTCCCCCCAAAATATACATATCAATTTCGTTTCATCTGGGGCCAGAATATGATAAGAGGGGAATGTGTGTGTGAATCAAAATAATGGTTTTAAGATGTGTGCCAACATGAAAGAAGACTTTGTAAAATTGGCATCAATTTGGCATCTAAATTACAATCAATAAAACTAGTGTTGATAGGTGAACAGGTATAGGCAGGCATAAAAATAGATTTTTTTTAAAAAAAGGAAGTTGTAAAGGTGGGAACAGAACAGTAGAAGTCTAAAGGAGTAAAGAGTCAATGCCTGTGGAGTGAGGTGAGCTACTTCAAGGATGCTGCCTTCACTCTGAGTGCTATGGGAGCCGTTGGAGTGCTTTGAACATAGTCACAAGATCTTAATTTTCAATTAAATTATGCTGGCTGCTCTATCAAGAACAGATGGGAAAGGAGCAAGACTGGAAAGAATGAGGCTTCAGTGAAGGTTTACATGTTAATGTAAGCAACACATTATGTTGCCTGTGGCAGAGCTCCAGAAGTAGAACTCATTATATGTTGTCAAATGCTGAAATATGAGGGAGGACTTCCTGAAAGCTTGGTATGCAACTGATATGAGACCGAGAAATCAAGAATGACTTCAAAGATGGAATCCTAAGGTAGAGGAATAAACAATTCCTGAGGTACTGAACTGGGAAGCATTTTTTGGGGAAAGAAGTTTGATTAAAGAATCAAGATTTGGACTTTGGATGAAAAAAGTTTGTTGGTGACTATTAGATCCAAATTGACCTGTAAAATGACAAAGCCAATGTGTTAATCTGGAAGTCTGGAGAATTCCAAACAGGGAGTCATTTAGTGCATATTCATCTCTAGTAACCCAAAATAGTTTCTCTATTAGGGAAAAAGTATAAGACATTTGCCTCAAAACACTTCTTACTTGGGAGTAGTAAGAAAATTCTCCTTTGAGGAAGACAAAAGCATGTAATTGGGTTTGGTCTGTGACAGTCTGTAGGTCCTTATTGACTGACAAAAGTGTGTTAGAATGGTGAGTCCAAAAGACCAAATACTATGTTAATGGAGGCTGTAGGTTTGACTATAGATAATGTTAATTGAGAATATCAATATGAAAATTTAATTTTATTAGATTCCAGAAGCTGACTGTGCTTCTGTAAAAGTATGTCCATATTGTGGGTTTATGGTTGCCAACTGATGAAGAAACCAAAATGGCTACAAATTATTTTTAAAATATTCAGAAAAAAAGCTCGGTATATTAGGGCATCAAAAGAAAATTTTGCTGAAATTGACATAGAAAGAATTAAGGCCATCAACAAGGATTTTCTCATTAAAAAGTTTGATATAAAAGGAAGGGATAAAATGAGAAGTGGATAGAAAGAAGATCATTAAGACACAGACAGTGAAGAAAGCAAGTATTGAAGCTTTTTAAAGACACACTCAATGTATGGTTGCTA
Source organism: Cricetulus griseus (assembly GCF_003668045.3). Classification (NCBI taxonomy): domain Eukaryota; kingdom Metazoa; phylum Chordata; class Mammalia; order Rodentia; family Cricetidae; genus Cricetulus; species Cricetulus griseus. Next base: position 142,246,134 of record NC_048595.1, on the reverse strand, counting down.
ATTTCAAAAGGCTCTTGGCAATATATTTTTCTAGCTCAGAATCCCTTAAGTTTATTTAGGATAAAACAATTGGTTTGCCACTATGAAACAGTCATCCATGAAAGCATACATACAAGTAGCATTATATTGACTCTGGGGGTTATATTTAAGTATATATATGTGCATACAAATATAAATATGTATGAAATATTACCTAGTAACAAAAGAGAAACCTTGAGTTTGAAGGATGGTGAGGAGGCATATGTGAGTAGATTTGGAGGGAGGAAGGCAAAGACAGAAATGTTGTAATTAAATTATCCCAAAAAACAATCAAACAAAGTCTACTGAGCTAGAACTTCAGCTTCAAATTATTGTTGGAAGAAAAGAGAAAAGGGAAATTTGCATTTCTATTACTATTTTGATTAAGTTTTTAGTGAAAACATGTTGTGAGACCCAACATCCAAGGGACCCTCTGAAATAAATGATTTTTAAAAATATTTTATTATTAGCAATATGTTATAATGATTACATCTTCATTCAGAATATCATGAAAATTCATCAGGTTCACACCAACTCTCACACTTCATCTGCTCCAGACCCTTCCCCATAGATTCTTTCCGTCCCTAATCTCATTTTGAATTTTCTCTCTTATATATAAAATGATTACTTGAATATGTAGCATGTATTTATATATTTTTATATATCTATAATAAAAGATCCACAAGTGAGAAAAATGTTACTTTTATCTATATCAGTTGAGTTATGTCATTTTAGTACTATGATCTACAGCTATGCCCACTTTTCAAAAATTACCTAATTTTATTCTTTGTGGTAGAACAATGCGCTCTCTCTCTCTCTCTCTCTCTCTCTCTCTTCTCTCTCCCTCTCTCTCTCTCATATATATATATATATATATATATATATATATATATATATATATATATATAATCACTCTCCCTGCATTGAAGACAATATTTCAATATGCCTGATTCATCTTAAGCATCAAGATTTCTTTAACATTCACAAAAACAATATCCTCCCATTGACATTTCCTTCTCTTCTGAGTCATCGCATTCAGTGATTCTTCGATATGTTGAGTGAAATACCTAATTATGACAAGAATGACTTTGTTGTGTGGCTCATTCTTGTTACATTCATGTTGTAACCCCTTTTGAATCATGCTAAACTTCATGTCTAAATATTTATCCTGAAGTCTGCATTTTGCTCACTTGTTTGCATTTCTTTTCCCCCCATTTTATTCCATTCTGCTTTACATGCCTTAAATTCACACATAAGCACACATATACATCTTTACCAAGAATTATGTTCATCTTCAGCATCTGAGTTACATATTCAAAACATCCTATAACACAAAGCACATCACAGGTGACCATGTTAATTGTGATGTTATATGTGGTAGAACTGAAAACATTGTCAAGTCTGAAGACATTACATTCTTTACATCTCTTTATGGGTGAGGTTACTTTAGTATGCATTCTATACTAAGGCCTGGGCTGTACCTAGAGTTTTCTAGATCATTGCACTGGTTGCATATTTTTCAATTGCACTCACTTTCTCTCACTCTGGCTGACCTATGACATTACCAAATGTATTTTCTCTATATAATAAATGGGAACAACACTCTCATAATACTACCATGAATTTTCAAAAGAACGGGTATTTATTACCTTCTCAATAACATTTAGAGTAAAGCCCAATTTAATTGAACTTTCTTCACTTAATTTGCATTTCCTTCTTTTCAGGCACATTTAATTCAGAATTTAACCTTTTTAAATGAAATAAGTGGGACAATAAAAGTAGCAACTAGGTGTTGATTACGTAATTGTTAAATGCCAAGAATTAAACTACATGGTTTGTTTATATTATCTTGAATCTGTCAAGATTTTGCTTTATGCATTTAATTACAGAGCAATGCATGAGAATAGAGGATAAAACCCCATGGGTCACAGAGCCAAAGCTCCTTGCACTCCTTCTCTTCCAGAGTCTGCTTATCATTGTTCAATTCTCCTGTATAGTTTTTCTCACTTTTAGATAAAATATATAAAAACCTGAAAACTTTTCTCATAATTGTTGAACAGGTAGGTGTATACATATAAATGTCATTTTATTTATTTTATTATTAAATTCAACACAATTAAAATCTTCACAATTGATTTCCCTTTTAAATTCAACACCCAATTTTATATAATATGTACAATGTGAGTGATGAAACCAAGTTAATTAACATTTCTTCTCCTGAAATATTTATCAGTTCTTTATGTTGTGAAACTTCAACTCTTCATGACATACACAATGAATTGTGAATGGTTACTACCTACCTTACAATAGAGTATTCTTTCTGTTGACTAGTTGGTTGATATCCATTATGTCACCTCTGTCTCCTACCTCCCCTTCTAGTCTTAACATCGATTTCTGTGAAATATAACATACTTATGTCATTTTACCTCATGCATTTCACTTAACAGTACTTATCAGTTCCACTCAGTTTGAGACAGTGACATACTTTATTCTTTGTAATGCATAAATAATGTTCCATTGTGCAGTTTTGTAACCTTTGTGTATTTGCTTATCAGGAGATCCTTTGGTTTATTCCAAGTCTTGGCTCCTGTGAATAGAAATAAGCATGGTATGTGTATAAGGATTTAGGTATTATGCTGGACTACCCCTGTTACCTGGCAGAATGCAGTCAGGCAGTACCCTTGTCAGCCCAGGTGCAAAGGACCCATTTAAAAGAAAGATCCCATCCCATCCCACTTATGCTCTCGATTTCCCTCTCTTTTTCCTGATCTCTCTTTTCCCTCCTTTCAGTTTCTCCCTCTCCTTCTCCTTCTCCCTCTCCTTCTCCTTCTCTTTCTCTTTCTCTTTCTCTTTCTCTTTCTCTTTCTCTTTCTCTTTCTCCTTCTCCTTCTCTTTCTCCTTCTCCTTCTCTTTGTCTTTCCCTTTCTCTTTCTCTTTCTCTTTCTCTTTCTCTTTCTCTTTCTCTTTCTCTTTTTCACTGTTCCCCTGAAGCAGACAAAACTTTTCCTATCTCCTTCTTCCCCTCTGTCCTCTCTCTGTCTCGGTGCCTCTTTACCTCTTTTCTCTTTCCTTCCCCTTCCCTCGCCTTTCTAATAAAACTTCTCACTTAATCTCTGTTTACCGGGCATATTTGTCCTTCCACCTCAGTTACCCTAACCTGCCATTGAATCTACCAAGGTCCTCCATGTGCTTTATCCATAACAATCTGTTTACTTACATTCTTAGAATATGTTATTGAGGATAATAGCACATCTTCATTCAAGAATTGTGTATCAAGTGGCTGTGTGGAATTTGATGGAGTAGCTTAAGTGAACAGGATTCATGACAAGGCTCTACTCTTGCTATAAATACCATCCATGAAGTTCTCTAGATGAGTCACTTGCCTTCTCTCTGAGCCTCAGTTGAATTCATTATCCATCAATGATGACAGGTGAACTTAAACCCTGAAATGCATTTTGACAACAGAGTTATGTCTGTTTTGTGCTTCCCCCAATGACTCAGGGGACTTATTTGTATTATAATCACAAATAGTGGTTTAGATGAACTTAATCTATCCCTGCCAAACCTCTGTGCTCTGTATAGGCAGATGGAGTCAGGAAGAGAAGAAAGTAAAAGCTGACATGGATGGGACATTTTGTGGACCTCTGTCTTTGCATGGCATGCAGGTTATTGGGAAGGTGGGTGTTTTATTACCATCTGGAGCCAAGCTGCGTTTGTGCTCACATTGGTGCATTTGAAATTCTCTTAACACTTTAGTCAAAAGTGACCTGTTCTATTTCATATGAAAGCCTCACATTAAAAGAATATGAGGTATCAAATATCACTGCAGAAGCACTGTTGGCAGCTGAAATCACTGACAACTTCCTGGCTGTGATTCATAATCTATATCAGTGCCTTTGAGACAGTGAGCTATTGATTTTTCCTTGTCCAAAATCCAAGACCATACACAGAGCTTGTTAGACATCTGTGGGAATACAAATGGAGTTTTCTTTCAAATTAGGAAGGTTCTCTTAACAGGACACTTGGTTTGGTCTTTAAAAAAGCTTCTATACAGGCTGTACTCTTGATGAACTTACAGAATATGAGTCTTGTTAGAGAATGTTGAGAGGAGTTCATTGTTAGTTCTTCCCTGCAAAATGCAAAGGCCTTTCTCCACTGGTTAGTGGAGTGAAATAAGTAAAATTTGAGGGGTTTTTCTCTCTTGAATATAAGTTTTCATTTGATGAGACTAACTAGGCTAGGTTTCTAGGTTTGATTGAGATCAAGTTTGGAGCATACAGCAGCTTACATCTTCGCAGTCATGTAGTATTTTTACAGTGCTGACTGAATAAACAGCTAAACCATGCAAACAAGGTTTTTGAAAACTGTTGTGTTCTTAATTTTTGTGTAAAATTCTGAGCAAGAAGTACAAATGGTAGTTTTTTTTTCTTGTTTTTATTTTTTTTTCAGATCCCAAAGAAAGAAAAATGGGATTTGCCCTGAGGAAGTTTCTCTGGTGAGTGAAAGGGTGTCCTGATCCTTTCTCTTTAGAAGAAATGTCACTAAGGCAGGTAGACATTCATTTCAGAAAGAAACTCAGGTAAACATTGTTTTACTATTAATAAAAATAGAAACATGCCCACAAACACTGTTTCAAAATATGTAATTTCTATGTCCACACGGAAAATTCTACCTTACCCTTATGTACCTAAAACACTCTTTCATTTTTGTGTTTTACTCATTCTAGCACTGTAGTATAAATTAAATTTGTCTTTCATTGTTTTGTGTATGCATATAATTTTTCTGCAGGGAGACAGGAACAAACATCTACTCACTCCATCAAGAACCAAGGAGAGACAAAAACACGGATGTTTCCAGAATCCAGCTTGCAGAAGCAATAGGTTTTATTTGTAATACTTAGAGGAGTATGGATGACTCAAAGACATCTGTATGACCTAAGCATGAACTCTGGACATCCAGAATGCTGAGAACAATCTCCAGGTAGCTCAAAAGGCTAAGGTAGCTCAGTTGGCCCGAGCCTTTTCTAGGAAACTTGGCTGGTTTCTGTTTTTCCCATCCAGCTCAGTATCTCTCAGCAGTCCTTACTGCTTATATAGCCTTGAGGAGTGAGGAGCTTAGGGAATTTGATTGATTTACCTGAAGTTACTTTGGTTTCCTTTTTTCATGACCCTAGAAGATTTGTTGTAGAATGGAATGCCTTATCCTTAGATCATTTCTTTTATCACCTCCCTGTAAACATTATCTTGTTGAAAATTATTACTGAATGTTGAAGGTCAAGTCCACAATTAGCAGCACAATTCTCTGGCCAGGTGGTCCTTGATTCCATGAGAAAGTTCATCGAATACACGACAGTGACCAGGTAAGCAGAGTTCCTCCATGGTTTTCTTATCAATTTCTTGCTCAGACTTCTCTTAGTGATAGACTGAAATATGTATGTGGAAATAAACTCTTCACTTTCCTAAATTACTTTTGGTTAAATTTTTTTTATTAGACTAGAGGTAAAACTACAACAGAAATTGGTACCAAGAGTGGGATGTTGCTGTTACAAATCTGCCCACTTGTGTTTTTTTGTCTCTGAACTATTTTATTGGAGTATTTGGGGGGATTTTAGAACTTTGAGCGGAAAATTCTGGAATGCTTACAGCTTATAGTTCTACTGGGAGTTTGGAGGAGAAAGATGTGGAGAGAAATGCAGACAATGGAGCCTTGTTCATGAAGATTCAGAAGGAAACAATCAGTCACGACTTTAGACAGGGACTATCTGTGTGATAGCTTAGCTAAGATTTACTGTATCCTGACCAGCTGGAGCTGAAGCTTCAGCAGTGACTAAGAAGCGATTGGAACCATCTTCAGTGATTCCTTAGGATAGTGGGATGTTTTTTTATTCTGGTCAGTTGGAAGAAGCTGGTGTCCATGGGAGCAAAGGTTATCTCAAGCTGGAAACTACAATGTTTAAGAAAATCTTACATGGTACTAGTTTTGAAGGCCTGAAAGTTTCAGGATTGCAGGGGTCATGGAAAAAAGCTAAGGTTTGGCACTGCATGGTGAGGTCAGTGACCTTGTGAAGAGGCCAGAAGTGACCTCTAGTAAAGGTGCAACATAAGTCAGAATGGAGAGTCTGTGGGGTCAGAGATGCCTGGGCCGTGGAATGATAAGATAGGACAGTAGCATGAATAAAGTGAGGCCAACATAATTCTATGTAACAAGGTGTGTCATACAGATGGCAGAGCTGTAGAAGGGGAGCAACTCAGACCTTTCGAAATTAACAACCACACATTGAGTGTGTCTTAAATGTTGTACACTCAAATACAGAATATGGGTTTATGCTGCCGAATTTTGATTTTGCTTCAGTCTGATTGCTCATATGCCCCAGGTGTACCTTTTGGTTTCAGTTCTACAGAATCACGGTTGGAAATCTTAGATTTTTAAAGTTGTCTTGGATTTTAGAGTGCTGCATGAAACTTTATAAAAGTTGGACTACATTTTGTATTATGGTATTGGCAAAACCCTCAGGAGACAAGAAAATATTTAGTAATGCCTAATACAAGATTTTAAAAGTCACAACCACAAAGAACTTAAGGCAACACAAAAAATACCTAACATTGTAATCATTTTAATATAATGATATGGAAGAGAAAACTACATTATATTAAAATGTAACTAACTGATTTAAGTTTAAACTTCAGTGAAGGAACAGTAAGAAATAAAATTTGTTGTTGGAAACAAATGTGTGTCATTAAAGACAGAGTTAATTGGTAAGGATCAGGAAATTTAATGTTAAGAACATCCTGCATGAGAAATCATGGATGCAATAGGGGAATACATAGAGTTAAGAAATAAATTCATTAAATAAATTTTTTGTAGAAATCTACCATCCTAAAATGAGCCACAGAGTCACCTAGAAATAATGCCACCTTATTTTTGGGTAGAGAGCATCTATACACAACAATGGGAAGGAAAGGGATCTGAAACATACAGTACATAGTGTCAGACAGAGCATGGTGGGAGTGATGATGTCCCTCTAGTAAATGGCTTTCAGACCATTCTTTCCTGAGTGAAGTTCTCCTCAGAAGCTGGGGATGATGGATTTATCTCCATCACCAAATCTGATGGAAACAGGTCACTTAATGAACATCACAATTTTCCCTCCTTTTGGAAGAAGCTTTCCATAGGACAAATCAAATCTCTGGATTAAATTATATGCCTTACCCCTTCTCTTAGGGAGCTGGTGTTCATTTTTCACAAGTCTTTCAATGGCATTACTACCTGATATCTGATGTTAACAGAAAATTTAAATTTTCTTTTACTCACAATATATAAAATTATTGTTGGAAACAAATGTGCATCATCAAAGACAGAATTAATTTGTAAGGATAGGGAAATTTAATTATAAGTATGTCTGTGTGAGAAATCATGGCTGCATCAAGGGAATGTATAGGTGAGGATTCTAAAATGCTTTTTGCCAAAAGCTGACTCCCCAGTTAATTATTTAAGAATTTGAAAAATGTTTAAACTTGTAATTCTTAAAAAAAAACTGTTCCAGCTTAGCTAAAGGTGTAAAAATAAAGTTAAATCAATTCTCATACTAAAATAATACTACTGGTTGTCTCTTTAGCTCAGAGACCTACTCAAAGCTCAGGAATTCAGCAAGCTTTCACTGTCAGAGACTAAACAGGCATGCTATTCTTTTTCCAGTTTAGCTAAGAAAGTATGCTATACTCCTTTTTGGTGTGTTTGTTTATACTCTTTTCACTTCTATTACTACTCAAGGTTTCATTTGACCTTTAATGTTTTGTTAAAATTGAAATTTGTAAGCTATTTTCTCTAACTCCTAGTCATTCATATACATTTACACACACAAATGTATAGATTACAAATATGAGCAAGTCAGAGGCAGAAGGAAGCAAAGAAAGAGACTCTGAGAAGGCATTACCATGACTCATTGAAAAATTAACTTTGGCTGTCACCCTGTAACTGCCTAGCCTTGTCCAAGACCATATTCTCATTTCTTATGATGAGGAAGACACATTGTCAACATCTTGTCATTGTGAGAAAACACCTGAGAATACCAGTCAAATTGTGTTGCTCATTTTTGAAATAGGTTTAACTGTGTAGCATGAGAAGGTCTTTAATCAGTTCACTTATCCAAATAAGCATCATTAATTTGAAGGAGCCAAGATATATTTTGGCTTCCTAATTAGGGAGTTTCTATCTATATTCACCCAACTTCAGTGCCTTTTTCTAGATCAAGACATGGTGTTCTGAATGACTGAGATAGAGGAAGTTGTTGACATCTTGGTGGTTGGAATACAATTAGAAAGAGACCTGAAGACCCCTGTACCAATATTTCCTTCAACAGCATCTGCTTCTTCTATACCAGTTCTACTGGAGGTTCTACCACCTCTAGACAGAGCCACCACTGATGACCACACCTGGGGATCAAATGAAGATAATTATTCACCTGTGATCTTCTGGAAGAATATAAACCTAAATATAAACACTGAGTTGGATAGCATTGTTTCCTGCCACTCTCTGCTACTTCTCTAGAGAACCCTACATTCTCTTAATCCCTCACTATTACTCCTCAATTTTGTATATGCCTAAATTCTATTAGCACAAAAACACTTTATAAATTAAAAAATTGAAGTTAAATTAATAGATTAATTTTAAAACTTACCTACAAGAATGTTTCCAGGAGCATTTTACTGAAACATATTGAACCCTAATATACACTTTACAGTGTATATACCTCTGCACCCATAAGAATATCCCACAGATACAATTGCATCATTCAAGCCAGTATAAGAATGACCTGCTTCTGAGGCATAAATTCAAGAGTGTTGTGACACACTAGCTTTCAGGAAGTCACATCCCTTCGAAGATACTGATAGGAAAGACCTAGAGAAAATTCAGTGATGCACAGAATCTGGAGTAGGCACTTCTACTGCCAACATGAACTGAATGGAGAAGATGTATCCCAAAAGAAAATAAAATGGCCACTGGAGATCTTGGTCAGCATGATTATCTGCTCTTCACACATGCCTTACCACTTGTGTCCACCCTCTGCTCTATATTTTATGCCTACCAATCTCTTCTAAATCTTCCAAATCTCTGTGATCCTGACAAAATTAAGGACTTTTGAATACTCTCAATATTTTTCTTGGCATGTTCTTTCTAAACATCCTGAGTGAGGTAACCCAATCACAGAAAGACAAGCAGAGTATGTACTCACTCATATGTGGATATTAGACATAGAGCAAAGAACTACCAGCCTACAATCCACACCACGAGAGAAACTAGGAAACAAGGAGGACCCCAAGAGAAGAAAGCATGGTCCCTGGAAGAAGGGGAGGGGGGACAAGAAACCTTGAGCAAATTAGGAGCACTGGAGCAGAGCAGAGGGAGGTGGGAAGGAGAGAAATGGAGAAACAAAGGGGGAGGAGAACAGGAGAGATCAGGAGGACTGAGACAGGGGAGGAATATAGGAGGGCAGGAAAGGAGATGCCTTGATAGTGGGAGCCATTATAGGTTTGGAGAGAGGTCTGGCACTGGTGAAATGTTTGGGGATCGACAGGAATGACCCCAAATAAGAATCTAGGCAGTAGTGGAGAGGCTGCCTTTGATGCTCTTCCCCTATAATGAGATTGATGACTACTTTGGTTGCCATTCTTAGAGCCTTCATCCTGTAGCTGATTAAAGCAGAAGCAGGCACCCACCTGACCTAGTGGGAGCACAGAGACCCTAGTCGTACAGCTTGGAAACCAGTGTTGGACCTAACCAAGCCCTCTGAATGTAGGTGCCAGCTAGGAGGCCTGGGCAGTCTATATGTCTTCAAACGGTGGATCCAGTGCTTATCCCTAGTACACAAATGGACATTGGGAGCCCATTCCCTATGGAGGGATACTATTTCAGCCTGGACACAGGAGACTTAGGCCCTCCCCTAAATGATGGGACAGATTTTTATGATGCCCTGTGGAAGAACCCACTATCTTTGTGGTGTTGGTGGCGGGGCATCTGAGGATGGGAGATTGAGGGAATGTGATTGATATGTAAAATAAAAGTGCTTCTAAAATTAAAGAAAGGAAAAAGAATGTTCTTTCTAACATAATCCTCTGATCTCCATTCTCTATTTTTTATTTATTCTCCTCTCATACACTATTTCATCCCAATTTCAGTTTCACCTCCCTTTAGTACTCCTGTTTCTCCCTTACTTCTTCCAAGTTCCTCTTATTGTCGGGCAGTGGGTATTTGCATCTGCTTCCATCAGCTTATTACTGAAGCCTCTCTGATGACAATTACATGAGACTTCAGTCTATTAGAAGAATATTTGTTAGGAATCATTTCATTAACTTTTTCTTTTACCAGTCATGCTTGGTTTTATCCTAGGTCTCAGGGCTATCCAGCCCCTGCTTCCTGGCCATCCAACCAATATCAGATGTGGGGTTACTCTCATTTTGTGGACCTCAAATTGTTCCTCAGAACAACTGGTAATAGATCTAAATCAAAATCTAGCTGTCCCAGGCATATATCCAAAGTATGCTCCATCCTACCATGGGGACACTAGCTTAGCTATATTTAAAATAACTTTATTCATAATAGCACAAAGCAGAAACCAATCTAGATGTCCCTCAACTGAAGAATGGATAAATAAAATATGGAACATTTAAACATCTAAGTATTTTTCAGTTGTCAAAAAAAAAATGAACACCATGTTATTTTCAGGCAAATGAATGAAACTTGAAAAAAAAAACAAAAAAAATCTTAAGTGAGGTAACCCAGAACCACAAAGATAAACTTGGTATATACTCACTTATAAGTGGCCATTACTGGTTAAGTAAAAGGTTAATGTTCCTATTGGTTCAGTATTTTACTCTTTCATAGAGCAGATAAATTTCTAGGTGGTCTTCATTGCTTTGTTAAAGTTATAACTATCAATATGAGTACTTTCAAAGATTGTTGATGTATATAAAATTCATGAAGGCAAGATTTTTGTCTCTGGTTCCTGTTATAATTCAATTCATATAACATTGTTGGCTACATAGAGAAATGCATATACTATATATTATTAAATGAATGAAAGACAGGCGTTGGTGGCTCACGCTTTAATCTCAGCACTCGGGAGGAAGAGGCAGGCAGATCTCTTTGAGTTTGAGGCCAGCCTGGTCTACAGAGCGAGTTCCAGGACAGGCTCCAAAACAATACAGAGATAGCCTGTCTGGAAAAACCAAAAAAAAAATGAAACAATTATTGAACTGATAGTAATTAGAGAGAAAACTATTATAAATTGTTGTGTCAACTACATAGTATTATTCCAGCTTTGTGTATTTTTGCTGTTTCCTTCACTACTATTAAACAATGACGCTAACTCCAGTTTAGACAAGCAAATATTCCCTTCTCTTTCAAGACTAACAAATTGAAACATTGTTGCTCATTATGTCTTTTGCAACATATGTTCACTATTTGGAAAAAAAGTGATTGCTAAAATTGTAAAATACATGCCTCTTGTTATTTGCTGTATTCCTATCTTCTTTACCTACCTCCTTCCCTCCCTTTCTCCCTTCCCTCTCTTCCTCCCTCTCTCCTTCCCTCCCTTCCTTCTTTCCTTCATTTCTTTCTTTTTGAAACTGTGGTTTAAAAGAGTTGGGTTCCACTTAAAGCTAGGTTAAGAAATGATCCTGAGAAATAATTGATAGATTAATATAGCTGCAAAGTAGAATGAGCAGTTTCTAAATCAAGATAGCAGGCTGTCAGTGACAAGGGACACTCATTAGCAAAACAGGCTCCTGATAAGCAACCTCCAGCCAATTGGCAATGAGTCATATCCTGTCACCCTGTCTAGTATCTACTCTCTTGAGCACCATTTCCTTTGCCACAGTTCATTCCCTCTTCCTCACTTTTCCAATACCATGCCTCACCTGCAATCTTTTTTGTCTTTATAATTCTGCTAGTGGAACTGAATTTAGCTTACATTAACCAACAGCCCTGCAATAGACAAGACATTTCCTTTGTTTGCCACTGGACCCTCCATTGATGTCCTGCCCATCCCACTGATAATGTCACCCCTGTGATCCTTTACTTGATGATAGATATATAGCAACAACTTCATAATTCTACTACACACTACAATATTCATACTCCAGTATGAATACATTGTGTCTTCATCATGCAATATTACCACATAAAACACATATGCTTTTTAAACTTATTGAGACAATTGTTTTTATCATATATGTTGCCTTTACGTGTGTGTGTGTGTGTGTGTGTGTGTGTGTGTGTGTGTGTGTGTGTGTATGTGTGTTCTATATTGTATGAATTACACATTTGCTGGTAGGAAATTTAGCAGTGTTGCTGTTCTGTTTTAATGAATGGCCTTTATGTGTATGTAGCATAAAATGAGTTCTAGAATATGAAACAAATTGATAGTAGTTAGAGAAATGGCACTCTTCCTAATAGCCCTACAGCAGATGGGGGGCTCACTGAATTCTCTTGCTTCAGTCTGGGCATTGATGCCCAGAACTAAATTAAGAACTCCATTCCCCAATGGAAAAACAGATGCAGAGACCCTCAGAAATTAACAAGAGAGACTCTAAATGGGATATCTCCATCAAATTTCTCACCTCGTACTTCAGGAAATCCCATAGTAGAGGAGGTAGGATCAGTATGAGAGCCAGAGGAGATTGATAGAACAAGATCCTTTCAATCAGTGAAGCAAGGTGCATATGAGCTCACAGAGACTAAAGCAACAAGCACATGGCCTAAGGGGGTCTACACTGGGTCCTCTGCATATATATTATGGATTCCAGTTGAGTGTTTTAATGGAAATCTGATTGTGAATGAGTGAGTTTCTGACTTGTGTGCCTGTTCTTGGGGCTGTTTTCTTTCTGCTGTGTTGCTGCGTCCAGCCTTAATGTGATGATTCTATGTTTTTTTTCCTATTCTTTTTTTTATTTTGTCTATTTGGTGTGATCTCTCTTCGAAGCCTGTTCTTTTCTAATGATAGACAGAAAGGAAGTAAATCTGGATTGGCAGGGAGGTGGGAAGAACTGGAAGGATTAGAGAAAGGGGAACTATAATATGGATACATTGTATGAGAAAAGGATCTATATTTATTTTTTCAAAAGGGGGTGGGGAGAAAACTCCAGGCCCCAATGCTCCCCCTCATTTGCTGGGCATTCTCCACAAGATCAAACACTGCCACTCAGTTTGGGTATATCTCTCTCTGCTTTGCTGTAGGACTTATTTCTCTACAGTACCTAATTGGACACTCCTTTTTCCAAAATTGTTTATAAGTAGTTATCATTTGAGATCTGGAGAAAGAGAATGTTTTTTTCAATTTGTAAATGTATTGCAAAGTTTATATGGCCCACTTTCATAAGAAAAACTATGTCAATGTCTTGATTTTATACAAACATTTATTTGTATTAAGACCAAATATATATAAAAGTCAAAAGTGAGTAAATAGAAACCAATTACCAAATAAGTGTATAGTATGTATTCAATCAAGTTGATGACTTATAGCAAGAACTATCAGTAGGAACTGTAAATTACCTCGACTAGGAAATATGAACCTTACACAGACTGAAAAGTTCATGAAGGATTCTGACCTGTTGACTTCTGATGATTTTGTTTTCTCTGACATTCCTGTAATGCTGCTTTTTAAAGTTACAGAGATGATATTTGCTCATTTGTGCAGTATAATCATTCACCAAGAGACAGAAGAGGTTATTGATGATGCTTGCCTTGACTATTTGCACATTTGGCTTTATCATTATTATAATCCCTGCTAGATTTGCTTCATTGGAGAATATAACAGACATAGACCCTTCAACAATAATGGGTTTTCTACCCTACTGAATTTTCCTGTGACTTTGCCCTATCTCTAAAAATTGATCTGACAGCACAGGCAACACCACCACACAAGAACTGACAGGCAGTGACAATCGCTGGGAGGGAAAAGGGCTGTGGAATGTACCATTAAATAGAAATCATTTTCAGAAATGCATCTGAAACGCCACAAAATGATTCATTGTTTTAGGAAACATGTCTTCATTAAAGAACTGGAGTTTTAAAGCTGAGTTTGTCAATATTTTGAAATTCTAATATTTCATATTCTCTTCATTAAATTATTTGCATCTAAATTTTAAATAATTTAAAAAGTCCATTTCATGGGATCTGCTGCAGATTGAGTAACTGAAATTCATTATCTCCTCAGCCCTATTCCCATAGTAACTTTAATCAAAGAGAGTTTCAGACTGCAGACATACAATTCCTATTTAATTAGATGGGCAAGGGCATATAGATGAGCTAATATTTCTAGAGGCATCTCTAAGGCTTTTTATAAGGGCCATTATGTTTTACAGTGTCACAAGAAAAAAAAGGAAGTTAAATCATGATTTTTACTAGGGCTGTAGGAAAAAAAAAGGCAATTGCCTTGCACTGTAAACAGGATTATTCAGACTACTTCTGCCATAAGCCAAGTGTGTGAGGCAGCTTTTGATGAGGTTAATGCATGAAGATTCATGTGGTATTTTCTCAGGTATTAGAACAAGTGCACTGAGCAGGTAGACTTCTGTATGGCACCTGATGCTGAAGGAGTTTTGTAAAGGCGGAGTAGACTTCCAATTTCAGGCTTTTAGTTCAGTTTATACAGTGGGATTTTCTCAATTTTCCAATGGCAGTTTTCTATTTACTCAGCTTAGCTGAATATTGTGTTTATAGTAAACTATACAGGTGATTTTAAAATAAATTCTGAGTAGAATTAACAAATGACACTAATTCTGTTCCAGTCTTTACTGGATCCCTCAAACAGCTTCCTGGAGTTTCTAAAAATAACCCACAGTCATTGTAATGAGAGACCCACATAGGCAGTCTTTTCCAAGGACCCTGCCCTGTGTACAGCCATCAACAATATTGTAAGATAGCCACTAGCCTGATCATGAGTCAGTTTGGAACTACCCAGCACATAAAATCTAGAAAAATGAACAGAGAGTAATGTTTATATATGGAAGACCAATTTAACCTTTGCATTAAAGTTTGGTTTAAATTGACCTCAACACATCTTATCACCTGTTACTTATTATCTTTATATCTAAGAAATTCTCTTTATTTTGAAACAGAAATGTACTGTTTTGATAGCTCCGAAGGCCCTTGGTGTATGTTTATTTTTGTCTTAACTTCACCTCAGTTAAAAGATAATTAGCATTGTAGCTTGCTCCTTTTCTGAAAGTCATATTTATTTTGCTAAGATTTTAGTGAGATTCGTTTTTCTTACTTAACCTAATAGCATGTGAAGAAAAAAATCAATATAATATTTGAACCAATAAATTGATTAATTTATTGAGTACTTAGTATGTGCTATAGGTCTGTACACTATTCTTCAGTTAATCTGCTTTATAGCTATAAAATGCATTAAAATATAATTAGAGGTATCCACATTATTCTAAAATAATTAGTTATAATATTCATATTATCGGGAGAATTGTGGTGAGTGTATTGAAATTAGAAATTTAAATAAGCACAGGACAGACACACTCCAGGAAGAGAGTAGAGACAATGGCCCTCCCATCTCTGAGGTAGACACATCACAGAGGTGGAGCTTCATCAATGACACCAGATGAATTTATGTTTCGAAAACTGTAGAACTACTATGAGATAACCACAGGAATTTGAATTTGCTTCCACTTGATGGTGCTATTTTGTTATACAAGATTTGAACCTATGATCAACTGGTTACATTTTACAAAGTCCTTCATTTATTTTATTATTCACTCTACATTAATACTAATGTCCCAGAAAAGTTTTTAAAATACTTCTGACTGAAAATGTAAATTAAAAAGATATATGTTGCTTAAAAATTACTAGTTGTGGTGATGAAATCAATTGTAAATGTATGAGATATCCCATATTTTGACAGAAGAACACTTTCCTCTAGTTTCTCCTTTTAAATCCAGAAACACAAATCTTGTCTTCTTTTCAAAAAAGTTTAGGCTCATGTGTTTTGTTTCATTTTTTTTCCAATCCAAGCTACTAGTCCTAAATAACTAACACAGAAATTTGTGTTGATTATAAATCCTTGCACAATAACTCAGGCATATTAATAACTAGCTCTTACATTTTAATTTAACCCATATTCCTTATTTTTGCTCTGCCATGTGGTAGTACCTTTAGTAGCATGGCACATTTATTTTTTCATCTCTCTGTGTCTGGCTGGTGACTCCTTTGACTCTGCCGTTCTTCATCCCTGAATCCTCTGGCTATCAGGCTGTCAGCTTTTTATTAACCAATGAGAGTTATGCATATTCACAGTGTACAGAAAGATAATTTCACAGCATTAGATTTTGTCAGAAAATCTAACTTCCTAACACCATTTATTTAAACTTAGAAACAACACTGTTGTGTGTCATAGGAAAGTGGAGTTTTTTTTTTTTTTTTTTTTTTTTAAGGGATCATTAGGACTAATGTAGTAAAAATAGCCATCCTATCAGAATCAATCTACAAATTTAACAAGTTGGACTAAAGCTATAGTAATTAAAACAGCATGGTATTGACACAAAACAGACATGTTCACTAATGCGATCAAAATGAAGACCCAGATGTAAATCAACATGTATAGAAAGAAGACTGGAATACACAATGGGCAAAGAATCCCATTCAACAAATCATGCTGGTCAAGCTGGATATCTGTATGTAGGAGAATACAAATAGATCTATATTTATCATCCTGCATATAATTCACTTACAAGTGGATCAAAACATAAAATAAGATATACTGAATCTGCTGGAAGAGAAAGTAGGGAAGAGCCTTGAACTAATTAGCACAGGAAAAGAACTGCTTAAGAGAAAATCAACTGCCTGAGTCTAGAAATACCTCACTTTTCCTTCCCCCTCTGCCATCCCTACCTCTCTTGAGGTGAGTGTCAACTGCTCCAGCCCGACTCTTAACCAACTCCCCCATCAACCACTGGATCTCTCTGAGCCTGCTCTTGCCATACAGTGGACTTGCCAAGACAGGGAGGACCTCCCTGAATCTGGAAACACCTCACTCTTCCTGCCATCTCTGGCCGCCCGTACCCTGCTGAGTGAGGAGACTACCAGAAAAGGCAAGACCAACCAGAGCTTCAGACATTGGAGTCTTGGCCCACACACACCATCGGGTGACAAAAGGATATAGAGAGACCCCACCTGCACCTCCTGGAAGTAGAGATGGGAAGAAGATAGAATGAGAACACACTCAACCACAGAAAGTCCAATATAACACACCAGAATCTAGGGAATCCACATCAACAATATACGAAAAGCACAACACAGAGGAAGGAAAAGAGACAGACTTAAAAATCTATTTTATGAATGTTCCAGACCCTTAAGAGATAACAAGAAAATCTCTTAAAGAAATAGAAGAAATAAAAAAGAAAAAATTCAAGAAATAAGTAATTCTCTTAAAGAAGCTAAAGAAAGCCAAGAAAAAACAACAAACAACTCGAAACAGAGCAAAGCATGACAGCTGAAATAGAAACATTAAAGAAAACACAGAATGAGGGGATGCTGGAAAAAGAAAGGCTGGATAAATGATCAGGAACTAAGGATGTGAGTATAACCAATAGAATACAAAAAATGGAAGAGAGAATCTCAGTTGTTGAAGACTCGCTAGAGGTTATACAGTCATCGAGCAAAGAAATTCACAAGTCCAACAAATCCCTAACAAAAAATATCCAGGAAACATGGGACAATATGAAAAGCCCAATCCTAAGACTAATAGGTATAGAAGAAGGTGAAGTAATACAACTCAAAGGTACAAAACACATATTCAACAAAATCATAGAAGAAAACTTAGCCAACCTACTGAAGGATATGCCTATGAAAGTAAAGAAGTTTACAGAACTCCAAATAGACTGGACCAATAAAAGAAGTTCCCTGGCCAAATATAATCAAAACACCAAATTTACAGAATAAAGAGAAAATATTAAGGGCATCAAAGGAAAAAGGCCAAGTAACATTCAAAGGGAGACCTATCAGAATTACACCCGACTTCTCAATGGAAACTTTGCAAGCCAGAAAGTCCTGGATAGATGTCCTTCATACACTAAGGGAACTTGGATGCCAACCCAGACTAGTGTACCCAGCAAAGCTTTCAGTCACTATGGATGGAGAAAAGAAGATATTCCATGACAAAACCAGATTTAAACAATACATATCAAAAATCCAGCACTACAGAAAGTTCTTAGAAGATAAGTACACTCACAAAAACATAGGCAATAATAATCCAACTTTACCAAACACGAAAAGAAACAAGAGGGCCAAATCCACACACAATGATATGAACAACAATAAATCTAAAACAAACAAGAACCAACAATCAACGGACATTAATGTCTCTCAGTGTCAATGGTCTTAACCTGCCTATGAAAAGATACAGGCTAACAGAATGGATAAGTAGACAGAATCCATCTTTCTGCTGTATACAAGAAACACACCTCAACTTCAAAGAAAGGCGTTACTTCAGAGTAAAGGTTTGCGAAAATATTTTATAATCAAATGAACCCAAGAAACAAGCTAGTGTAGCAATCCTAATATCTAACAAATTAGACTTCAAACTAAAATCAATCAAGAGAGATGAAGAAGGGCATTTCATACTCATCACAGGAAAAGTTAATAAAGATGAAGTCTCATTCCTGAACATCTATGCCCCAAATAAGAAAGCACTGACATTTGTAAAAGAAACATTACTAAAGCTCAAACCACACACAAAACCCCAAACAGTTATAGTAGGAGACTTCACACAAATGCTTTCACCATTAGACAGGACCACCAGACAGAAACTTAACAGAAACTCACCACGGAGGAGTACACACCAGGAAATAATCAAACTGAGGGCTGAAACCAATAAAGTAGAAACTAGGAAAAACTTACAAAAAATTAATGAAACAAAGAGTTGGTTCTTTGAAAAGATTGACAAGATAGACAAACCTCAATCTAAACTAACCAAAAGGTAGAGAGAGAGAGAGAGAGTACGCTAATTAACAAAATCAGAAATGAAGCAGGGATATAACAACAGACACTGAGGAAATCCAGAGAATCATCAGGTTGTACTTTGAAAACCTGTACTACACAAAATTCAAAAATCTAAAGAAATGTACAATTTTCTGGATAGATATCACTTACCAAATTTAAACCAAGAACAGAGAAGCAGTTTAAATTGACCAATAACCCCTAATGAAATAGAAGCAGTCATTAAAAGCCTCCAACCAAAAGAGGCTCAGGACCAAATGGATTCACTGTAGAATTCTACCAGAAATTCAAACAAGAGCTAATACACATACTCTTCAAAATGATCCACACAATAGAATCTGAAGGGACATTGGCAAACTCTTTTAATGAGGCTACAATTATTTTGATACTCAAGCCCCACAAAGACACAACTAAAAATGAGAACTACAGATCAATATCCCTCATGAATATCGATGCAAAAATATTCAACAAAATATTGGTGAATGGAATCCAAGAACACATCAGAAAAATCATTCACCATGATCAGCCCAGGGATGCAAGGATGGTTCAGCATATGAAAATCCATCAATGTAATCCAACATATAAACAAACTGAAAAAGAAAAACCACATGATCATCTCACTAGATGCTTAAAACTTTTTTGACAAAATGCAACATCCCTTCACGATAAAGATCTTGGAGAGAACAGGAATAACAGGAACATATCTAAACATGATAAAAGCAATACACAGCAAACCAACAGGTAACATCAAACTAAATGCAGAGAAACTCAAAGGCATTATTCTAAAATCAGGAACAATACAAGGCTGTCCACTCTCTCTATATCTCTTCATTTGTACTTGAAGTTCTAGCTAGAGGAATAAGACAGCAAACGGAGATCAAGGGGATACAAATTGGAAAGGAATAAGTCAAACTTTCACTATTTGCAGATGATACGATAGTCTATATAAGTGACCCGGAAAACTCTACCAGGGAACTCCTACAGCTGATAAACACCTTAAACAAATAGTAGGACACAAAGTTAACTCAAAAATCAGTATCCCTGCTATATACAGATGATAAATGCAATGAGAAAGAAATCAGAGAAACATTACCCATCTCAATATCCACGAGCAACATAAAATATCATGGGGTACCACTAACCAAAAAAGTGAAAAACCTGTACAGTAAGTACTTTGAGTCTTTAAAGAAAGAAATTAGAGAAGATACCAGAAAATGGAAAAATCTCCCATGTTCTTGGATAGAATTAACAGTAAAAATGGCAATCTTGCAAAAAGTAATCTACAGATTCAATGCAATCCCAATCAAAATATGAACCAAGTTCTTCACAGACCTTGAAAGAACAATACTCAACTTTATATGTAAAATCAAAAGACCCAGGATAGCCAAAACAACCATGTACAATAAAGGAACTTCTGGAGGCATCACTATCACTGACTTCAAGCTCTGTTATAGAGCCATAGTTCTGAAAACAGCTTGGTATTGGCACAAAAATAGACAGGTAGACCAATGGAATCTAAATGAAAATCCTGATATTAACCCACACACCTATGAACACCTGATTTTTGACACAGAAGCTAAATCTATACAATGGAAAAAAAGAAAGCATCTTCAACAAATGTTGCTGCCACAACTGGATTCGGCCATGCAGACGATTGCAGATAGATGCATATCTATCACCATGCAAAAAACTTAAGTCCAAATGGATCAAAGATCTCAACACAAATCTAACCACACTGAATCCTCTAGAAGAGAAAGTGGGAGGTACCCTTGAACATATTTGTACAGGAAACCACTTCCAAAGCAGAGGCATTGAGATTCATAATTAATAAATGGGACCTCCTGAATCTGAAAAGCTTCTGTAAGGCAAAGGACACAGTCATCAAGACAAAATGGCAGCCCACGGAATGGAAAACATCTTCACCAGCCCATTATCTGACAGAGGGCTGAGTTCAAAATATACAATGAACTCAAGAAGCTAGCCACAAAAACACCAATCAATGGAAATTAAAAAGTGGGTGCAGAACAAAATAGAGAATTCTCAACAGAGGAGTCAAAAATGGCTGAAAGACACTTAAGATAGTGCTCAAAATCCTTAGCCATCAGAGAAATGCAAATCAAAACAACTCTGAGATACCATCTTACACCAGCCAGAATGGCTAAAATGAAAAACACAAATGACAGTCTATGCTGGAGAGGATGTGAAGAAAAGGAACACTTCTCCATTGCTGATGTGAGTGCAAAGTTGTAAGACCACTTTGGAAGTCAGTATGGTGGTTGCCCATGAAAATGGGAATCAGTATACCTCAAGATCCAGCATTCATCTCTTAGGAATATGCCGAAATAATGCACATCCATACAACAAAGACATATGCTCAACCATGTTCTTACCATTGTTGTTTGTAATAACCAGAACCTAGAAGCAACCTAGATGCCCCTCAACTGAAGAATGGATAGGAAAAATGTGATACTTTTACACAATGGAGTACTACTTAGGGGAAAAAAGCAATGGAATCTTGAAATTCACAGTCAAATCCATGGAACTAGAAAAAATACATCCTGAATGTGGCAACCCAGTCACAAAAAAAAAAAAACAGACATGGTATACTCACTCATATTTGAATTTTAGACATAGAGCAAAGGACCAACCTACAATCCTCATCACCAAAGGAACTAGGAAACAAGAAGGAATCTAAAAAAATAATGCATTGATTCTGGAGAACAGGAATGGGAAGGACCTCTTGAGCTAATTGACAGCATGACAAACTCTTCAGCCAGTGGCTGATGGAAGCAGAGGCAGACACTCGGCTATATACTGAATTGAACTCTGGAACCAAGTTGCAGAGATGGAGGAATGAAGATCAAAGGGGTAGGGACCAGGCTGGTAAAACCCACTGAAACAGCTAGCCTGAACAAAGGGGAGCACATGGAACCCAGACTGCTGTTTTGGAGGCCATCATGGGAATGATCCAGACCCCTGAATGTGGATGTCAATGAGGATGCATTGGCCTTCTATGGGCCCCCTGGTAGAGGATCAATATTTTTCCCTTGTGTAAGAAGGGACTTTGAAAGCCCATCCATATGCTCTTCAGCCAGGACACATGGGGGAGGGTCCAGGCCCAGCCCAGGATGATGTGGTGGACTTTGGGGAAGCCCCATGGAGGGCCTTTCCCTCCCTGGGGAGCATAGAGGGGAGGAGATGGAAGGCTGGTGGGGATTGGAGGGGGAGGAGAGGGAGAGGGATAAGGGATTGACATATGTAGCAAGCTTTTTCCCAATTTGTACTAATGAAAAAAATTGTACTAAAAAACAAAGAGAGAACATCATTGGCACATGCACTAAGACCAACTATTAATATATGGGAGCTCATAAAACTGAGAAGCTTCTGCACGAAAAGTACACTCTCATTCTGACAACTAGCAGCCTACAAAATGAGAAAACATTTTTAAGAACTCCCCATCTAATACAGGGCTAATATAAACAACTGATGAAGAATTAAAAAAGAAAAAACTAGATATAAAAATCAAACAAACCATTTTAAAAATGGAATTTAAATCTGTACTAGCTACTTTTATGTCAATTTGACATAGCTAGAGTTATCTAAAAGGAGGGAACTTCAGTTGAGAAAATGGCTACATAAGATTCAGCTGTAAGGCATTTTCTTAATTAGTGATGGATAAGGTAGGGCTCAGTCCATTGTGGGTTATGCCACCCCTAGGTTGGTGGTCATGTGTTCTATAAGAAAGAAGACTGAACAAGCCATGGGAAGAAAGCCAGGCAGCAGCTCCCCTCCATGACCTCTGCATCAGTCCCTGACTGTACTTTCCTACCCAGTTTGGGTTCCTATCCTGACTTCCTTCAGTGGTAAACAGGAATATGAATGTATAAGCCAAATAAACCCTTCCTTCCCCAACTTGATTTTTAGCCATAGTGTTTTATTCCAGTAACAGAAACCGTAAGACAAGATCAAAAGAGAGAATTCTCAAAAGTAGAAACTCAAGTGACTAAGGGACATTTGAAGAAGTGCTCAAAATTCCTAGTCATTCAGGAAATACAAATCAAAATTACTTTGAGGTTTCAGCTTACATCTGTTAGAATCAGAGGTCAATAAAACAAATGATATCCCATAATAGCAAGGATATGTAGTAAGGGGAGCAATCACCTATTGTTGTTGTGTTTGCAAATTTATATATCCATTATGGAATCAGTGTGGCCATTTCCTTAGGAAGATGGAAATTGATCTACCTCAAGATCCAGCTATACCACTCTTGGATATGTACCAAAAGGATGCCACATCTTACCACAGAGACTCTTGTGAAACAATGCTCATCACTGCTTTATCACAATATCCAGAAATTAGAAAAAAGCTAGATGTCCCTCACTAGATAAATTGATAAAGAAATTTGGGAGTCTACAAAAATTAATATCACTCAGCCATTAAAATTGAAATCAATTTATCATGAAATTGAGAGGTAAATGGATGACACTAGCAAAAAAAAATACTGAATGAAGTAACCCAGAACCAGAAAGGCAAATATGGTATATGTACACTTATATGTGGATATTAGCTATTAAGCCATTGATAAGTAAGCTACAATCCATAGAGCCACAGAGGTTAGGTGTAGAGAAAATTCTAGTAGGAACAAATACATCTTTCTAGAAAGTGAAATAGAATAGATAATTATGGATGAACAGGTCAGGGACTGGCGTGGGATGATAAAGTATGGAAGGGGAAGAAAAAGAATACGGGAAACACAACAAGAAGTATGGGGTGTCTGAAGGGTAGTATGGAAATTTAATACAGCTTCCTATAATATGTAAATATATGAAGGTGACCTTAAAAATTCACAAAATAATGGGGGTGGGCGGAGCCTCAACTTGCTATCTCTTATGACCAAATAAAGCATCTAGTATTGAGAATGGGTTACATCTAATTGAATTGTTGGCCTAAGGGGTCCGTTGGAGATCCAGGACCATTTCCTTTTTCTGTCTCTTTTTATTAAATTATTTTATTATTATTACTATTACTACTTTTATTAAGATTATTATTTATTATTATTTATTTTTCTCTATTTTAACCATAGTGGTACATTGTGTATACATTATGGCTTCCCATTGTATGTTTTTATGGGATTCCTAAATATTTGTAAGAGTGAGTCTTGATGTCTATATATATCTGCTTTTTGTCCCTTTCTTTGGCTCTTTTCTTTCTTCTATTATTTGTGTGTGTCCTATCTAGATTTGTTTGTTTTGTTTTGTCTTCATTTCTTATCCCTTCTAAAGAGAGATAGAAGGGGGATATAACAAATGGGTGGGGATGTGGGGGGGAACTAGGATATATTTATGAAAAAATATCTATATTCAATAAAAGAAAAAAAGACGTTTCATGGGTAATTATTAAGAGAAACACTGATCTCTATGTGTAATGATGATTTAGTCATTAGGAGAGAGTTAGGTACTATGCCAATTTAACAAATTAATAATATCAAGTTCTCTTCTAATGCCCAGGACACGTTTAACTACAGATTTGAAACCCCAAAATGGTGCCTCATATGATAGAACTATTTGGTAAGAAGTAGGTGTGGCCTTGGAGGAGGTATGTCATTAGGGGCAGCATCTGAGGCTTCAAACTCCTCTAATTTCTGTGTCTCACTCTCTTTCTCATGCTTGTGGATCAAGACATAAGCTCTCAGGTACTACATTGGAGCCATATCTGCCTTTCTGCTCCCATTCTCCCTGCTATAATGATCACGGACACTAACTCTTTAAAACTATAAGCCCCAAATAAACAATTGTTTTGGCCATGAGGTCTTATCACAGTAATAAAAATGTAAGTAAGACACCATCCACCTACTAGGAAATTCTTGCTTTGTTTTATTTTGTTATTTTTCAGAGTCACATTGTTTCCCAGGCTTGAATTCATTATGCAGCTTGCCTCAGATACACATCAAACCCCTCTCTGCCTTGTCAGGGTATGGATTATATACATTTACCATCACACTTAGTTCCTCAAAATATTTCAAATATCAATGTCTTTTGTCTTCTGTCTTCATCTCTCAAATTTACCAATCAATCAAGCTAAATTTAAATGTTTCTACAACATAAAGCATCTTTACTGTCTTGAGTTACTCCTTCATATGTAATTTTAGAAAAAATAACTGTAATTTATTTAAAACCAAGTATTTGCTTATGCATGTAATTTTCAAGATGAACATGTTATTCAAGTTAAAGGTGAGCATATATAATTTCTCACAGTACTTACACACATGATTAGGTCTGCACAACAATCCTACCAGCTTCTTCATGCCTAGTCCATGATTTATACAAAGTAAGACTTTATACCTACATTATATGGTAATGGGTTTTCTATTATTGCTTTGTTTTCATTAAGACTTAAAATTCTGTGCATATCTATGAGTGTGGAGGGTTTATGCACTTGAGTACAATTGCAGGCAAGGCCTAGAATAGAATATTGAATTCCCTGGAGCTGGAGCTACAGATGTTTGTTAGACATCAGACATGGTTTTGATGAACAGAACTCTGGGCCTCTGCATGAGCATGATACTCTCTTAAGAGTTGAACCATCCCTCTAAACCCAAACTGTAATTTTGTAGTATGTTAACCATTTATAAGAGTAACAAGTTATTTTCTTCTGTAAAAATGCCAAAGTTGGATCAGTAACATGCCTCCATTGATAAAGACATTTGCATTCAAGCATGAAATCCTGAATTCAATCTCCAGGGCAGACATAGTAGAAGGAATGAATGGACTCTACAACATTGTCTTTTGACTTCTATATACATGGTGATGTATTTGGGCAAGTGTGTATGTGTGTGTGTGTGTGCATGCATGTGTACATACACACACACACACACACACACACGCACGCACACACACACACTGAATGAATAAATAAATGTAATTCTATTTATGTTTTAATTCTTTTTTTGTTTTTAGAGACTGGGTTTCTCTGTGTAGCTTTGGAGCCTATCCTGGCATTTGCTCTGGAGACCAGGCTGGCCTGGAACTCACAGAGATCCACCTGCCTCTGCTCCTGAGTGCTGGGATTAAAGGCATGCACCATCAACACTGGGGTTATGTTTTATTCTTATTTTCCTCTCATACATTACATCCTGACTGCAGTTTTTCCTACTTCCACTCCATTCCTCTCCACTCCTACTCCCCCTCTTCCTCAGATCCATGCCTCCTCCATTTGACTAAGAAAAGAGCAGGCCTCCCAGGGATATCTACTGAACACAAGTTAAATAAGACTAGGCACAAACCCCCCAAATAAAAGCTGAGCAAGGCCACCCAGTGGTAGGAAAATGGTCGTCAGAGCAGGCAGAAGAGTCAGAGAGACTTTCACTCACACTGTTAGTATTCTCACAAAAACACCAAGCTACACAAATGTAACTTATATGCAGAGGACCTAGGCCAGATCCATGCTGACTACATTGAGTCTCTGTGATCTATTATGAACACTGCTGAGTTGATTCCATGGGCAGTGTCCTTGTGGTGGCCTCAACCCCTCTGGCTCCTACAATCTTTCCTCCTCCTCTCCTGGGTAGTTCTCTAATCTATAGCTAATGTTTAACTCTGAGTATCTGCCTCTGTTCCATCAGTTGCTGAATGAAACCTCTCTGATGACAATTGGGCTACATAATGATCTGTGAGCACAGCATAAAGTCATATGAATCATTTCAGTGACTTTCTTTTCCAGTCATGTTTTGTTCTAAACTAGGTCTCTGAACTATACAGCCTATGGTACCTAGCCATCCCCGAAGTGCTGGGAACTGGCTGCCTTAATTTTGTGGACCAGTCATTGGTTGGCCACTCTCACAATTTCTGCACTACCATTACCCAGCACATCTTGAAAGCACGACAAATTGCAGATCTGTAGCTTTTGTTTGGATTGATGTCCCAGTCCTTCCACTGAAAATTTTTGCCTGATTACAAAAGATAACCATATCCTTTATTACTAGGAGTCTTTTCTAATGGCACCCTCGTAGATTCCAAGGAGGTTCCATTGTACTAGGTTTCCACACCACTTCCAAAATGTCCCCTAATTCTAGTCATCTCTCCTGACACTGTCTCACTCTTATCACTCTCTATGCCCTGTCCGATTCTCACTGTTCCCATCCCAACAATCCCACTGAAATTGTTGGCAGAATTGAGTGCAAATTGGATTTTGAACAAAGGAACCCAGTGGGCAAAGTTTTGTGAAATGCTGTTTGGAGCCATTAGGACCGTGAAAATTATAGTTGTTAATTTACTGTGGACTCTTTCTTTATATTTTTCAAGGGGTGTGTGTGTGTGTGTGTGTGTGTGTGTGTGTGTGTGTGTGTGTGTGTGTGTGTGTGTTTGTGTGTGTGTGTGTGTGTGTGTGCAGGTCTGCATGAGCACAGTACATATGCACATGTTTGTACTTGTGTGTGCTCACTGGTGTCTTTTTGGAAGACAGAGGATGCTGTAAGATTCCCTTCTCTATCATTCTTTAGTTGATTTCCTGGAGACAGAGCCTCTTGCTGAATCTGCAGCTAGACTGGCAGTCAACAAGTCCGTGCATGACAGGGCCAGAGCTACAAGTGTGCAGCAAGCATGCTTGACTTTTTCTATGGCTATTTGAATTCACACCCTTAGGCTTGTGTAGCAAGCACTCTTAGCCACTGAGATATCTCCCTAACTAGCCCTAGATTTTCAACTCTTAGGAAGAACCAGTGGGTTGATTATAATTTTGGGTAAAGGAATTATACTCAACAAAGGGACTTATCAATTCATTGCCTTTGAAAGCACATAAAAAATGGACCTTGTCAGATAGCATAACCTAGCCAATGGTTGCAGTGTGCACTGTCCTCATTGAATACACTTATGTAACATTGAGAGGAACTATCATTTTGTTCTTGTTCACATCTTCAGAGCACAATAACTTAGCCTATAATTTCATGCAATATTTCGTCTAGTTTTATCCAGCCATTTCTAGTTGATTGGTATTTTTCTTGACATGGTCACTGTATTGAAAGCTTTACTTTATATATTAAAACAGTTGGATCAACGAACACATTTTAATTTTGCAAATTGGAAAAGGCTATAAGAAAATTTTAAGAGAATTTATTAGAAAAAAAGTTGAAGTGGGTTTTAACTGAGGCTTTTCAAAACAAGAACCAAAATATACCCTGTATTTAAACACAGAGTTTCATGTCCTTCCTTATTAAAACAAATTCTTTTTCAATTTACCTTCCTAATTTTTTTCTCTAGAATGCAATTTTATCCAAAGAACCAAGGAATCTAAGTTCTTTGTTTGTCTGACTTGTTCCCACACCCATGGCCTACACTTCGCACGTGTCAGTCACATATGCTTCATTGGAATAAGCAAACTGTTGAAAACAACAGCATGGTTCAGACAGACATCACAGAGTATTGAGAGATTTGTTTGGGTAAATTGGCACAGTGTTCACCAGTTCTGTTTATATTATTTGCCTGCTGATTTTGTTACTGAATTTCTTATTGTTTAATATACAGGAACCAGCAAAGGCACCTGCAGAGCTTTTCAAAATCAAACAGCCTCCAATGACAGAAAAGCACTTTCTTAATTCAAATAAAAATTTATTTTCTCCGGTTTTCCAAAGTGTACAGCACAGCATGCCCAATTTAAACAAAATTTCATCCAAGTGGCGTGGTGGTGGCAATGTTGATTTTTCAAGCAACATTGACTAAGCATGGGGGCAGCATTTTCAGTGAGAGCTGCCCAGGAAACAGAAACACCTTCCCCTAGACCATGCCAGGTGGGCTAGCTTCCTTTTAAGAGGAGCTGCAGCATAACCTAGTGGAGAGACCCCACACTAGGGATGGGGGCTCAGGTTCCCAAGTCTGGTGGTAAAATCACTGATCCCTGTGCCAGGCCTGGATCTAGGACAGGGTGAACAACCAGTCAGTGTCACTGAGAGAAAAGCATAAAAATTAGCAGTTTTTATGTGGAAATGAGCCTTTTAAAAATCGTAGTCAAATGGATAGTAAATGTAACCATGTTCTGCACCTGTACTTTTACTTGGGGCAGGTGACAAGACCTGACTTGTCACTGCAGTAGGAAGAAGGATGTATGGGATGAGAGCACTGAATTTCTCTCAGTACCTCATGTAAAATGGAAGAATTTGATAGTTTACATTTGGTATATTTTAAAACATCATGTACTTTTGTGTATGATCTGTGTATGGGTGTGTGTCTTTGTATGTGTGTGTATGCCCATAAATAACTAATGTATACTTTTAGCACCATGGTATACTTTATGAATTGAAACTCTTAAGCACTTAACTTTAATTGGAGATTACTTACTTGTTATATTTTAAATTTGTTCCTGGTGAGTGTTATGGTTCATATTAAGTATTTATTTATGAAATCTTGTGATATTTACACTAATTATTATAAAAGATTAAACAGAAAATGTGTAAGATAATTACAAGGAAAGATATATTTTAAATCTTTTGTTTTTACCAAAAGATGTCCTAGCTTTACTTTCCTGCATGTCATTAAATGTGTTTGCAAATACATGATTAAAACATAAGGACTTGAGAGTGTCAAATATGATGGATAAAGATTCTACACCCCCAAATCCTATTGCTATATTTGCAAATAAAACATTGCTATGTTAGCAATCACAAATATCCTACTTCTTATTTTTGGATTCAATTAAGA
Source organism: Cricetulus griseus (assembly GCF_003668045.3). Lineage (NCBI taxonomy): Eukaryota > Metazoa > Chordata > Mammalia > Rodentia > Cricetidae > Cricetulus > Cricetulus griseus. Next base: position 142,216,423 of record NC_048595.1, on the reverse strand, counting down.
TATATTGAATATCTCATTACTGGACACAGAAATTTGGAGCAAAATGTGATATAGTATCCATGAAGAAACGTGGCAGAATCTGAGAAAGTCACTTTAAATGACAGCAAACACCTATGCCATTTCTATACCCTTCTGGATAGATCTTTATTCAGGGGTTCATAATTTCGCTGGGATTAATTTTCCCACATTGGGAAGGCACTTATCTCATTTTCTGGATTCAGAAAAGGATCAGCCTGCACACAATCTATTTCACTTATCTTTCAGAACAGCAGTACATGATGAAAAGAGATTCGTGTGGAATGGATATATTTATCATTGTCTGTCGTGCCTAGATTATAGGAATATTACCCAGATGATTTTTTCCTCTGAACAGAATGGGACATACTTATGCATAAATCAATCACATGCAATTTAATAACCCTCACGCTTACTAATTCCCATTTTAGTCACAACTAATATTCTTAACTTGGCCATAAGTTGTTTGCTTTATGACAAAAATTATTTTCATCATTATGGAAGAATGAACAGGCATTTATACAGTAAAGCCATGGAGAGATTCATTTGGCCTTGTTTATTGTTTGAAGTATCTTTAGCTGCATCATGTCTTACTAGAACAGTATCACTGTTGATGTCAAACTGTGTATCCATTTGCTGCTTTGCTGTTCTCTGGCTGCACACACACATAGACACGCAATCTGAGGTAAGATAAATATTTCTAAACATCCCTGTCCTTTTTATACAAACAACCTGGTTTCTTTGAATTTTCCCTCATTTTATAATGAAAAGGAAGGGAGAAGGCAAAAGACAGGCAGACTCAATAAAACATAAATCAAAGTGCTAAACTTGTGAAATCTTGATAGATGCAACTTCTCCAGTAGTGACAATATAGGGGACACATTTCACTTTTAAACTTTTTTCCATTAGTTTTTTTGACAGCAGTACACTAGTTCAGCTTTAATGAGATCCCAATGTAAAAACTTCAGGGCTAAATGAAAGAAACAAATCAAAAGAACCAAATGATTGTCATTTAATGTGAAAGAATGAAAGTGCAAACAATCACCGTATGACATCTAGCCAGGCTAGTCATTGAAGAATGACAGGTAGAACAATTCCAAGTTACTGATCTAAAGACAGAAAAACAGCTTCTATGTTTGAAGGGCTCAGAAGATGAAAAAATAAAACAGACTTTGAGATAAGACATGGTTACACCTTTTAAATTTTGTGCCACACTGTCAGCATCATTTGAATGGCCTTGTATATGTTTTTCATTCTTAAATCATGTGATTGAGAGAACTAATTTTTCAGCTCACTCTGCAGGTCTTAGAGTTTACTCTTCTGATATTTTTGAAAGCAAACAAGGATATAAAGTAACATATTTGCATATGAAAATGTACATTTGTTGGCTCCTACTCTATAGCCTAAAGAACTCATGATTGGCTCTGCTTTGATTTGAACTATTGATTATTTTCATACGTAAAATTTTCTACTTTCCTCTTACTCTTTTATCTCTAAAATCTAAAGAAAAATCATCAGTTCATTGTTTCCATAAGATTTTTTTTTTTTTATCAGTGAAATAACCTATTGTAGTTACCCCTGGAAACAATAATCCGTAATTGCTGCTTTCAGTCCTAATTTCACCTGTCCCTACTTTTTCATCTCAATCTAATCTAAACCTATTTGAGCAAATAAAATGATATTTACCTCATCCTCTGTTACAAGCTTTCAAGATTACAGGCTTCAGGAAAAATCAATACAAAATACCAGCTTAGCATCAGGTTTGTGCTCAGTAAGAATGCTAACTTCTCTTCCCGGGATTTCTGGCTCTTGGCTGTCCTGAAGTGGATACAGAACTCAGGCCATTAAAACAAAAGAAAAGGAAGAGAGAAACAAAGAGGAATAACCTTCCAGGGATACACTGGGTCCTGGATTAGAAGCCACTCTCAGTTTACAAGCCAAAGCAGAGTGTAGTCAAGCTCCCAAACTTTAACTCCTGTTTCTGTGTGACATGTCTTACAGAGGTCACAAAAAGGAGGTTCTTGACCTCGAAGATATTTTTTTCAGGCTCAAATACCACCTTCATTTATTATTTATTTGTCTCAAGCAGTTGGAACTCTAGGTATCATTCTCATGGCTGGTTGATTTAAAGAAGTGGGTACCTCTCTGTGGGGAAATCTCATGAGAAAAAAAAAATCCTATTACTTTCCAAAAAGATTACTTCATTTACTTCCCAGAATAAGCTTTTGAAGAAAACATTAGAATGTTGAGTTTGTAAACAACCAAGAATTCTCAGAGGCTTTGCCCTTTTTTTTGATGTTTCAAATGGAAGCTTATTTCAGGTGTTTTGTTGTTGTTGTTGTTGTTTGGGTATGTGTGTGTGTGTGTGTGTGTGTGTGTGTGTGTGTGTGTGTGTGTGTGTGTGTGTGTTGTATTGTACTGCTGCTTGTTTGGGTTTTGTGTGGCAGGTGTGGTAGTGGTGTGTCCCTTTTGTACTCATGTCTTTGTGAACAGGAAATGGTTGGTGTACCACAACTGTTATCATCGTCTAAAACAGGAGTTCTCAACTTTCCTTATGCTGTGACCCTTTAATAATGTTCCTTATGTCATGGTGACTCCCAACCATAAAATTATTTTCATTGCTACTTCATAGCTGTAATTTTGTTGCCATTATGAATCATGATGTAAATATCTGTGTTTCCCAATGCTTGTAGTTGATGCCTGTGAGAGAGTCATTCAACCAACAAGGGGGTCACAAACCCAGGTTGAGAAACACTGCTGTTAAAGTTAGTACGTATTTTATTTTTCAGAATTTCTTATAGAAATTTTCTCTTCCTGCTGTCCCTGCATTAATCAGCTTCTTTGCACCTTCAAAACTAGCCTTTGTTTAAATGTTTCCTGAAGTACATAAGCTTGTCTCTAAAGAGTATATAGGTGGATAACTAAAAATACCCATTTCAAAAATCAGGTGGCACATAGAATTTGAAGATAATCACATAATCATTTTTTCCGTCTTTTCTTTTCAATAAGGAACACAAGGCAAAAAATACACCTGGGAACTGTGTTTAAAGTTCATCAAAAGAAATATAAACAGAATTGTCAATAATATTTGAATAGGGACATATATGTTTATTCCATTATTAATTGAAATATAACTAGAATATTGTATTCCATAAAGTCAAAAGTCAAATAAACTACTCCTTTAGGAAAGGCGATGGTCACTGGGTAGTGTTCAAACATGCCTTTAATCCCAGCACCCTGGAGGCATAGACAGGTTCAAGTTCAGCCTGGTTTGCAAAACAAATTCCAAGACTGTCAGGGATACAGAGAGAAACCCTATCTCAAGAAACCAAAAATAGATAGATAGATAGATAGATAGATAGATAGATAGATAGATAGATAGATAGATAGATAGATGGGTGGTAGTAAACATATTTCTCTTTGCAATGTGGATCATGGTAACCAGTTACATTGTCTGATGGACCCTGATTCCTGATTCTACAATGTCTGGTTTTAGAAATTCCATCTTTGAGGTGCTATTAAAGCTTTCTGCTCTTGTAAAGGTGTGCTTAAGCCTTCAAAATACCAGCAATTCCATTAGGTCACATATCTCTAACAAACTGACCAGAAGCCTACTGTTTGTCAGAAAATTAGGGGCATTTCATATACAATTTTCCATATAATGGTCTCTGTGATCTTGACTGATTATATTAAATTTGAAATTATTTCTGGCTATAGGATATTCTGATTCTAAAAGACAATTTAAGTAATAGGAATATATGATAGCTATTTTTAGTGAAAGGTAGCATTTTTGTCAATTCTCATTTTTATTTCTTTTTTGAGAATTTCACACATTATCTT